>NC_082656.1:52843837-53155503 GCF_028023285.1 Balaenoptera ricei
TATCAATCACATCCATCCTCCATTGTCTATGATTTCTAGTTTGTATTTCTTAAAGAAGAAAGAGAACGTAAAGACATTTGTGAGGCAATATGAGTGCAGATGGTTTTCCTAGTATATTCTGTTACACTGCCCACACCTATTTTGACAGCAATTTCTAGGAACTCATTTTTATCAAATCTTTCCAAAGTATTCAACTTAATTTTCATAAGAACCACAACTTTTCTTTTTTGTACTCAAAGTTTAACAGTTTATTCAATATTTAAATAAATATGTCACATAGCAAGTACAACTGAAATTAACTGGTTTGGAAATAAAACACAGGTCTCTGAGTAAGAAAACAACTATTAGGAGCAGAAATGTGCTAACATGCATGAAAATAGTGGCCTGCAGTATACAAGGAATGCTCAGTATTAGCCGGGCATCAGGACTTATACACCATATGGCAATGAGAGCATCGATCAACCTGGTGAGGAAGTTCAGCAAAGATCTGTTAAAAGTGCTCCTACTCTAGCCTTATGTCATGAGAATTAATATTTGGAATGATAATCCTAAGTTACAAACATTTTGATCACATGAATCATGGTGTATTTTTAAAAAAAAGAACAGGACCTGGTTCCTGCCCCATGGGGAATTTAAAATCTAGTCATTGAACTGAAAGACCCTTAATCATAAAAGAAATATGCAAACTACTATTTGTTAAATACTTGTGAATACTCCCAGGCACTACTCTAAGCGCTATGCATATATTATTTCATAAGTTAGGTACTAGTAAGACCTTCACTTGTCATGCAAGGGAAGTGAAGCACAGAGAGGTTAAATAATTTCCAGAAGGTGACCCATTGGGTAAGTGATGGATAAAACTCAAATCCAGGCTGCCCCAGGCTATTAACCCAAGCTATTAGCCACCATCATACATCAATAACCTACCATATGCCAGGAACGGGACTATGCCATTCATATATTTTATCTAATTTCGATCCTCAGATAACATTTAAAAATATATATTGGGGCTTCCCTGGTGGCACAGTGGTTAAGAATCCGCCTACCAATGCAGGGGACACGGGTTCGTGCCCTGGTCCAGGAAGATCCCACATGCCGCAGAGCAACTAAGCCCGTGAGCCACAGCTACGGAGCCTGCGCTCTAGAGCCCGCGAGCCACAACTACTGAGCCCGCGTGCTGCAACTACTGAAATCCGCGTGCCTAAAGACCATGCTCCACAACGAGAAGCCACTGCAATGAGAAGCCCACACACCACAACAAAGAGTGACCCCACTCGCCGCAACTAGAGAAAGCCCGCACGCAGCAACAAAGACCCAATGTAGCCAAAAAAAATAAAGAAATAGAAATATATATATATATTAATAGCCCCATTTTACAATATATGTCATGTCACAGAGATATGAAATGGCAGAGCTAGAATTCAAATACAGATAATGTAACTTCGGTTTTCATGTTCTTTACTCTATGCATCACTGTCTCACAGTATCATTTATAAATTAGTATGTACTAATCTGTACAGAAAATCCCTGAAGAGGGCAGAGAAGCTAATAATACATATTACATAGAAATATATATATATAAATATAATATATTTTTTATGTATATATATAACTCAAAAAACCAGTTGGTATGCTTCAAAGAATCATGGGGTGCCATAACACTCAAATTAATTACCCTTGTTCCAAATAATAGAAAATGACAATATTGATTCTTCCAATTTAAGAACGTGGTATATCTTTCCATCTGTTTCTGTCATTTTCAATTTCTTTCATCAGTGTCTTATAGTTTTCAGAGTACAGGTCTTTTCTCTCCTCAGGTAGGTTTATTCCTAGTTATTTTATTCTTTTTGATACAATGGTAAATGGGATTGTTTCTTGAATTTCTCCTTCTGATCTTTCATTGTAGGTGTATAGAAATGCAACAGATTTCTCTGTATTAATTCTGTAACCTGCAACTTTACCAAATTCATTAATGAGCTCTAGTAGTTTTCTGGTAGCGTCTTTAGGGTTTTCTATGTATAGTATCATGTCATCTTCAAACAGTGACAGTTTAACTTCTCCTTTTCCCATTTGGATTACTTTTATTTCTTTTTCTTCTCTGACTGCCATAGCTAGGACTTCCAAAACTATGTTGAATAAAAGTGGCGAGAGTGGACATTCTTGTCTTGTTCCTGATCTTAGAGGAAATGCTTTTAGCTTTTCACTGTTGAGTATGATGTCAGCTGTAGGTTTGTCCTATATGGTGTTTTTTATGTTGAGGTATGTTCCCTCTATGCCCACTTTCTGGAGGGTTTTTATCATAAATGGGTGTTGAATTTTGTCAAAAGCTTTTTCTGCATCTATTAAGATGATCTTATGGTTTTTATTCTTCAGTCTGTTGATGTGATATATCACATTGATGGATTTGTAGATACTGAAAAATCCTTGCATCCCTGGGATAAATCCCACTTGATCATAGTGTATGATCCTTTTAATGTATTGTTGGATTCAGATTGCTAGTAGTTTGTTGAGGACCTTTGCATCTATGCTCATCAGTGATATTGACCTCTAATTTTCCTTTTTTGTGTATGGTGTCTTTGTCTTGTTTTGGTATCAGAGTGATGGTGGCCTCATAGAATAAGTTTGGGAGTTTTCCTTCCTCTGCAATTTTTTGGAACAGTTTCAGAAGGATAGGTCTTAGCTCTTCTCTAAATGTTTGATAGAATTCGCCTGTGAAGCCATCTGGTCCTGGGCTTTTGTTTGTTGGAAGATTTTTAATCACAGTCTCAATTTCAGTGCTTGAGATTGGTCCGTTCATATTTTCTATTTCTTCCTGGTTCAGTCTTGGAAGGTTGTGCTTTTCTAAGAATTTGTCCATTTCTTCCAGGTTGTCCATTTTATTGGCATATAGTTGCTTGTAGTAATCTCTCATGATCCTTTGTATTTCTGCAGTGTCCATTGTTACTTCTCCTTTTTCATTTCTAATTCTGTTGATTTGAATCTTCTCCCTTCTTTTCTTGATGAGTCTGGCTAATGGTTTATCAATTTTGTTTATCTTTTCAAAGAACCAGCTTTTAGTTTCATTGATCTTTGCTATTGTTTTCTTTGGCTCCATTTCATTTATTTCTGCTCTGTTCTTTACGATTTCTTTCCTTCTACTAACTGTAGGTTTTGCTTGTTCTTCTTTCTCTAGTTGCTTTAGATGTAAAGTTAGGTTGTTTATTTGAGATTTTTCTTGTTTCCTGAGGTAAGATTGTCTTGCTATAAACTTCCCTCTTAAAACTGCTTTTGCTGCATCCCATAGGTTTTGGATCATTGTGCTTTTGTTTTCATTTGTCTCTAGGTATTTCTTGATGTCCTCTTTGATTTCTTCAGTGATCCATTTGTTGTTTAGTACCATATTGTTTAGCCTCCATGTGTTTGTGTTTTTTACAGTTTTTTTCTTGTAGTTTATTTCTAATCTCATAGCATTGTGGTCAGAAAAGATGCTTGATATAATTTCAATTTTCTTAAATTTACCAAGGCTCACTTTGTGGCCCAGCATGCGGTCAATCCTGGAGAAGGTTCCATGTGCACATGAGAAGAATGTATATTCTGCTGCTTTTGGATGGAATGTTCTAAAAATATTAATTAAGTCCATCTGGTCTATTGTGTCATTTAAGGCTTGTGTTTCCTTATTGATTTTCTGTCTGGATGATCTGCCCATTGATGAAAGTGGGGTGTTAAAGTCCCCCACTAGTATTGTGTTACTGTCAATTTCTCCCTTTATGGCTGTTAGTATTTGCCTTATATATTGAGATGCTCCTATGTTGGGTGCATATATATTTATAATTGTTATATCCTCTTCTTGGATTGATCCCCTGATCATTATGTAGTATCAAGGCAATCTACAGGTTCAGTGTAATCCCTATCAAATTACCAATGGCATTTTTTCACAGAACTAGAATAAAAAAAAAATCTTAAAATTTGTATGGAGACACAAAAGACCCCAAATAACCAAAGCAATCTTGAGAAAGAAAAATGGAGCTGGAGGAATCAGGCTCCCTGACTTCAGATGATACCGCAAAGCTATAGTTATCAAAACAGTATGGTACTGGCACAAAAATAGAAATAGAGATCCATGGAACAGGATAGAAAGCCCAGAAATAAACCCATGTACCTATGGTCAATTAATCTATGAGAAAGGAGGCAAGACTATACAATGGAGGAAAGACAGTCTCTTTAATAAATGTTGCTGGGAAAACCAGACAGCTAGCTACATGTAAAAAAAAAAATGAAATTAGAACATTATTTAACACTATGCACAAAAACAAATTCAAAATGGGTTAAAGACCTAAATGTGAGACCGGACACTATAAAACTCTTAGAGAAAAACATAGGCAGAACACTCTCTGACATAAATCACAGCAATATCTTTTTTGATCCATCTCCCAGAGTAATGGAAATAAAAACAAAAATAAACAAATGGCACCTAATTAAACTCAAAAGTTTGCGCAGCAAAGGAAACCATAAACAAAATGAAAAGACAACCCACAGAATGGGAGAAAATATTTGCAAATGATGTGACTGACAAGGGATTAGTCTCAGAAATTCACAAACAGCTCATGTGGCTTAATATCATCAAAACAAATAACCCAATCAAAAAATGGGCAGAAGGCCTAAATAGACATTTCTCCAAAGAAGACATACAGATGGCCAAGAGGCACATGAAAAGATGTTCAGCACTGCTCATTATTAGAGAAATACAAATCAAAACTACAATGAGGTTTCACCTCACACCAGTCAGAATGGCTATCATCAAAAAACTCCACAAATGATAAATGCTGGAGAGGGTGTGGATAGAAGGGAACCCTCCTACACTGTTGGTGGGAATGTAAATTGGTGCAGTCACTATGGAGAACAGTATGGAGGTTCCTTAAGAAACTAAAAATAGAGCTACCATATGATCCTGCAATCCCACTCCTGGGCATATATCCAGAGAAAAACATGGTCCAAAAGGATACATGCACCCCAATGTTCACTGCAGTGCTGTTTACAACAACCAAGACATGGAAGCAACCTAAATGTCCATTGACAGAAGAATGGATAAAGAAGATGTGGTACATATATACAATGGAATAGTATTCAACCATTAAAAAGAATGAAATAATGTCATCTGCAGTAACATGGATGGACCCAGACACTGTCATACGGAGTGAAGTAAGTCAGAGAAAGAGAAGTATCATATGATATCGCTTATATGCAGAATCTTTAAAAAAAATGATACAAATGAACTTATTTACAAAACAGAAACAGACTCTCAGACTTAGAGAATAAACTTATGGTTACCAGAAGGGAAAGGGGGGGAGGGATAGTTAGAGAGTTTGGGATTGACATGTACACACTGCTATATTTAAAATGGATAACCAACAAGGACCTACTGTATAGCACAGGGAACTCTGCTCAATATTCTGTAACAACCTAATAGGGAAAAAAATTTGAAAAAGAACCGATACAGGTATATATATAAAACTGAATCACTTTGCTGTACACCTGAAACTAACACAACATTGTTAATCAACTGTACTCCAATATAAAATAAAAAGTTAAAACAAAAACAAAACAACAACAAGAAAAAAAAACAGAATAAAACAACTGGGAAGTGAGTAAAGGAACTGGGAGTGACATCACCTGGTATGAGTTTTTGAAAGGGAACTTTGGCTACATAGATGGACAGAAGAAAGAAGATATGGGGAAAATGTATAGAAACCACTGAGGCAGTTTAGACCCAGTGGCAGTTTGGATGGGGAAGTGGGAGTCAGGGTGGGGGGAAGTGGGAGTCAGGGTGGGGGGAAGTGGGAGTCAGGGTGGGGAGAAGTGGCCATGTATGGGAAGGAAGGAAGGAAGGAAGAAAGGAAGGAAGGAAGGAAGGAAGGGAGGGAGGGAAGAAAGGAAAGGAAGGAAGGAAAGGAAGGAAGGAAGGAAGGAAGGAAAGAAGGAGGGAGGATGATTTTTCTCACAAAGAAAATAAGATAAATGTAGACAATTTTTTATGAGATGATTATAGAAAAAATTCAAAATTTAGAAAAGTGAAATGAAAAAGTAAAATTTTTTCATAAGTCCATTATTAGATATAATCTCCGTTAACATTTTTATATATTATCTTCCACATTTTTGAGTGCTTGTGGGCACAGAGGAACTTCTCCTCTATCTAATTTTTTTTAATGTTAATTGACAATAATGTAATTGAATAATTAGGGAACTTCATTATATTATGAGGAGGAGTGTTTTTGTGACGTTGTGCTTTGTTCGCCATCCTTATGGGTGAATAATGTGATGAGAATTTGAAATACATTCTTATAGAGATGGGAAGCACATCTTGGCTTTCCTCCTGTCTCTTTCTGGACGCTGCTGCTGCTGCTGCTGATCTTCTTTGGCACATTCCTCCTCCTCTAACAATTAAATGCTGATTTGCCTCAGGGCTCTGCACAGCGAACTCAACTCTTTTTACTCTATATTTTCTCCAAGGTGACCTGATTCACTCCTGCAGTTTCCATATTACCTGTGACCTGATATTTCCTTCATTTGTATTTCTAGTCCATTCCTCTCTTCTGAGCTCAAGATCTGATATTTACAAACATCTCCTTGACATCTCTAGCTGGCGATGTAAAATCCATCTCAAAGCCAAATCCTGCAGTGCCCCTTACATCCATTCCCCTTCTTGTCTTTCCTCACTCACACAGTTCATTAAGCCAGAGCTTTAAGAGGCATTTGTGGCATGGCCCTTTCATTCCTATACTATAGCCAAGCCATCCCAAAATCTATACCTAATGTATTCAACTCTGTCTGCTTCTCTCCAGCTCTATCTTTGTTCAAGTAACCAGCATGTCTCAGTCTAGCAGGCAATAGCTTTATGTCACATAATTTTCCAGATAGAAACTGAAATAATCTTTCTAAAATAAAAACGGATCAAGTCATTCCATGGCTTAAAACCTTACCATGGATTCCTGCTGCACCTAGACTAAAATCCAAACTCCTTAACACAACTGATATTGTTTTGTATGATCAGCCCATCCTATTCTCCAACCTCATTTCACTCTATACTCAGTTCACTCCTCTTAAGATACTTCCTTCCAGTTCCTCAGACACAGTGGACCTTCTCCAGGGAAGGAAAAAAAAAAAAAAACAATTTGATATTATCAAAAGCTGAACAGTGATTTCCGGTCTGAACAAAAAGTCATAGACTTGTTTCTCTCTGTTCCCATGGGACACTATAAACCTGGAAATAATGCAAGGAGAACTCTGAAAGGTGGTAAGAAGGCAATCTTGCTTGGAACCCCAAGACTGGAGAAACAACATGGAGGCAGGGTGCTGTGTGTCCCTCCTCCCACCCCAACACAATTTGTAAGTCACCAGACCCAGCACACTGAGACCTCCTACCCAGCACCAAAAGCCAGCCAAGGTAGGCTCCTTCCTCCCCTGAAATCAATGGGAGCCGCTCTGACATCACGCAAAACCAGAAGAACTAGCAAGAGAGATCCATCAGGAGCCCAGTTAACAGTAGGCGGCCTGAGGAACCCCTCTCCTTTGCCATTTGGCCTAAGACTCCCCTTCCCCACTAAAGATACCAGAGATACCCAGGGATGCTGAAAGAGGAGCCAGGCACAGCAAGTAAGGAGGTCAAGGAGGCCCCTTTGACCCCACAGTCCTGAGACTCCTCCCCCCCACTGGAAGAGCCCAGCCTGGGGAAACCCCTCGATCCCCTCAGCAAGCACCAGGGGGAGCTCCAGCAGCAAAAGATTAATCAAGCTGACTGAAATAATAGTGCAACAGCTCTGAAAATTAAGCTGTCATTAGAACAACCGCCTCCCCCTTGCCCCAAAAGGAGTCTAGGGTCTGCGTGTTAAACAGCATGACAGCCTGGTAAAGTAAAACATTTAATTAGGACCCTGAAACTCCTAACACAATAGACAAAATTTCCAAGATACAAGTGCATTCCTTGGCTCATGGTCCCTTCTTCCATCTTCAAAGCAAGCAGCATAGAAACTTCCAAATTCTCTCTGACTCTCCAGCTTCTGCTTCTGTCATCACATCCCTTTCTAAAACTCTTTGCCTCCCTCTGGTAAGAAACTTTGTTATATTGCACTCACTGAATAATACAGGATGTTCTTCCCATCTTAAGAGCCTTAACTTAATCACATCTTCAAAGTCTCTTACTTATTCATAGGTTTCAAGGATTCAGACATAGATATCTTTGGAGGGTGGGGTGTGAGGAACATTCTGCTTTCCATACCAACAGATTGTGATCAGCCATTCCGTATATCATAATACTTAAAGCAACCACTATGAAAACCATACAAAGAGATATATTCAAAAACACAATAAATAGATATAAAAAAGATACACTGAGAAACACTATAAGCAAGCCAGGATGATATCCTAAAAAATGTTCAAGTAACCTACAAGACAAAAAAGAGAAATAGAAGAACAAAAACAAGACGGTGAGGAACAAAAAACAACATTACAATGGCAGACTTAAGCACTCACTTATCAATATTACCTTATACACAAATGGCCTAAATGCACCAATTGAAAGACAATAATTGGCAGAGTGCATTTTTAAAATGACGAACAAATGCTGTTTGAAAGAAACTTACTTCAAATTCAATGACAGGTATATTGAAAGTAAAAGGATGGAAAATTTTATATAAAATATACAGAATCATGCAAACATTAAATTTAAAAAGCAGTGGCTATATTAATATTTGATAAAGTAGACTTCAGAGCAAAAAAAATTACTAGAGACAAAGACATAATGATACAAGTATCAATACACCAGAAAGATATAACTATCCTAAATATATACTCACCAAATAACAGAGTCTCAAATTACAGGAGCCAAAAACTGATAGACTTTGTCTTATTGGCAAAGACACAGGACATCTGAACAACACAATCAGCCAACAGAACCTAGTCAACATATATAGAACACTCTACTCAAAAACAGCAGAACACATATTTTTTTCATCTAGACCATACCCTAGGTAATAAAACAAACTCAAGAAAAAATATTTAATTAAACAACATACTTCTAAATAAGCTATGAAGCAAAGAGGAAGTCTCAAAAAATTTAAAATATATATAGACTTTAATGAAAACAAAAATACAACAAATTGTTGCTAAAGCAATGTTGAGAGGGAGATTTATAGTATTAAATGTTTGCATTAGAAATGAGGAAAGGTCTTAAATTAGTAATCTTAGTTCCTACCTAAAAGAAACAAAACACAAAGAGCAAAAAAACCTAAAACAAGTAGAAGGAAGGAAATAACAAAGGGAAGAAATTAATAAAATTAGAAACAAATGGGACTTCCCTGGCTGTCCAGTGGTTAAGATTTCACACTTCCACTGCAGAGGGTGAGGGTTTGATCCCTGGTCGGGGAACTAAGATCCCGCATGCCACGTGGCACGGCCAAAAAAAAAAAAAAAATTAGAAACAGAAAAACAACAAAGAAAATCAATGAAACATCTTGTAAAAATAAAATACAGTGTGTGTGTGTGAAAAAAAAAAAAAAAAAAAAGAAAATCAATGAAACAGCAAGCTAGTTCTTCTCAAAATATCAATAAAATTGATAATTCCCTAGTAGGACTGACAAAAATAAAAAGAGAAATGACACTAAGCACTAAATATCAGCATATCATTACAGATCCTACAATCATTAGAAAGATAATTAAGGAATATTATGAATAACTTTATGTTCATAAGTTCAGTAACTTCAAAGAAATGGACCAATTCCTTGAAAAAAAAACAAACTATCAAAACTCATCCAAGATGAAATAGGTAACAAAAACAAAGACAGAAAGAACGAAGAAAACTGCAGACTAACAGATCTCATAAACATAGATGCAGAAATCCTTAACAAAATAATAGCAGCCCAAATCCAACAATGTATAAAATAATTGTACACCATGACCAAGTGGGGTTTATTCTAGATATGCTAGGCTGGTTCAACATTTGAAAATCAGTCAGTGTAATCCATATCAACAATCTAATGAAGCAAAATCATAAGGTCATATCAACTGATACAGGAAAAGCATTTGACAAAATCTAACACCTACTCATGATAAAACCTTCAGCAAGTAAGGAATATAGTGCTATTACTTCAACTTGATAAAGCCATCCACAAAAAAACTAAAGATAACATCACACTTAATGGTGAAAGACTGAATGCTTTCCCAACAGGTTTGGGAGCAAAACAAGAATGCCCACTCTCACCACCCTTATTCTAGGTAGTATTGAAAGTTCTAGCCACTGCAGTAAGGCAAGAGGAAGAAATAAAAGGCATGCAAATGAGAAAGGAAGAAATAAAACTGTTTCCATTTGCAGATGACATGACTGTTTGTGGAGAAAACCTAAAAAATACTACAAAAAAAGAAAAACTCCTAGAACTAATAAATGATTACAGCAAGTTCATAGTATACAAGATCAACACACAAAGTCAATCACATTTCTATGTACTATCCTTGAACATGTAGGAAAAAAATTAAAACACAATACCATTTACTACCTCTCGAAAGAATATGCAATACTTAGATAAACTTAACTGTACAGACTAACGTATTACAAAATGGGAATGAAAGAAATTTTAAAACATATAAATAAGTGGAGAGATATACCATATTCATGGGTTGGAAGACAGTAAAGTTTTCAATTCTTTCAAAATTGATCAAAAGGCTTAATACAATGCCTATCAAAATTCCAGCAAGGTTTTTTGTAGCCATAGACATGCTTATTCTAAAATTTATATAAAAAGCCACAGGCCCCAGACAAGGTAACCAATCTGCAACCGTGATAAAGAAGTATAAAGTAGGAGGAATTACTCTACCTAATTGCAGCGGGCTGATTATTAGCCCCCAAAATATATGTCCATGTCTTAATTCCTTATACCTGTGAATATTATTTTATATGATGAAAGGGTAAATATTATTTTATACAGCAAAAGATGTGATTAAGTTAAAAATTTTGAGAGGAAGAGCTCATCCTAGATTATCTGGATGGGCCCTAATTACAATTACACATATCCTTATAAGAGCGAGGCAAGGGGAGTTTGGGACAGACACACAGAGGAGAAGACATATGCAGAGGAAAAGGTGATGTGAAGACAGAGTCAGAGACTGAAGTGATGTAGCTACTGTACAAGGAAACCAAGGATTGCCAATAGTCACCAGAAGCTGAAAGAGGCAAGGAAGAATTCTTCCCTAGAGCCTCCAGAGGGAGCACAGCCCTGCCTACACTATGATTTCAGACTCTGGCCTCCAAAACTGTGAAAGAATACATTTCTGTTGTTTTTAGACACCAAGTGTTTTGTAATGTGTTACAGTGGCTCTATGAAATTAATACATGACATTAAAATTTATTATATGGCTATATTAAGACAGAATGATGTGGACAGAAGGATAGAGACATAGATCAGTGGAACATAGAGAATCCATAAATGGATTCATACAAATATGCTCAACTGATTTTGGACAAAGGTGTAAAAACAATTCAATGGAGGAAGGAGAGCCTTTTTAAGAAATGGTGCTAGAGCGTGGGAACTTTGACCTAAACCTCACACCATAGACAAAAATTAACTCAAAGTGGATCATGGGCTTAAATGTAAAATATAAACTACAGAACTTTTAGACAAATGAATAAGAGAAAATCTTCGGGATCTAGGGCTAGGCAAAGAGTTCTTAGACCTGACATCAAAAACACTATCCATAAAAGATATGTTTTTTAATCATAAAATCGATAAACTGAATCTCATCAAAATTAAAAACTTTTGATCTGTGATGACCAATGTAAAGGGGGTAAAAAGGTAAGCTACAGACTCAGAGAACACATATCCAACAAAGGACTAATATCTAGAATATAAAGAACTCTAAAAGTTCAACAATTTTTAAAAATCCAATTAGAAAAGGGGTCATAGTCATGAACAGACATTAAACTGAAGAAAATATATAGCTGACATATAAGCACATCAAAATATTTCAATAACATGAGCAATCAGGGAAATACAAATTAAAACAAAAGAGATACCACTATACACCTATCAGAAAGGCTAAAATAAAAAATAGTGTTGGCACCACATGCTTTTGAGGATGAGGAGAACCAGATCATTCATACATTGCTGGTGGGAATGTAAAATGGTACAGCCTCTTTAGAAACAGTTTGCAGTTTCTTACCAATCTAAACATACAATTACCGTATGACCAAGCAACTGCACCCTTCGACTTCTATTCAAAAAAAATGAAAACCTGTAGTACACCAAAACCTGTACATGAAACTTCATAATAGCCAAAAGCTGAAAACAGCCCAGATGCCCTTCAAGAGGTGAATGGTTAAACTGCGGATTCCAAGGAATACTACTCAGCAGGAAAAAAAAAAAAAAAAGAACAAACGATTGACATACACAAAAACTTTGATGAATCTCCAGGGGTTCGGTTGCAGTGAAAAAAGCCAATTTCAAGAAGTTATGCACTGTATGATTCTACTGTATTTATATAACATTTTAAAATGATAATAGTTCAGAAATGGAGAACAAACTAATGATTGCCAAGGGTTAGGGGTGGGAAGGGGGTAACACCAAGGGGACAGGAGGGAGGGAGGTATGGTGATAAAAGGGCAACATTTGGAACTGTCAAATAAAAAGATTATAAAATAAATAGAAATTGGTTAAAAAGAAAGGCATGCTGCATAATGTAACTTCAGTAAGTATTCTTAAGTGATTTGTCAATCGACATAGATAAACTTTACTAGACTGTGAGAGTCACCCATCATTTTGCTTTGCAGGCAAAGAGTGAATTTACATTGATTAAATTCCTTCTAATATATGTGTTTGCTCTCAAATAAAATAAACGTTTTGAAGGATATTCTTCTGAAACTCTCACAGCATTTACTATGGGAATATTAATACTGTATATGCACTTTGCTATATGATTTTTTTAGATTTTATTTAGAATCAAATCTAATAAAATGTCTTTCATTTCTGTTCCTCCAACCTACGCAATGGTTCTTGCAGATCTGAGAACATTTATAACAGCTAGGAACCTATTTCTTCTCACACTTGACAGGGGAAATACTTGTTCACACATCCCCTTATGTGTTTTTGAAATTACTAAATGAACATCAATTATGTCTATGTCTTGAGTTATATCAATCTGAACAAAAATATACTGCCTTTATTGACATCATTACTGCAGAGTTGTAAATTAATCTGCCACTACTGTCACAACTTTATATATAGATGAGTGCCAACTGAGAAATTAATTTAATCATGCAGTCCCCTAAAATAGTAGAATTTTGAGTCTTCTACTAAAGGAAATTTTTGCTTTCCAATACAAAAGCAATAAATTCTCATTACAGAAGATACAAATAAAAATTAAAGTACAAAGAAATCCAGAAATTTTTCTACCCATAGAAAGTCACCACTAATGCATTGGTCTCTATAATTCAAGACTGTTTTATACCTATATGTACATGTATCCATAATTATTTTAATAATAATTTGATAATATCTTGTATACTATTTGATAAGTTGTTTCAAATAACAATATATTATAAAATATCTTTCCATGCAAAGAGAAGCATTTACACGCCATCTCCTTAACTTTTTATACAGTATTCCATTACATAATGCATCTTTCATTTAACCAATCCCCAATGGTTGGACATTTAGGTTTTTTTCATTAATTTGCTATGGTTAACAGAACTAGAGCTAAATATTGTATTCATTTCCTTAGGATAAATTCCTGAAAATGGAATTGCTTTATAACTTGCTGACAAAATAACTAACAGAAAGAGTGTAGCAATTTATAATATTACCAATGATTTTTCAAAAGGCCAGGGATGGAGAATAACTCTGTCTTTACCTTCATTGTATCCTTACCATCACTAAATATAGATAGTGTTAGATTGCCAATATGCAGGCTAGAAATGGCATATTGTTTTTATTTTCTTTAATTATTGATAAAGTTGAACATTATTTTCCCCTATGTATTGGATTTTTCAATACTTTTGTGATCGTCTGCGTTCTTAAACAACTTCTTAATGATTTTAAGTGTTTTATATAATGAAGACATTAATCCTTTGTCACATGTTATGCATATTTAACTTTTAATTTTTATTTCTAGAATTTGGATATTTATTGGATATACATATATTTTTCTATTTTGTGCTGTCAAGTCTGTCAGATTTCTCTTTGGATTTCTTCTTTGGATGAGGCAAGTTCTTCCTCGTTTCTAGATTATATGAATGCTCTCAATATAAAATCAGGAATTGGAAGCGACACTGAGACACCACATAGTTCAACCCCATCATTTTACAGTTGAGAAAAATACAATCCTTAAGTTATTTCATGAATGTCCTATGGCCATGCCAACAATTTCTACTACTGCCAGAACTAGAATCTAAGTCTTTTGTCCCTCCAGCTATTGGAGAACTAAGCAGATGATCCCTTTTCCTTCTGAAAGAGCAGGAATGAGATGCTTTGGCTGTCAAAAACGGGGCTGGGGATGGGGGAGCCATCTCCACGCTCGCCTCCCACACTCTCTACCCCAACTCAGGCTCTGCTTTCAAATCCTCTGAATGGTGCCTGATTCACAGAGACCCGAGGTGGCCATGAAAGAGCCCATGGGTAAAGAAAGATACAATCTTCTGATGGCCACTGAGTTGTGCAGAATGCTGCAGAGCTGTAAAGAATGTGGAGTTTTGCAGATGACCACTGCAGCTTCCTCAATTAAAAAAAAAAAAAAGACACCTTGGCTGGGAGACGATCACCAGGTATTTACCTTAATGTCTGATAAACGTGGTCCATGTCTGATGGATTGGGCAATAGGAAGAAGGGGGATTTATAATGGACGAATCGCAGTGATTCTTGGCGACTGGCAGAACTCTGATGTGTTTCCTTGGCCAACACATGCTTATTTGGGTCTGGCAAGCTACTTCTCTCAGATTTCAAACCACTGAACTTCCTTAAGTTTGGCCTATAACGAAATGTGTCCAAGTCGTCATGCTTTCCATCAGGTCAGCCTGATAATATTAAATCTGCAGTTCTTTTCTTGGGATTCAAGGACTAGCAGAGGCCAACCATCCTCTGTTGCCCTTGCCAACCAGCTACAGGGTGAGTGCCAAGTGAAGATTACATGGTATATTAAAATCAATACACACATTAAACACCAAGCACAGTCCTATTTTTCAACCTGCACCTGCCCACCTCGTCAGGCAGCACTGGTGATTAAGATTTATTTAATCTGCATTGGAGCAACTCTTTCAGTGAAGGCAGAAGGCATTTGCAGATAAACGTGGCATGAACAGAAACTGCTGAATCCTTTGCTCACTGAAATCATCTAATGAGGACGATATTGCTGTTTCCATGCTCTTCTGAGAAGAAAGCTCAGAAGGTCAGGGCGGAGGCACCACGTGCTTATCAGGACTAGCGACCACTGTCCAAGAACTTGACTTTAAAGTGCTCCATTATCCAGCCAGAGAAAGAAATTCTCCAAGAGATTATGGGGAGGGAAAGTGGTTTTGCTGTGACCCGGTTAAAAACTGAGGCAGAATGAAAGGCAGACACGGGGAGTAGAGAAAGGGCTGACCTTGCCATGAGTTATTGGAAAGAAAGGAGGAGCCAGACACCAAATAACATTTTCAGATGAAACAGAATAAATCAGAAACTTTCTTATTCATTCATGCTACTTGCTATGGGGTATTTTTAAACGACTTAATCTCTGAACCAAACTAAAATTATTTTCCCTCTTCCCCTCCCCTTAAAAAAAAATTACGTTGAAAAAAAATCCTTCTCTGAAGCATCCTTGCACATCTAATTGTGGCACACACCACTCAGTGCTGTGATCGGAACCATTTTAAGGAGATGGAAGATTCTTTTTGCTCAGTAGGGGAGGGACGAAAAAGCCTGGTTTTCCAGGAAAATATAGATTGCCAAATGAATGTGACTTGAAATAAAATCAGCTTTAGCTCTGCTGGAAACTGACCCTCTGACCTCTGGCCTCCCAGCCCTCCACCACTGCACCCACAGGCCTCCACTTCATGTTTCACCCTGGCGGATCCCCAGGATACCAGACTACAGATCTCCCTCCCATTAGCTGCAGGAATCCCGAATTTCCATGGCAACCGGTATCTAACCCCAGGGAGAAGGCAGCAGAATTGAAAGGCTCCATTCTGTTTCTACATCTACAGCTCAGTGAATTGACAGCTTGGTGGTTCCCTTAGTGCCATTAGATTAGGAGGCACTTTTCTCCCTTCCTTTGTGTCATCTTTTTACCTGGGTAGGTCTCGGCCAAGGTTAAGGAATTTTTCAAATGCGTGTCTCCCCTGTCTTCCAGCTACTTCTGCACCTAGCCTGAAGCCTGCTCCTTAAACCTTCCTGGCTTGGCAGCATTTTTCTAAATAAAACACGATGTAGTCCTGCTATTGGTCTTTTTGCCTTCCTTCAAAAACGTCCCACATTTGGTGTGTGGGTTGTGCAAATTACAACGGATATCTGATTTTGAGCAAACCGACTCCTTTGTGAGACAAGATCTTATAAAAACCAGCAGAGAGATAATAAATACTACAGTTTTATCATGAAATTAAGTTGTAGCATCAAATAACTATAATCATGTCTAAGTGATGGTTTGTGCCACAGATATTTAGACGGAGTAACAGATTGGGCAGTACTCTCGCTGTTTGCCAGTGGAGCCTGAATAACTAATTTGCACTCCATGCCCTGTGGAATGGCAGCTGAGTCCCCAGTGGATATGGGGAGAACTTGACAGAAACAAACCATTTGGTCTGCAGAAGAATCAAAACGGGGCAGAAATGTTACGTACAGTACACAATCTAGAGTCGTATGTTGCATCCACAGTTGCCTAGTAGGATTATAAAAGGAAGTCTATCTGCCAGTCAGCACTTCTTAACCCTTCTGAGTAAGGAGACCCCTTATAAACCCAATAAGAGCTATAGATTCTCCTCCCAGGGGGATGTATGTATGTGTGAAATGGGAAGTTACATGGCATTCCCTGTTGCTCAGAGTTTTCGCAGAAGCGTCAAAGGATGAGTATGCAGCTGGCATCAAGAACCCCGCACATCCTAAATGGAGAAGTCATTCCCTAAAACAGTAACTACTGAAGTACAGGAACACCTGGAAGTACACCAGGGCTTCTAAAGAAGTACACGGCCACAGATGGTTTTAGGAAATTAATTTCTAGAGTTTATATATATGTATATATATTTCTACACTACCCGTTCTCTACTTCTTCACAAGAAAGGCAAATATGTCACCCATCTCTAACTCAACTCTGGTGTATCGTTTGGATTGTGAGCAACTCCATGATTCCAAAGACACAATATAAATATATATTCATGTCTGTTAAGTTGCTGTTCACCATGCCCCAGGTTTGAGTCTCAGCAGCATACTTCACATGATTTCAAGAATGAAAAGGTGGCAAATTCCAAGTTTACTGATAACAGGTGAATATTATATTTTTGACTTAAAGGAATATAAATTAGAGTATTGTATTTTCGTGAACTTGTATTCAGATTGTTAATTTTTTTAACTTGCGCCGAAAGATTATTGAATACTCTAAATATCTCTTCGATTTCTACTGCTTTGTCATTCATTAACCTCTTCTCTCCTCAATTACTCCCTGCTACCCTGTACTTTTTATCTGGATTTACTTAATAGGAAGGCATTGTACATTTCACTGCAATAATGCAATTAAGAGTTGTAATGAATCTTTTGTAACCCCACACTTACTCATGGCCCAATACTTTCTTTTATTGTCATTGCTGATTTCCACTAAATCCTCACTCATCCTCAAAACTGAAAGACAAAGAAGAAAGAGAAGGAGGAGGTGGAGGAAGAGGAGGAGAAGAAAAAGAAGAAGAAAGGTCTCATCTCTTTTTTGACATGTCTGATAAAAGTTCACTTTTATGGTTAGGATGTATTTATCAGAACTTGTAATATTTTTACGCTTTGATCAAGTGAGTATTAATAATTGTTATGATAACACACTTTAGAAGAAATTTTCTAAAGTACCTTATAATCACAGGTAATTAAAATTTTAAATTTAAATATGCATTTTTATTGAAGGCAAATAATGAGAATAAAAGACTGGAAAGCTTCAAAACATATTACATGAGGAAAAATTCTTAAGGTGAAGTGAAATGTAAAAAAGGAGTTCAAGGGGGAAAATAGAACAATGTAAAATCTCTGTTAAAAAAAAAAAAGTTATCCATTTTATTTGTGGGGGGGTGAGAGCGGGTCATCTTGATTTATTTAAAAGATGGTAGAGGGCATCTAATTACTATGTATCCACTAGGTACATTTAAAAGAATAATGTAATGGTTTTATTTTAAAATACTGATACTTATAATAAGTAAAAAATTACATCCTTTGGTACAATTTAAATTTGTGATTAAAAAGTTTAGCTAGCAACATAAAAATGTGGAAGGAGCACACAGCTGAATTTTCAAAATAAGTTTAAGTGGTCTGTAAGTCAAAAAGTTGGCAGATCAGTGGCCTAAAATGTGTGCACAGTGGTGCCAGAGTCCACCCATGAACAACGTCAGGCTATCGGAGAGAAAGTGAAGAGACTGAGGGTTTCCTTGGAGAGATTTCAGTATGACGGGCTTCATCCTCCTCACCCGCACAAGGGAGAGTAGAGGACTTGCCTCACCTGAGCAAGAAAGAAGTTGTGGCTCCAACTACAGCAGAGAGAAGAGAATGGGCAGTATTGGAATAGCCATACTTCCAGAATTTAGCAAGGCAAATGCTGTGTGAATTCTCTATGGGCCAGAGGTACGCCTCACGGGAGAGTTGAGCTGGATCATCTTGAGAGAAATTCTCCCAAGAAACCCTGCAAGAGCAACACAGAGGGGCCAATCTCAGGAACCGGGGGACCTGGGGGCTGGGGGTGACGGTGACGATCAGATGTGACCGCCAGAGCAGGTGAGCCTGAAGGCGAGCAAAATGCAACTTGGCAACCAGCCACGAGGAGGCCTCTAAAAACACACAAAAGAGCCCTATGAGAAAAGGGTCAACGTCTGATATCTGTCACAGCTGGAGAACATCAACACCAAATAAAAAATGAATCCAAGGTAAAATCTTTTTTTTTTTTAGTTACATCTTTCCTTCCCTGGAGAGTCTTCAAAAACAGCTGGCCATTAAATGAAGAAATAGAGAAGAAACTACTCCTTCCTCCCACTGGAAGTTTCTAAGATTCATTTAAAAATTCAATAAAAAGATTCAAAAAAGATTCCAGTCTTTTAGTCTCATTATACCTTCCCTTATTACATTTAATATGTAAAAAATGCATATTAACATTTATTAATTCTTGCCATCATAAGGCACTGTGTATTTAGAAAATTTCTTCTGAAGGGTGTTAGCGTAATTATCAATACTCACTGATCAAAGCATAACCACTAGGAGTGGAGAGAAATTGGATTGGAGTTTGGTGTTATATGATTAATAAACTAGACTGGACATTTTATTATCTAAACATGACCAGAAGAAATCTTGAGTCCTAATCAAATTTTCTTCCGGTGAGTGGAGAATAATAATAAGAAAGAATCCAAATGAATAGGGTAATGATGAGAAACTTTCCCCTTCCACCCTACTGAATCTAGTACATCCCTGTTCAATAAACCAGTACATGCTTCCATCACCAGGAAAAGACTTACAAGAACCCACTACACCCAGACTCACTCAGGAGGCAGGCTGTGATGAAGAAAAAGGCTCTTTGTGAGGGAAGAGACAGAATCAAAAGAAAGTTGAGTTGACTTACTATTTATCTGAAAGAGACATTAGAACGGGAAGAGAATAAGTAAATTTAATTCGCTAGTTTAAAGTTTAAATTTTTCTACCACCAATAGGAGAATTGGCAGAAAGACAACTGAGCACAATTGAATCACTTACTAAAAATAAGGAAAGCTACACTTTCGCACATCTAGGTTATACTCCTAACTTTCTACAAGCACGTAGAGCATGATTGGAGAACTGAAAGTGATGAGGTCATTGAAGAATATGTAAAGGGAAAAAGGGATGGACAGGAGACACAAAAGCACCAACATCTAAGGCGCTGCCCCCAAAAAAGAGCCCACAAGGAAGAGTGAGATTAAGCAATCAGACAGGAGAAAAATCGGGAGAGTAAAGTCACGGATGCCGAGGAAAACATTTCTAGACGAGAATGGTCTACATTCTCAAATGCTGGCCAAAGTCCAAGTACTATATGAACTGAAAAATGTCCTCTGGGTTTAGTAACAGAAAATAGTCAGTGGCGGGACTTCCCTGGTGGCACAGTGATTAAGAATCCGCCTGCCAATGCAGGGGACACAGGTTCAATCCCTGGTCCAGGAAGATCCCACATGCCACGGAGCAACTAAGCCCATGCGCCACAACTACTGAGCCTGCGCTCTACAGCCCGTGCGCCACAACTACTGAGCCTGTGAGCCACAAGTACTGAAGCCCGCGCACCTAGAGCCCGTGCTCCACAACAAGAGAAGCCACCGCAATGAGAAGCCCACGCATCGCAACGAAGAGTAGTCCCCACTTGCAACAACTAGAGAAAGCTCACGTGCAGCAACGAAGACCCAACGCAGCCAAAAATAAATAAAATTATTTTTTAAATGAAAGAAAACAGTCAGTGGCCTTGGCAAGAGCAGTCTGACTAGTGTGGCAGAGGCAGAAACTAGATCTAAGAGATTAAAAAAAAAAAAAGTCTAGCAATAGAGATGCTTAGGTATAGACAGCTTTTTCAAAAAGTCTGGCAATAAAGAGGATGTGGTAGATAGACTGCGTTTGGAATTATTCACTTCCCTTACTATAGGAGGATTATGCATTCCTAACCCATTAACTTGTAACTTGCAGTGCTTCCCTATAGGAGGTGGGTATCTCTCCATCCTGTTGACGCTGGGCCTAGTCGTGTGATTGGCTTTGGGCAATGAAATGTGAGTAGAGTGGGAGGGCAACAGTTGACATAGGAAATTTGCCCAAGAAGATTTCTTTTTTTCTTAAATAGGAAAAAGTAAGGCTTGTTTAAATACGTATAGAAAAAAAACCAGTATGAAGAAAAAGCTTAAGGACACAGAAGAGATGGGATCAGCAATGAAGCAAGAATCTTGAGAAGACAGAAAGAAATCAACCTGTAATACAAATGAAGGTGACTTGCCTATTGGTGGAGGGCCACCTCTCCCATTAACAAGAAGGAGGAGAGGATGGATGTGAAGAAGTTAAGACTGCAAGTTAAGAGCTGGCAGACAGTCAAGATGGCATCTAATTTCTCCATGAAGTCACCTGATGAGGGAAAGTGGAAGGAAAGACAGAGCAGGAGGGTAAAAGGGAAGTGGTATTTTGGGGGCATGGAAGACATTTTTAAAGATACCCTGGAGAACCAGAAAGAGAAGAAAAGACAGTGAGCGGTATGGAGGACCAAACTGAGGTTGGTGATCATAAAATTTTGTGGCTATAATATTTACTGTAAGGTGATTTTTCCCAGCTCTGCTCAGCACACAGAGGTACCAGTGGTGGAGGCAAAGCTGGGGCTCTACTAGGCACACGGGATGGAAGGTTAACCAGGGAGGGACTGAGGATATTGGTGTGGAAGTATTAAATCCAGTCTATCACAAATGTCGGATTTTTACACTCGCCCTTTAGTTTTCCTGTTGTACCAGCTGCCTTAGTGTACACTGAACCCTTTATTCTTTGCAACAATCTTGGGATTAGTACTTTATCATTACTTTACATAGATAAGGAAATTGAAACTCAGAGATGTTACATAATTTGGCTAAGATCACCCAGCGAGCGAGTGACAGTGTGGGAATTTAAACCCATGTTGTATGATTCCAAGTTCAGTAGACATTTTCCCCACCACAGCATTGTCATTTCTCCTTTCTTTCTCCTTCCTTCCTCCCTCCCTTCCTTCTAAGCTTCTATAAAACCCCTCAGTTTAAGATTAAAGTTGCCCGTAATAAAGATTTTCTAGGGGATCCAAGTTGCTGATGAAAATGTAAAGCTTTCAGCTACAATTTCTAATTTCCTCCCTAAACTGTACGAAGCTAATCAATAAAGACCTCTAGCCATGCAGACTTTTAAAACAGAAACCTGGCTGTCATCCCATTCCCTTCCCTCCCTCTCACCCCTCTTTTTTACCCTTGTAAGTTTCCTCACTGAAGAAACAGAGGATACAATGAACTGCCCTTAGAAGATCACTCTGAGCTGCCTGCTTCTGCTAGGTCCCCTTAAATTAAAGAATAGGGTCAGATTGCAGTGTCAGAAACTCCAGATGACAGCAGCCAGGGCTGCTGTGTGTTGCATGATTTCAGGGGCACCACTCATATGTATATTCTACGTGAATGATGCTCCCTGGAAGGATGGAACATGCAACCGCCCTACCAACCTCCCTTGGTGTGAACTTGTCACATGGCCAATGCTCAGTTGTTGACACGGTACACGGGAGATTTCCCAGATTGGTCAGTTTGAAAATATTCTATCCCTCAAACTCTGGAATCTCTATGTCTTTTTGTTTCCTTCTCACTCTACAGATTTTTCTCTCATAACATTTACCGGACACAAAGTCCATTACCTCTCTCCTGCTTTGCTAGCCATGGAGTTTTGGACATATTTCCCATAATTAACTTATTCTAAGAAGAGGATAGAGACTGCTGGTTGCCTTCCAATATTCAGTCCTTCTTTCTTTCTTAATAATAAGGTTGGGCTCCACCCTAGTAACAATAGAATGCTGATATTTTAGCTGAGCACAGTGGCTCCCAGAACTGCCCCCTCAGTTTTTCTTACACATAGGTGTGGTCACATAACTAAGTTCTGGCCAATGAGATACAAGTAGAAATACTGTAGGCAACTTTTCGTAAGTATACTTAGGGTTTCCCTGGTGGCACAGTGGTTAAGAATCCACCTGCCAATGCAGGGGACACGGGTTCAAGCCCTGGTCCAGGAAGATCCCACATGCTGTGGAGCAACTAAGCCTGTGTGCCACAACTACTGAGCCTGAGCTCTAGAGCCCACGAGCCACAACTACTGAGCCGGCGTGCCACAACTACTGAAGCCCACACGCCTAGAGCCCACGCTCCACAACAAGAGAAGCCACCTCAATGAGAAGCCTGCGCACCGCAATGAAGAGTAGCCCCTGCTCACCACAACTAGAGAAAGCCCGCGTGCAGCAACAAAGACTCAACACAGCCAAAAATAAAGTAAGGAATAGATTTATTAAAAAAAAAAAAAGTATACTTAAAGGAAGTGATTCAGAATGTCATTTTTCCTCCTGCCTGGAATGTGAAGATGATGTCTCGATCTCCAGCAGCCACCTAGGACCCTGAGGTAAACTCAAGGATGGAAGAAGCCATTTTCTTAATACGGTGGTGCCAAAAAGAGTCTTGGTCCCTAGAGGATTCATGAAACTGCCTACCCAAGAATTCCTTTGTACAAGAGAAAAAAATCCTTGTGTGTTGAACTCACTGTATTTCAAATCTCTATTACTTGCAGGTGAACACAATTTCTAAGTGGTATAGAAGATAGATGAATTTAAAGGTAGATTCTCATTTATACTAAACAGATCTTTTTTCTACAGCTAAGATATTTTATGAATGACTCAAATTTTTTTAAGATACAGAACAACAACAAAAAAAACAAGACAGCATATCCAGAGGGGAAAGCATTTTCAGGTCATCTTATCCAATAACATGCTCTCCACACAAATACCCTGACACTGCTTGGGCTGTTTTATCCTTCCTCGGACTCCTCCCAGCCTTAACTTAAAGCTTACACTGAAATTTGATAATTGTTTCATTTATTGAAATTTAGGATGGACAATTCAATGTCCAAAATAAACTGAGATGGAAAATATTTCTCTGCAAGGATTGGCCATCCTTTCAGTTGATTCTGAACTGTTATTTTCTCATCTTTGAGTAAGGCACTCAACCCAGTTGTTTACCTCTTTGACAATGTATAAAGAAACTATATTTTCCAAGTTATAAAGTGCCTTCGTCATGGACATCAGCATTAAGAATAATCAATCAATCAGTAAGTCAGTCAGTCTGTATGTCAGTCCAGGTATTAAACGATGGATTTCCCAAAGCAAACCTGTGTCGGGGCTCCCCTAGACATAATGCCCAGGAAACAAATGAGCATAACACAACATTTTCACGATCTGATCACAATATAAACCACACCAGCCTCCTATTTTTCCTGCAAGCCTAGGATGGTACAGGTTCCCCTTCCTGTACCTTTCCCCTACCTTTCCCCCACCTTTCCCCCTCTAGCTGAAAACACTCCCTGGAGCCTATAAAACTGCTGAAGAATACTCACAGAGGACATACACTTCCTCCCCCATGGAACATACCAGATGTTTCGCTCGAGAATA
Organism: Balaenoptera ricei; assembly: GCF_028023285.1. Classification (NCBI taxonomy): domain Eukaryota; kingdom Metazoa; phylum Chordata; class Mammalia; order Artiodactyla; family Balaenopteridae; genus Balaenoptera; species Balaenoptera ricei. The sequence continues at coordinate 52,868,210 of NC_082656.1, forward strand.
GCAGAGCCTCTCACTGATGAGCATCACAGCTGCCCTTCAACCCCATCTTTCCTTCCTAAGAGCTCTCACATCACATCGACCAGTTACCGCTTCTCCTCCCAGTGTCAATATTCCAGTCCTCAAACTTAGACGTCTCCAGGCTCCTGCTTCTCCAGCTCAGTACTAAAATACCATGTTCCTAAGTTATTTTTCTAGGTGTAAACTTGAAAAGGGTCCCTGTTGTCTAAATCCAAACACTTTAATCTGCCGTTAAAGGCTCCTCATGGTTTGATATCCACATCTCCAAATTTACCTCCCCCGTTCTCCTAGATACAGCGAGGCTTTGGTCAAATCGATCTCTTTCTCTCCAAACTGTTTCTACCACTGTGACTGAAGTCATGATTTGCCCTTGCCTAGAAATCCCCTGATCTTTCTTTTTACTTACTTACTATGTTGAAAACATTTGCTACACTGGGAAGCACTACATAAATGAAAGAAAGGTTTTACTTTGTTTTGTTTGGGATATATTGCTGTCTAGCGGGAAAAGCATGGAACATCCCAACCTACAACACTGGAGTACACATGCTCTAACTGCTTGTTTAATTGCCTAGCTGCTCAACTAGGCTGTATTCGCCAGTCTAGTTGAGGGCAGGGATTCTGACCACCTATTTATTGTTGAATTCCTACCACCTGACAGAGTGTTTGACATACTGGGTGAATGAATAAATGCTGAACGTCTGTAACTGCTTAGTAAGCTGCAGAAGCAGAAGCCAACCTAAATCTTTGACATAGTTTCCTTGGGTCTGTTTCTTTATCTATAAAATAAGAAACTGTTTTCATACAACAAATAGAACTTCTGCATCCAACCTCTACTCTTCTCCCTGAGACTTCCTCATAACATAGTATCTTTGTCCTCCAGATAAATGATGGTAATGCAGAATACTGAGGTTATAAAACATTTAATGCAGCCCCTGGTGTACACTAGGCACTAAATAGTATTGGGGGAAGGAATGAAGGCGAGGAAGGAACAAGTGAAAATAAGAAGACAAGATCAACTAAGGCAGAAAGGAAGATATAACAGAGACTACTGGTTGCTCTCAATACCTATTCTTCCCTTGATCCATAAGTATAAAATTCTTAGCTGCGTATGTGGCTGGCCGTAGGAAAGACTTATTTTCTGGCTTCCTTGCAGCTGGATATAACCATGCATTTAAGCAGTGGCTGATACATAAAAACAAGTTTTGTGGGCCAGCTCCCCGGAAACTTTTCAAAACAAAAAACAAAAAAAAAACCACACTGGAATATATCCTTTGCTAATCTTTCCTCATCCCCTCCTTCAACGTGCTGCAGGGGGAGTGGTGTCACCATCTTAGACGACATCCCAGGGATGCCAGCGAGGTGAACTGGAGAGAAACTGGCTCCCTAGGGACTTTGTGAAGCAAAGCCATTGTAACAGACGTAGATCACCTACCACCGGCCTTCTGCATGAGAGGAAAATAAACTTCTACCTTGTTCGAGAGTCACAGTTCAACCTACATTCTAACTAACAGAATCAAGAAGAATGGGATAAGGGCAGAAACAAGTGAAGGAAAATAGGCAGTGATGGGACTTCCCTGGTGGTCCAGTGGTTAGGACTCCACGCTCCCAATGCAGGTGGCCGGGTTTGATACCTGTTCAGGGAACTAGATCCCACATGCTGCAACTAAGAGTTCTCATGCCGCAACTAAAGATCCCGTGTGCCGCAACTAAGACCCAATGCAGCCAAATAAATAAATAAATATTTTTTAAAAAGAAAGAAAGAAAATAGGCGGTGAGGCAAATTATGATCCCTGCCTTCAAGGAACGTATCACCCAGAGGCATAAACAGTTGAGAACCCACAACTACCCGTTTTATGGTTGCATTCTGAGGTCAAAAAGAGAGAGTAGCTTGCTTCCTCTCTCAAAATTCGCCCTAGCGAAAGTCTTATAGAGGAACAGAATTATTAAGCTACCATTATCAAAAACTGTGAGAAGTACTGAAGAAACCGAAAATTGACTTGAAATTGGAGAGGAGAAGCGAGTGACCAGAGGATAAGCTGGAAGAAAGCTCTTAAATTCTGCTTTTATCTCTCCCAAGCCTTGCCCAGGGACAGTCTTTGCCTGGTGCTTTACTGCAGAAATTGGTCCCAACACAGGTCTCGCGGTAACATCAGCTTAAAGCAAACACCATATATGCCTGGAATGTTAATGAAGGTAAGTGGGAGCGGATCAGCTGCTCTGGAGCCTTTTTTACTCCTCAGTCCTCTCCTCACTAGGGCGCCGCCCAACTGCCTCCGCCCAGGGCTGCTCCTCTGAGTGTCTGAAGATGAAAACTTAACCCAAAACTCAGGTAAAATGCCTTCGGTGGTGACTAGGTGGAATCTAGGGCTAGGATGTGAGTGCACAAAGCAAAATAGATACCTGAGGAGCAAATTTACTAGAGAGACAACAAAAGGAACAATATCTGATGCAGAACTGCGGGAATGACAAAGAATTTAAAATAACCATGGCTACATATATACACTACCAGATGTAAAATCGATGGCTACTGGGAAGCAGCCGCATAGCACAGCGAGATCAGCTTGGTGCTTTGTGACCACCTAGAGGGGTGGGATAGGGAGGGTGGGAGGGAGACGCAAGAGGGAGGGGATATGGGGATATACATATGCATATAGCTGATTCACTTTGTTATAAGGCGGCAACTAACACACCATTGTAAAGCAATTATACTCCAATAAAGATGATTAAAAAAAATAAAAAATAACCATGGCTTTAAATATCGTTGAGAGAATAAGAGAAGGCATTAGTAACATGAAACATCAACAGGAAGTCATAAGAAAAGGAGCCCACTGGAAATATTAGGTATGAAAAAATACAAGAGTTGGAATTTTTAAACAGAGCAATAAGATAAACAGTAGGATGGAAAGTGCTGGAGTACAAATTTGTGAGCTGCAAGGTTAAACTGAGAAACTCTCCCAGAAGGCAACAGGAAAAGATAAGAAAATATGTACCAAAAGAAAGCTGGCTCACCATCTTAATTATCTGGTAACATGTTTATCTAATGTCATACAGAAAGTGTAACCCAAGTTAGATAGATTTGGTCCACCAAGTCTATTCTCTGAACCTCTGTCTATGTTATAAGCTCCTTTGCGTAAGGCTTCCAAAAGTAGGCAAAGATGAGAAAAGAATAAATATAGCTCTAACATGTGCCTCTTTTCTTCTGCACTTTCAGGCAAAACCTCAGGGTACAGTCAGACATTAGGACGTTTCTGTAGAGGGAGGTTGGCAACATGAACTCCTAGTAATTTTTGGATCATACTGCCTAAAACTCCATTTCGGCAATATCTCAGAGACTACCATTATTAGGCAATGTCCTCTTTGCTGTCTGTCTGATGAGAATAAGGAGAATAAGTGAGGGAATATCTTTCTTCCCTCTCCAGCCATTGTGCATACAGATACACCCTGAAAGAGGGATGCTATACACGACAATCTATGCAAGAGTGAGCTATCCAAGGTCAGGGACAAAGCCTGGCTCATAGAAAACAGTCAACACTGTGAGTTAAACTCAACCACAGTGCACACAGAGAAGTCATTATGTCAAAAAGCACCACTGGGATGTAAAATACACCTCTCAATTAAAAAATTAAGTATGAAAGATAAATTGACTCAAATATTAAAAAAACAAGAACTGTTGCAGTAATGTGATAGAAAGATACCTGATACATGACTATGAAAACAGAGAATACAATTTGATTCAAAGTATAGTTGGAGACTACTCCATCGTTTTCATGACAATCCATCTGAAGCATTTTTTTTTTCAAATTGAACCGAAAATTAAACTTAGTTATAAGATAAATCAACAAGGAGATATTCGACAGAGGAACCAGGATGGCAGAGTAGAAGGACGTACTCTCACTCCCTCTTGTGAGAACACCAGAATCACAACTAGCTGCTGACAATCATCGACAGGAAGACACTGGAACCCACCAAAAAAGATACCCCACATCCAAAGACAAAGGAGAAGCCACAATGAGATGGTAGGAGGGGCGCAATCACAGTAAAACCAAATCCCATAACTGCTGGGTGGGTGACTCACAGACTGGAGAACACTTATAACACAGAAGTCCACCCACTGGAGTGAAGGTTCTGAGCCCCACGTCAGGCTTCCCAACCTGGGGGTCTGGCAACGGGAGGAGGAATTCCTAGAGAATCAGACTTTGAAGTCTAGTGGGATTAGACTGCAGGACTTCAACAGGACTGGGGGAAGCAGAGACTCCACTCTTGGAGGGCACACACAAAGTACTGTGCCCATCGGAACCCAGGGGAAGGAGCAGTGACCCCAGGTGAGACTGAACCAGACCTACCTGCTAGTGTTGGAGGGTCTCCTGCAGAGGCGGGGGGGGGGGGGGGGCGCTGTGGCTCAACATGGGGACAAGGACACGGGCAGCAGAAGTTCTGGGAAGTACTCCTTGGTGTGAGCCCTCCTGGAGTCTGTCATTAGCCCCAACAAAGAGCCCAGCTAGGCTCCAGTGCTGGGTTGCCTCAGGCCAAACAACCAACAGTGAGGAAACCCAGCCCCACCCATCAGCAGACAAGCAGCTCAAAGTTTTACTGAGCTCTGCCCACCAGAGCAACCGCTTTACCCACCACCAGTCCCTCCGATCAGAAAACTTACACAAGCCTCTTAGATACCCTCATCCACCAGACGGCAGAGAGCAAAAGCAAGAAAAACTACGATCCTGCAGCCTGTGGAACAAAAACCACATTCACAGAAAGATAGACAAGATGAAAAGGCAGAGGGTTATGTACCAGATGAAGGAACAAGATAAAACCCCAGAAAAACAACTAAATTAAGTGGAGATAGGCAACCTTCCAGAAAAAGAATTCAGAATAATGATAGTGAAGATGATCCAGGACCTCAGAAAAAGAATAGAGGCAAAGATCGAGAAGATGCAAGAAATGTTTAACGAAGAGTTAGAAGAATTAAAGAACAAACAAAGGTGAACTATACAATAACTGAAATGACAACTACACTAGAAGGAATCAATAGCAAAATAACTGAGGCAGAAAAACAGATAAATGACCTGGAAGACAGAATGGTGGAATTCACTGCTGCGGAACAGAATAAAGAAAAAAGAATGAAAAGAAATGAAGACAGCCTAAGAGATCTCTGGGACAACAGTAAAAGCAACAACATTCGCATTATAGGGGTCCCAGAAGGAGAAGAGAGACAGAAAGGACCTGCGAAAATATATGAAGAGATTATAGTCGAAAACTTCCCTAATATGGGAAAGGAAATAGCCACCCAAGTCCAGGAAGCACAGCGAGTCCCATACAGGATAAACCCAAGGAGAAACACACCAAGACACATAGTAATCAAATTGGCAAAAATTAAAGACAAAGAAAAATTACTGAAAGTAGCAAGGGAAAAACGACAAATAACATACAAGGGAACTCCCATAAGGCTAACAGCTGATTTCTCAGCAGAAACTCTACAAAGCCAGAAGGGAGTAGCAAGATATACTTAAAGTGATGAAAGGAAAGAACCTACAACCAAGATTACTCTACCCAGCAAGGATCACATTCAGATTCGATGGAGAAATCAAAAGCTTTACAGACAAGCAAAAGCTAAGACAATTCAGCACCACCAAACCAGCTCTACAAAAAATGCTAAAGGAACTTCTCTAAGTTGGAAACACAAGAGAAAAAAAAGGCCTAAAAAACAAACACAAAACAATTAAGAAAACGGTCATAGGAACATACATATCGATACATTACCTTAAACGTGAATGGATTAAATGCTACAACCAAAAGACACAGGCTTGCTGAATGCATACAAAAACAAGACCCATATATATGCTGTCTACAAGAGACCCACTTCAGACCTAGGGACACATACAGACTGAAAGGGAGGGGATGGAAAAAGATATTCCATGCAAATGGAAATCAAAAGAAAACTGGAGTAGCAATACTCATATCAGATAAAATAGACTTTAAAATAAAGACTGTTACAAGAGACAAGGAAGGACACTACATAATGATCAAGGGATCAATCCGAGAAGAAGATTTAACAATTATAAATATATATGCACCCAACATAGGAGCACCTCAATACATAAGGCAACTGTTAACAGCTATAAAAGAGGAAATCGACAGTAACACAATAATAGTGGGGGACTTTAACACCTCACTTACACCAATGGACAAATCATCCAAAATGAAAATAAATAAGGAAACACAAGCATTAAATGACACAATAGACCAGATATTTAATTGATATTTATAGAACATTCCATCCAAAAACAGCAGATTACACTTCCTTCTCAAGTGCACACAGAACATTCTCCAGGATAGATCACATCTTGGGTCACAAATCAAGCCTCAGGAAATTTAAGAAAATTGAAATCATATCAAGCATCTTTTCTGACCACAACGCTATGAGATTAGAAATGCATTACAGGGAAAAAAACGTAAAAAAGACAAACACATGGAGGCTGAACAATACAGCACTAAATAACCAAGAGACCACTGAAGAAATCAAAGAGGAAATCAAAAAATTCCTAGAGACAAATGACAATGAAAACACGACGATCCAAAACCTAAGGGATGCAGCAAAAGCAGTTCTAAGAGGGAAGTTTATAGCTATACAAGTCTACCTCAAGAAACTAGAAAAATCTCAAGTAAAAAATCTAATGTTACACCTAAAGGAATAAGAGAAAGAAGAACAAACAAAACCCAAAGTTAGCAGAAGGAAAGAAATCGTAAAGATCAGAGCAGAAAAAATGAAATAGAAACAAAGAAAACAACAGCAAAGATCAATAAAACTAAAAACTGGTTCTTTGAGAAAATAAACAAAATTGATAAACCATTAGCCAGACTCATCAAGAAAAAGAGGGAGAGGACTCAAATCAATAAAATTAGAAATGAAAAAGGAGAAGTTACAACAGACACTGCAGAAATACAAAGCATCCTAAGAGACTACTATAATGCCAATAAAATGCACAACCTGGAAGAAATGGACAAATTCTTAGAAAGGTATAACCTTCCAAGACTGAACCAGGAATAAACAGAAAATATGAACAGACCAATCACAAGTAATGAAATTGAAACTGTGATTAAAAATCTTCCAACAAACAAAAGCCCAGGACCACATGGCTTCACAGGTGAATTCTATCAAACATTTAGAGAACAGCTAACACCCATCCTTCTCAAACTCTTCCAAAATATAGCAAAGGGAGGAACACTCCCAAACTCATTCTATGAGGCCACCATCACCCTGATACCAAAACCAGACAAAGATACTACAAAAAAAAAAATTACAGACCAAAATTATTGGTCTGTAATGAATATAGATGCAAATATCCTCAACAAAATACTAGCAAACAGAATCCAACAACATATTAAAAGGATCATACACCATGATCAAGTGGGATTTGTCCCAGGGATGCAAGGATTCCTCAATATATACAAATCAATCAATGTGATACACCATATTAACAAACTGAAGAATAAAAACCATATGATCACCTCAATAGATGCAGAAAAAGTTTTTGACAAAATTCAACACCCAATTATGATAAAAACCCTCCAGAAAGTGGGCATAGAGGGAATCTAACTCAACATAATAAAGGCCATATATGACAAACCCACAACAAACATCATTCTCAATGGTGAAAAACTGAAAGCATTTCCTCTAACATCAGGAACAAGACAAGGATGTCCACTCGCACCACTATTATTCAACATAGTTTTGGAAGTCCTAGCCATGGCAATCAGAAAAGAAAAAGAAATAAAAGGAATACAAATTGGAAAAGAAGAAGTAAAACTGTCACTGTTTGCAGATGACATGATACTATAGAGAATCCTAAAGATGCTACCAGAAAACTACTAGAGCTAATCAATGAATTTGGTAAAGTTGCAGGATACAAAATTAACGCACAGAAATATCTTGTGTCCCTATACACTAATGATGAAAAATCTGAAAGAGAAATTTAGGAAACACTCCCATTTACCATTGCAACAGAAAGAATAAAATACCTAGGAATAAACCTACCTAGGGAGACAAAAGACCTGTATGCAGAAAACTATAAGACACTGATGAAAGAAATTAAAGATGATACCAACAGATGGAGAGATATACCATGTTTTTGGATTGGAAGAATCAATATTGTGAAAACGACTATACTACCCAAAGCAATCTACAGATTCAATGCAATCCCTATCAAATTACCAATGGCATTTTTTACAGAACTAGAACAAAAAATGTTAAAATTTGTATGGAGACACAAAACCCCCAAATAGCCAAAGCAGTCTTGAGGGAAAAAAAATGGAGCGAGAAGAATCAGACTCCCTGACTTCAGACTATACTACAAAGCTACAGTAATCAAGACAGTATGGTACTGGCACAAAAACAGAAACATAGATCAATGGAACAAGATAGAAAGCCCAGAGATAAACCCACACACCTATGGTCAACTAATCTATGACAAAGGAGGCAAGGATATGCAATGGAGAAAAGACAGTCTCTTCAATAAGTGGTGCTGGGAAAACTGGACAGCTACATGGAAAAGAATGAAATTAGAACACTCCCTAACACCATACACAAAAATAAACTCAAAATGGATTCAAGACCTAAATGTAAGACTGGACACTATAAAACTCTTAGAGGAAAACATAGGAAGAACACTCTTTGACATAAATCACAGCAAGATCTTTTTTGATCCACCTCCTAGAGTCATGGAAATAAAAACAAAAATAAACAAATGGGACCTAATGAAACTTCAAAGCTTTTGCACAGCAAAGGAAACCATAAACAAGACGAAAAGACAACCCTCAGAATGGGAAAAAATATTTGCAAACCAATCAACGGACAAAGGATTAATCTCCAAAATATATAAACAGCTTATGCAGCTCAATATTAAAGAAACAAACAACCCAATCCAAAAATGGGCAGAAGACCTAGACATTTCTCCAAAGAAGACATACAGATGGCCAAGAAGCACATGAAAAGCTGCTCAACATCACTAATTATTAGAGAAATGCAAATCAAAACTACAATGAGGTATCACCTCACACCAGTTAGAATGGGCATCATCAGAAAATCTACAAACAACAAATGCTGGAGAGGGTATGTAGAAAAGGGAACCCTCGGGCTTCCCTGGTGGCACAGTGGTTGAGAATCTGCCTGCCAATGCAGGGGACACAGTTTCGAGCCCTGGTCTGGGAAGATCCCACATGCCGCGGAGCAACTGGGCCCATGAGCCACAACTACTGAGCCTGCGCGTCTGGAGGCTGTGCTCCTCAACAAGAGAGGCCACGATAGTGAGAAGCCCGCGCACCACGATGAAGAGTGGCCCCCGCTCGCTGTAACTAGAGAAAGCCCTCGCACAGAAACAAAGACCCAACACAGCCAAAAATAAATAAATTTTAAAAAAGAAAAGGGAACCCTCTTGCACTGTTGGTGGGAATGTAAATTGATACAGCCACTATGGAGAACAGTATGAAAGTTCCTTAAAAAACTAAAAATAGAATTACCATACAATCCAGCAATCCCACTACTGGGCATATACCCAGAGAAAACCATAATTCAAAAAGACACATGCACCCCAATGTTCATTGCAGCACTATTTACAATAGCCAGGTCATGGAAGACAACCTAAATGCCCATTGACAGACGAATGTATAAAGAAGTTGTGGTACATATATACAATGGAATATTACTCAGCCATAAAAAGGAACGAAATTGGGTCATTCGTTGAGACGTGGATGGATCTAGAGACTGTTATACAGCGTGAAGTAAGTCAGAAAGAGAAAAACAAATATCGTATATTAACGTATGTATGTGGAACCTAGAAAAATGGTACAGATGAACCGGTTTGCAGGGCAGAAGTTGAGACACAGATGTAGAGAACAAACGTATGGACACCAAGGGGGGAAAATTGTGGTGGGGTGGGGATGGTGGGGTGATGAATTGGGCGATTGGGATTGACATGTATACACTGATGTGTATAAAATTGATGACTAATAAGAACCTGCTGTATAAAAAAATATATAAAATAAAATTCAAAAATTCAAAAAAAACTAATAAAAAAAACATACTGAGATATTCAAGAAAATGGATGAATGTTAAAAGCACTATGCTAAGTGAAAGAAGTCAAACACAAAATTTTATATACTATGATTCCATGTATATGATGTTTGAGAAAAGACGAAACTATAGGGATAAAAACAGATTGATTGCCAGAGGCTAAAGCGGGGAGAGAAGAGTAACTGCAAAGGGACCCATGGAAACTTTTCAGGGCCACTGGATATTTTATATTTTGATTTTGGTAGTAGTTGCACAACTATGTACAATTGTCAAAATTCATCCAACCGTACACTTTAAAAGGATGACCTTTATCATATGTATAATATACCTTAATAAACCTGATTTTAGAAAGAGAAAAAACAAAAATAATATAAATCAACAAGCGTTTTGGAATTTCAACTTTCAAATATACTATAATTTTCAGACCTCAGAAACATGAGAAAATATTTTTGCTCACTTTTCAAACACTGGTCAAACAGTAATTGAGGAAAATCTACTTTAAAAAAAAAAGAAATCACCGCTTAAAATTTCCAAGATCCACACAAGTTTCAATGGCTGGACATCTGTTTTCAAAAACATCAAAGGTTTGACTAACATCTTTCAAATATACCTGCCACTTGAGCAAGGTTTATGGAAACATTTGTATGGTGAGTTTCGGGACCTTTTCCTACACTAGCAATAATATTCTGTGTTTTCCTCTGCTGTCATCGAAGCAATTTGGGTCTGAAAAAGAGCTTCTCCTGCATAGAACCCAGTTTCTTCTTCTGCTTGATCCTGCAGTAAAGTCATCACACTCTTGTTTTTATGATGCCACAGTCTGTTACCATGAAAATGACTGCAATGTCATAAATTTGGCATTTCAACTTTACAGCAGGATCAGAGGAAAAGATGACGAGGTTGTTTGAAGGGAATGATACAAGTGCTTCTGGTAATTAGCTGGAGGGACACAAAAAGAGCAAATTTTACAGGGAGAACGAAAACAGATATATGAGTCCAAGTCCCTTAATTTAAGCCACAAAACTGCCTAGCAGGCAACCCATGAAGGTTTTAACATAAGACCTCCAACCTCTTTTATCAGTAATTACTGTGTGACCATGGCAATAGCAGTGAACTTCCATGCCCCTCATGAGCTGAAGCTTCTGTTCTTTGAATTCAACAGATACCTTGGACCAGAGTTTGAATTTGCGAGATAGTCACCAAACTTTTGAGAAGAGAATGGCTTGAAATGTTGCACTTAGAGCTTTTTCCTACCTAATTATTTTTAACCTCACTTTTAGCAGGAATTTTGTATCACTTTTTAGCGGGAATCTTATATCATTCTGGAAAAAGTAAATGGAAAATAATTGGTGATTGAATTGAAAAATAAAATTTTGAAGATCAAAAGAAAAACATTACTCTCAGATTCATGAATCCTCAAAAGCAATCCTTCTGCATTTTACTCTCTCTGGTGCATGGCACCAAGCCCCCCTTGCGTGATATCATTATTTTGATTCTTATCTCCTTATATTTGTGTAGGGATAATAGAATATTCTTCACAGGGCTTGTGAGAGAGACAAGAGTTAACCTAAGAACCTAGCACATAATACAAGTTCAGGACCTATAAGTACCTTCCTGACTCAACTTAGTCCCCCTTAAGCCATGACACAGTCTAGTTTCTGAAGTGCTCTGTACTAGCTTCATTGTTTATTCTGGTTTGGCCTCCATCTTACTGTAAGTAACAACTTGAACTTTCATGACCACACTTTCATTGTTTCTCTCCATCTCTTCCATTTTCAGGCTCGTCCTTCCCGACTTGAACATTAAATACTGGAGTTCCCCAAGGCTCTGGAATGTTCCTCAAAGTCCTCATCTCTTCTCTATACAATTCCCCCACCCCAATCTCATCCAAATCCACAGCTTCAAATACCACCTCTATATTGGTAACTCCTAACTGTATTCCTAGCCCAGACCTCTCCCTTGAGCTCATGACTCATCCACACAGATATATCTCACCTGGTGTGCCCATTTGGATGACTCAAACGTATCACAAACTCAACTTTTCAAAACAGAATTTGGCCTCTTCCCCTAAACTTGGCCCTGTCCTAGGGGTCTCTATGTCGGCAAATGGCACTGTGATACAAGGCAGAAACCTTGACCCTTTTTGTGCTGCACACCTTATCTTACCATTCTCCAGTACCTGTGCATTTATCTCCCACCGAGCTCTCAAATCCATCTCTTTGACAATTTTACCGTGCACACGACCTTATCTCATGCTGGTACCATTGCAAGAGTATCCTAACTGGTCTTCTGCATCCATTCTAATACCCCCTGTAATCTTTTCTCTATGCTGCAGCCAGAGCAATCTTTTCAAAATCCAAACTGAAACATATTATCTTCCTGCTTAAAACCCTTCCACACCCTCTTGAAATAAAAGTCCGGTCATGAATAGGACCTCCCCAGACTTTGCCTCTTTCTCCTATTTCAGCCACTGGGACTTCTTCAGGTCTCCAAATGCACCTGTTTCCTTTCACCTCAGGGCCTTTGCATATGCTGTTCCCTCTTTCTGAAATGTTCTTCCGCCCTCTGTACCCTCCAGACTTTTACCTCGTTTATCCTCATTCATCCTTAATTATCACTTCCCCTGATAAGCCTTCCCTGACTCCAGATTTGGAAGTCAGCTAATTACCCTATTATTGTCTTTCACAAAATCCCATTCCTTTCCTTCAAAGCACATACGTCAAAGTACAATTACACAATTATTAGAATAGCCATTTAATTAATTATAGTTATTTATAGTAACTATAAGCGACATGAAAACAGGCAAGATATCTATTTTTGTTTCCATTGCCTCCTCAGCTCTTGGCACATACCATATGCTCAAGATAGTTTTTAAACTTATGACTGGTATTCTGATTGCAGTTCATTGAGATGTTATCACAAGTGACATTGCAAAAATTATTTTTTTTAATATTTATTTATTTATTTATTTGGCTGTGCCGGGTGTTAGTTGTGGCATGCGGGATCTTTAGTTGCGGCATGAGAACTCTTAGTTGCGGCATGTGGGATCTAGTTCCCTGACCAGGGATCGAACCCAGGCCCCCTGCATTGGGAGCACAGAGTCTTACCCACTGGACCACCAGGGAAGTCCTGCAAAAGTTATTTTAAAAAAAATAGGTAGGGGCTTCCCTGATGGCGCAGTGGTTGAGAATCTGCCTGCCAATGCAGGGGACACGGGTTCGAGCCCTGGTCTGGGAAGATCCCACATGCCGCGGAGCAACTAGGCCCGTGAGCCACAACTACTGAGCCTGCGCATCTGGAGCCTGTGCTCCGCAACAGGAGAGGCCGCGACAGTGAGAGGCCTGCGCACCGCGATGAAGACTGGCCCCCGCTCACCGCAACTGGAGAAAGCCCTCGCACAGAAACGAAGACCCAACACAGCCAAAAATAAATAAATAAATAAATAAATTTAAAAAAAGAAAAAAAGAAAGAAAGAAATAGGTAAACATACACCTATCAGCCATTCCACACCATTCATTGCTAGGTAATTTTCATAGCAGATTTACTCACAATAGCAAAAAGAAAAAGAAAAAAAAAGCACAGAACTAGAAACAATTCATTGCAGAGTAACAGGTGAATAGATAAAATGTGAAATATATAATACTATTCCACAAAAATATATGCTCAAAACTATCTTTTATGCTCAAAAGATGTTTTTTAAAAAAGTAACTACTGATACACGTAACAACGTAATGAACCTCAAAATCTTTATGCTGAGTTAAAGAAGCCAGATACAAAAAAGTACATATATGCTGTATGATTCTACTTTTATGAAGTTCTAGAAAATGCAAACTAAACTGTAAGGACAAAAAACAAGTAACGGTTGCTTGGGGACAGGGGAAACGGAGAGATGACCGCAAAGCAGCACAAGACGACTTTTGGGGGTTAAACAAAATGTTTGTTATCTTGATTGTGGTGACCCTTTCATGTGTGTTTACGTATGTCCAAAACCATCAATTGTACTCTTTAACCATATGCAATTTATTGTTTGTCAATTATACCTTAATAAAGTTGTAAAAATAATATAAATTCAATAGGAATCATTAAGAACTGAACACAACTGGTTCAGACTTAACATAAGTATATATATTAAAAATATCAAAGGGAAGGTGTGAAAAAGGGGATATAAATTCCAGGAGTTTGCTAACTATTACCTCATTATTATATTTTTTTACCTCATTATTTAATCATTCAACAAATATTTAATATTTCTAATAGAAACCAGGAAAATAAAACAACTAAGAAATCCTAGAATGTGTAACTAGAAAGCAACTCTAAAAATAATATTTCCTCTCATAAGCTTTGGGTAAATTTAAGATAGCAAACAAAATACTTCTATTTAGATATTGATTTGCTGGGGGTTACTGGAGAATATCATGACGTGAATCCCAGAATCTTTGAGAATATATTGTATATAATGGCCTTGCAAAATGACATGACCAGAATCCAAAATAAATCAGGAGAAGCATAATTTTTTAAAGGCAGTTTATTTCTAACAATAACAATAGTAAACAACTCTCCCACTCTTTAACTTTCTTTCCTTTAGTTTTCACTGGAGTTTAGCAATCTATGGTTAAGTAAAAGCTCTAAACATTTTTGCTTCAGGCAAAATTTTATATCCTCTTAGTTCTGTGATACAGAGGAGTCAGCCATTTCAAATTTTTGCAGACTAAATAGAATATTAATGGCCCTAATGATTTTTAAATACTATTTGCAAGGTTGTTTAAAATGACTGTGTCATAGGAACGATCAATAAGATAATGAATGTGAAAGTACTCTGTACATAGCAAAGGGCTACCTGAGCATAAGGAAAAAGATAAAAATATTTTTTAAATTATTTGTCATTTGAAAGAATAGAATGGATGGTAAACAATCATCACTTACTCAAACAGAGGAAGCATTAAAAACCAAAACCAGATAAGCCTAGGTCACTTAAGAAGAGGGAAGCCCAGAGCCAGCTGCCTTAAAACAAGGAGAGATGATTTCCCAAATAGGTAAATAAACCTTTCTGAAAGCATTCCGCTTTTTCAAAGGGCCAGAACAAAATGTTCTTTCATTATCTTCAATGCAAGACGCCGAAATCTAGAACAAAATGTTTTCATGGAACAGTTCCACAGGAACAAATAGTTTCTGAGTTAAATAAGTCTCGGTCATTCAGAGTTAAATTTAAAAGGCTATTCGAGCAATTTTCATAAACTCTAATATGATAATAATAATATGAAAGAGAAGACAACAGGAAGAGAGAAAAATACGTAGTCTTTTCCAAACTTACCTGACAACAATTATTTTTGTCTCGAGGCCTGTTCTAGGTCTGTGAAAGAATTTTAGTCTCAAATGGATAAGAAATGAAGGATAAGAAATGGAGAACTGCGCGCAGGAAAAGGAACCTTAAAGGCTGACAGTCTGACTTCCGGTAAATGCCCGATTTCCGTAAGATGGAAACATCTTCCAACCAATGGGCAGCCGCCAACAATCTCTCCCCATTTTGGAGCCAATGAACTTGCTGGGTGGACTCCCGGGGGCCGTTCCTCTTTCTCACTCCGTAAGGGTATACGCAACCTGCCCTAACCCCTCGTGGGACTCCCGGCTGCTCCCTGAAGTCTGCGTGTCCCCAGTTAATTGGGATTACTCTGCTATTCCCAAATAAACTGTATTTTTGGTACCTCGAGCTTGCCTGGACTAACATGGTCAGTCCTTAACTAGAAACACCATGAATTAATCAAAACAGATGACTTAGGAATTCAGGAACCCTGATGAAGATCATAGTATATCGATCTTGCAAAAACATAGTGTAACTTTGACCATGTTGGTGTGAGTGGCTAAGACTACTGATTACCAACGCGTTGCATAACAGGAGCATTGCAGAAAGCATCTGGTTACAGAGAAACAAAGGAGAAGCTTGTGTCTAAACGGAAGAGCAAATTGTGGGAATAAGAGTTGCTATTATGTTGGCCAAATAACTTCTATTCAGTGAAATCCACCTTGTGTGAAAATTGAAAGCTCCAATTAAAGCAAATTCCAAAGCCCAGGAAGTGATGAGAATTCAAGTACCCAGTGAGAGCCCCAGGTAAATGCTTCTCAAACACGTATTCCTGTAGCCCTGGCCACCTGCATGAGTTCTCTGTGAAATCTGTCCTGCCTAGTCCCTGGGTGCCTTGTGCAAAGTGGCTGGTTCCTCTACCCATCAACCACTTCCCTGAGCGTTCCTCCCCTTCTTCAGTAGCCTGGGAAATCAAAGTCACTTTCTAAACACCATGCTGGAACGCAGAGACTGTAGGAAGTGATCCTCAGGCACAGGACTTCTAGGTACAGCTGAGGCACATGTGCACCGCGCACAGACCTCTGGTCAGAGGAGCAAATGTGACCCAAAATCCAGTCTGTGTTATACTCACCAAGCCCTGTGCCCTGGCATCATACTGCCTCCGTCTGGAGAAAAAAAGTCTTTGACTTTTGCAAAAAGGCACTGATCCGCTGGCCAAGTTTGTTTCTACCTCTGTCCCCCCATGCACATTTTCTACTTCTCACGCAGCCACCCTATCAGCTTATAGCACCCTGCTCAGGACCAAAAGCCTTGACCCCTTGCTCAGTTATTTCTACACGACTGCCTGAGACGTGCCTTGTGGCTCTGGTGACATGAATAAAGGGCTTCTCTACAGGGTATCTGAACCTGAACTGGTTAGCCTGGAGAGGCGAGAAAGGCTTTTTCTCTATCCTCCTCTTTCCCTGGGTAAAAGTAGCAGAAAGACTTCAGAAAAGGAAACAGGACTGCCGAAAAGAGGAAATACAGCCAGGTGTATTTCAAAAATAAAATCCCTGTTACAGAACCTAACCCAGTCTCTGGGTGGAGCATTCCTGGGCCAAGTGTCCATTCTTTTGGTCACTCAACACAGCCAGGGAGAGGCGGGTGGAGCTACAAGATGCACCCAGGGCTGACTGCTGGCAGTGGGAAGACGGGTATCTGTTCTTAAAGAAAGCGAACACGGTCTGAGCAGACCCACCATAAGAAGTCTCCTACTATGGCTCTCTAGCCTTGAGAATAATAACAATTGTTATGCGAGTTAAATAGCCCTGCTTCTTTAACTGTTCACACTGAATTTTATATCCCAACTCCTTGAACTATAATCTTCATGTGTACCTTAGTTGAGTTTAAACTCTCCTTTTATATATGTGTATGTATAGCTGATTCACTTTGTTATACAGCAGAAACTAACACACCATTGTAAAGCAATTATACTCTAATAAAGGTGTTTAAAAAAATAAAGTCTCCTTTTAGGGGTGAAACTGGGAGCTTTATAAGCACTTTGGTAAAGATATATGTGGGAGAATGATGGTGATTCGTCATGGTTTATGCCTGTTTCCAGTTCCTAACAGCAAGCACACCTTTTAAGATATTTTCACATTGATATCCGTGTAGCCCCCAATAGGAATCCATAAAGGAAATAAAATAAGCAAACCCATCAAAAGGAGGCTAGCTTAACAGAGGAGTGATTCCCTCCACTTCCTCCCCCCATTTCTCTACCACTTCTTATTCCCACCTACACCAGGGAATGATCTGGTCAAACCTGTGACTCTCACAATAATATTCAGGGAGATAAAAACAAACAAAACAAAAGATTCAGTTAGATACTGACAAAGTAATCAGCTTTACTCTTTCCCAGGAAAATTAAAGGACTATGGTGCTATAGGTCCCTTTTTTATGATGCTTTATATGCCTAATATGCATGGTAAAGGTAGTACAGAAGGCTTGGACTGAAGGACGGTGAGAGATTGGAATGGCTAGAAAGAAAGAGAAAAGAGAGAGAGAAGACATCTCCTGCGCTCACCAAGAACCCCATGCACCGAGGCCAGCGGTGAATCCCCCCAACCTTCTGAAAATGTCATTTGGTGACAGACAGTGAAGCAAAGTGAGACTTTACAAGGCATGAGGGCGAAGCTCGGACAACACAAATTAAATCAGAAAGACGGCGGGCAGCCCAGACTGGCTCCTTTGGAATTCCACTTCCTGTTCATTCCAAGAGAATTCCCCATGCTTATTTCTTCCACGTTAGGATTTGTTTAGCCCTTATTTCTAAGGCCCACTCTGCATGTCAGGACAATTTTCATTCATCTCCGGGACATCTGGCTATTCACAGGTTTCACTCTAGAAAAAGAAAGCACACACTGCAACCCATGTAGAAGCAGGACACCGCTGACCTCCTTCTCCTGGAATTCTCAGTAGATTTCTTCCCAGCTCTGTACAAACCATCTGCAGCTGGGTATTTTCCTAGTTGTGAAACAATACTGTCTTCCCAGCAGAACAAGACCTATTTGATGAATGGTGGCAGAGGGCTAAGGTGGAAGTGGGTTTTGATTGCCTTGATTGCAAGAATCCCGGCGTTTAAAAATGACCTAGATGGCTTAACCCCTTATCTGTGCTACAGTAAATGATATAACAACAAAAATATTATGTATATACTCTGACACAAAGGAGAAAATAAAAATAGGTGTTTTTTCTCAGTGTGTTTGAAGCACTGTGGCCATATTTAGTCACTCTTTAAAAACTATCTTATTACAGAAATAATTCATTAATACATCACAGCAAAAAAAAAGATTCAAGCAATACAGAAGCATAGAGAGTGAAAGGTACAAGTCCATTTTTCACCCCTCACCCATTGCTGTTTTCTCCCCAAAGGTAACCAAATTTACAGTTTGCTGTAGATGCTTCTGCTTGTTTTTCTATATGTCGACATAAATAACAGAATTTTTCCTAAACAATTTTTTCTGCCTGTTGCTTTTTTCACTTAACAGTACATCTTTTAGGTCTCTCCGTGTTAGTGTCTACAGGTCTGCCTAATTCTCTTTAATGCCTGTATAGTTGTGGTTGGATACAGCAGAAGATTATAATTGTGTCCCCACGGCTAAAAAGAACTTTGAAAAAAGAGTGTACAATTTGCCTGGATTTACAGTAACATTTTGAAAAATTAAATAGGCGCTTGCAGAGGCAAGCTTAAATTGCTAGTCACTGAAAAAACGTTCAGCAAAACGAACCACAGAACTCACTGCTCCGGGAAGGCAGCCTGGAATGGACCTTGCCTCACAGTCTGCCTGGGACTGGAGGGAGGGAGCTCTTTGGGCAGCAAGTCTTTGCAATACCTCCTCAAAACACATCGAGTTCAAATAATTTCCAATCCTGACAATGCTTTCCATATAACCTGTATCATCCCGTGACCCTGCGATTGCTTCACACAAAGAGAAGTTTATTGGGGGAAAAAAATGAAAATGAGAAATAGAAGAAGAGCAACATTGATTTGTTAAGTTGATTTTTCCAACAGTACTTACTTGCTTTCCATAAATCTTGGAATGGCTGGGCAATCTTTTGTCAAATTAGGGGTTTTTTTTTTTCCAGGGATTGAACCTGGGCCCTCAGCAGTGAAAGCCTGCAGTCCTATCCACTGGACCACCAGGGAATTCCCAAGTTAGGTGTTCTTGATTGGGTTACTCATCTCATGACAACACTGGTCTCTATTTTCCTCTGTGAATTATTACACTCTTGCCCTGAGCAAGTGAAAGATTCTTTAACCTTTTTAGTAACCAGGTTTCAGTTATGGCCGCAGAAATGCATCCTAAGGGGTTTTCTAGTGAAAACTTCCTTTTTCAGAAAGCAACATGACAGCCTGAAGTTTAAGGACAAAAAAGAAAAAAGAAAAACTAATTGCCTCCTGTAACACCCTAGGATCCTACACTTTTAAAAGAAAGTGTATTTTAGCTTCTCCCCAGGAGCTAAGAACATAGTCATTTCATGTTAGCTTGTAATGAATTAGCACAACTCTTTGATCAATGGCATCAAAGGCCATTGATAGCGCCAATAATATAGATGTTAGAAAATTTTGCATTGATTTAATGCCTGAAATTGACCTTTACCCATTCTATCTCCCTTCCATTGCTCTTGCAGACTTGGATAACGTTCAGATCTTGAATCTCCAGAGCCCCCTCTACAGAAGGGATTGGGATCCACTGGAGGGTCTAGTTTTCTATGGCTACTGGATTTGAACCACTGAAAGTTCCAATGGGTAACTTTACAGTCCAAAAAAAAAAAAAATCTTTCTGCAAGGAAATGTCAGAACTCAAGTGGTCATTGCCTTTGAGATGGCCTTATTTATAGACTTTTCCAGTTTCGTATCTCTTGCAATCCACTTTGGTTACTCCAGGCCAATGGCTGACGTTGGCAGCCAGGTCTCGCAGCCAAGATTGAGTCTGAATGTAGCTCAGGCTCCCCTTCACATTCCTTTCGTTCAAGTAACTTTTCCAGGGCTACGCAGTCAGGCCAATTATCTTAGAAACAGGCAATTATAACCACATTCACAGCTCCCTAAAAGGGTGAGTGCCTTCCAGTAACAATTTCTCATGAAAGAAAACAGTAATTGAAGGATTGGCAAGGCTACTGCAACAGACCAAGACCTCTGGAAAGACATTAAATAGCACACACGCACGCCTACACACACACACACACACACACACACACACACACACAGAGTCCACTAGATTTCCTACCAGAGGAATTTTTCCTTTCCATTCAAATCCACTAAATATTTTCTGGGGGAAGAATACAGGCAATAGAAAGCAAAATAGTTGAAGCTATGGCTGGCCTTCTGGGGTTCTGGTCATGCATTGTTCCTTAATGCCTGTATCTGTTCATCTCTTGCTTATACTGTTGAATGTAAGTCACAACATAAAATATTTGCAAAAGACTATTCCCGAAATAACGCATGTGAAAGTACTTTAGAAAAGGTAAGTCGTTCTATGAATTTAAGGTAAATTTAGACCTTTTGGGAGCTAATTCACATCTTCATCAATAGAGCTCAGTACCCGCTCAACCCAGGCGTGGTGCTTTGAGGCAACCAAGTCTACTTATCTAGATATATCGTTATCTAGATATATCGCTCTAAGTCGATAACAGCCCCCAGACCTCAATCTTGACTGAATACAGCACACACGCAAACATGCACACACAGCCTGTGTGCACATATTCAAATCCACACACACAATACTTTGGCTCCGTTGTCCAAAGGCTTTTTTCCCAGGACTAGGCGGTAAATTCTTTGAGAATAAAGAAATTCCTCATCTAAGTACTCCCAACAACACAGACTATAAGACTTCACACATCACTGCAGTCAGTATCTAGCTGGGGAACTGATTAACCATCAGATGTGCTTGATAGTTTTTTAGATATTGGACCTCTGAAACGCCTTATAAGCATATGCTTTGAGAAGAGTGGTAAAAACACTGCCCACAAACGTTTGCTCTTGCCCAAAGGAAAGAAATATCAATATACAAAATTATTTTTATTCATTTATGTATTTCTTTTCTTTGGGCAGAAGTAAGTGTTTGTGGAATATATACACATAGAGACACACACATAGCAGGTATATGTGGGTAGCAGGCCCACTCATTCCATTTGGTTCTGGAAAACAACAAAAACCTTTCTGGGAGAGAAAGGGGACATCTGACCTTGCTGCTTTGTTTTTCCTGCATTCAACCGGAGTATTAGGACAGAGGGGAGACAAAAGGTAATTGAGCTGGGATTCTGGGGAAGCATTTTGTAAGTGAATAAAAGGCCATAGTGATGAGTTCAGTGGCAGAGGGGGTTTCCAAACATATCTCCAGAGAATGTGAAGTGAACCCAAACAGAAAGGCTTTCTTTCTCGAAATGCATAAAATGCTAGGTTTGCCTCTTGCCCGCACGGGTAACAGCGGTTTTCGGTTTGGACGGCAGAGCCCAGCCCGGTGTCTCGGCTCCCCGGGCGGCTGAGTGGGGACTGAGCGCCATCTACCGGCGGCAGGTGCAAGGCACGCCTCACATCCTTTTGTCAAGAGGGCTTTGAGAACCCGCTGCTCCAAAGTTACGATCCAAAGAGAAATGAGAAAGTGCATACCCTTTACATCCCTTCCCCATTTCCTTCTCCAAATAGCCTTGGGAAGAAGACGCAAAGGAAAAGAAATAGAAACGTTCCCTTAAAAAAGCAAGGCGTGGCGGGATTTGGTTTCTCTGGGGGAGGGGAGAAAAGGGGGCTGGTTCCTGCCTCCGTAAAAAGGGCTCGGCGAGGCCTTCAAAGAGGCTTAAACCCATGCCGGGCGTCATCCCCTCCACCCAGTGAGCTTGGCTAGCTAAAGAGCTGGTTAACAGAGAGGGCTCAGAGGTGACCTGGATCAAAGAGACAGTGGGCCAGGGCTGCAGGCAGATGGGCCAGGGGCTGCGTTGTGAGCCTTGTCAAACCCTGGACGAGAGGAGGGTTCACTCCGAAGCGGAACACAAAAGCCCCACCTTCTTCTGGAACACAGCCCCCTGTGAGCGGGTCTCTCCGCAGAGGAGCCTATTTTCAGACCCCAGAATAGTTTGATCTTGGCGGCCTTCCTTGATTTCCGACCCCGACCCCGGGTGGGACTTCTCCACCACAAGCAGGCCCCCCCCCCCCCCCCGTCTCTAACTGAAGCGCCATCACAGAACCCTCACTTCCAAGGAGTCCAGAGACCCACACAATTCTCCATTTCAAAGGGCTGGCATAAGCAAAGCCACAATTCACTGTGAGACCCAAATTAGGAGCAGTGGCGGCAGATCAGCAGAGGTGAGGTGAGCAAGGGAGTTCACACGTGTCTTCCAGTCTGCTCTACCCGCCACACTCCTTCCTCCGGGAGAGCTGAAGCCAGCCCTCCTCACCCACCCGGCTCTTCAGCAAAATCCCTCTGAATAAATCTCAGAGGTTAGCAGGTCTTTGACTCCACAGAAGGGGTGGCCATCTCAAAATAGACACAAATGGTCACATACATCAGGACACAACTCTGTCCTTCCTGCTGGACCACTTTTCCATTTTATCAGCATCACTACACACACATCCATACTTACACGTTGGTTCATTAAGTGAGCCTACTAGAGGTGACTAAGATTTTTTTTTTTTTTTTTTTAGGAAACTAAAAAAACCGTTTTAGAGAAACCCAAAAAGATGTTTTTAAAGAATGTGATGACTTTTTCTAAAAATGAGGCAAGAGACACTGAATTAGGTTGTTTTCATTTTGCCAAATACTCTTAAAATAAAAGTCATCCCAAGAAATAAAGCAGAGAAGTACACTGCTGATGTATTTTTCAGCCTTATAAAACTTAGCAGAAGGGGCCATACAATCGAATCGCTTGGGTTAGGGTTTTAAATTACTCTTACCCAGGAACAATCTCTTTGTCAAAGAATCAAGCAGGGATGATTTTAAGAATGGTGGCTACAACAGAAAGTTCTAGCATGTCTAGGACATTAAGAATGTGAAACAGGGGACAGGGGTTCAAGCCCAGGTACGGGAAGATCCCACAGGCCGTGGAGCAGCTAAGCCCGTGCGCCACAACCACTGAGCCTGCACTCTAGAGCCCACGAGCCACAATTACTGAAGCCCGTGCACCTAGAGCCCATGCTCCACAACAAGAGAAGCCACCACAATGAGAAGCCCGCGCACCACAATGAAGAGTAGCCCCTGCTCGCAGCAACTAGAGAAAGCTCGTGAGCAGCAACAAAGACCCAGCACAGCCAAACATAAAAATAAATAAATAAATTGATATTAAAAAAAAAGTTCTACAATAGACTGAGAAATAAAAGGGGTGCTGTAAGAGCACAGAAAATGAAAAAAAAATGTGAAAAACACCTATTCTTTATATGACACCATGTCTCTTCCTTCTGTTAAAAACTGCAATATTTATGACCCTTTTTATTAGGAAACTAAATCCAAGCTACCTCTAGTAGGTTCACTTAATGAAGCAACAGGTCTGTATGTGGCTGTGTGTGTGGTGATGTTGATAAAATGGGGAGGGGGCCAGCAGGGAGGGCAGAGATGGGTGCTGAGGTATGTATCCATTCGGGGGGTTTTTGTGTTGACCATACCTCTCTTGTTAAAGCAGCAACTCCTCCTGGAGAGAAAGACTTTGCTTTTCTTCCTACTCCATGGTTCAGGCCCTAAAATAGTGGTTTATGGAAAGCAAGTATTCATCCAAGACTTACTCCAGCCAGCTCAGCCTGCCTGATTTCTAAGCAAAGCCATACTCAGGGAAAGCATAAAAACCACCCTGCTGGCTCACTGAGGCACTTAAGTGACCATCTCAGACTCAGAAGCAGGTAGCTCAAGAGCAAGACCAGAACAACTGTGTTCTCTCGGCTCCCACTTAGGACCTGGATCCCCACGAAGTTCTTTCCTGTGGCCCCAGCGCCCCCTCTACCAGCACCACCTCCCCATGTTGACCGACCCATAGATAAGCTCTTGCTCCGGGCCTTGTGCCTAGATTCTGGCCAGTATCTCCAGCCTGAATCTCTATCACTCCTGAGCATGAGTTTTATCTCGAGCTCCTGGATCACTGAGCTCCGTTCTTGAACGATGAACAGCCATCGGACTGCTAAACACTGAATGCCCTTGTCTCTCTGACTCGGACCCCTGGCTGCCTTCATCTCATCTTGATCTCCATGTGTGTAAATGATTTGCTGATTTTACCTGATAATCTGTGGTTCTTTGCACATCTTTGTATGCCCAAGTGCCTAGCACACAAAAGAGATACATGTACAGTAAATGTGGAAAAACAAATGAGCAAATTAATAAATAGATGATAGTTGTATCACCCAACTGGCATCAGCCCCTGGGCAGCTCTCCAGAACCAATTCATCTCAATAGGTACATAGTGTGCCTGGTCCCAGGGTCCATGGCCCCTGCCCTCCTCGTGTAGATACAAATCTAATCTAACAGTGTTCTAAGTCTTCCTCCCCAGAGCCTGTGGGCAGATATTGATCCAGGTTCTGGGTCTTTCAGAAGTACCATCCAATCATGGGAAGAAGCCATACCTCTGGTGCGTTCCCAAGTTGTGGCAGATATGGTGAGAGACAGGTTGGGACCCAGCATCCCCTTAGACCACCATTTGATTTAACCACCACTTACAGAGTACTTACTCTTTTGTGCAAGACATTCATTTAATCCTTATAATAAGCCTATGGTTCTCATCTCATTTGACTCAGGAGAAAACTGAGATGCAGCGATGTTATTACCTGCCCAAGGTCACAGAGTGGCAAGGCTGGGCATTGAACTTCAGCAGGCTGACTCCAAAGCCCACGTTCTTATTCTCTATGCTACCCTGACTCTCCATTCTGTGACCATCCTATAGCTATTCTAGTCACCCTAGCAAGAAGACAAAGATAATTTGACACAAGCCCAATTGTGAGAAAACTCAAACTAGTCTCTTCATCTATTCTGTGCCCCAGCAAAGTACTATGTAACTCAAAAATGGGTCTCGACCATGGCAGTGTTTCTGAGGTAAGACTAAGGCAGTAGGGATTCAGAAGAAGGGCAGATTTTCTTCAAGAAATAGAATTTAAAGGATATGATGTCTTGGTTGGGGAGGAGGTATGAGAGAAAGCAGAGCCTAGAATGTCTCCAATATTCTTAGTACTGTTGTTTGGGTAAATGATGGCACTTTTAATAAAGATTAGGAATAAGAGTGGGTTTTGACAGAGCAGGAGTAGAGGTGATGACTTACTTTTATATGATCTGGAAAACACACAGACGATTACGACACGTTTTCCCAAGAATCACAAAGAGTGTAAAAATAGCACCTTTACAAAATTGTGAAACAATCTGAAAACACTTCAGACCCACAGAAATGTCCATTTATCTAAAATCTGATTATGTTCTGCACACACTTTCACATGTGATTTCACATTTTCAAACTTACACATGGACGTGATTACCCCTCCAATGTCAGGGCCATACTTCTGTCCAGGGCAGCCCGGGAGGCAGAGGCCCATCTGCCCTCCAGATTCTGTTTATCTCCCCAGGAGGCCTCCAGGAGACCAGGCTGTGACTGGGGAATGCCTGGCAGGCAGGCCCCAGGTGTGGAAAGCACGCACAGATGCCATCTGAACCTCGTCCAGGATGGGTAGGGCCAGCTGGGCCCTGCTCAGAGGGATTCAGGATGGAGATCAAAAAATTGATTTAAAGCAGGAGTAAGGAATTTGGAGCAAAGGCATCACAAGGTCTAATATTAGAAAGATGTAATGTGATGCTCCTCAAAGACTTCAGCTGGCAGTCAGGGGAAGTGACAAATGGTACAGAAGCATCAGAAAACTATTAGGGGGCAGAGGGCAACTCAGAGATCCCTTTCTTAGAAAAGACATTTCATCGTAGTGCAGACAATACACAACAGACCCACTTCCATGTTTGGTATCATGCATTCACATTCAGCCAGTTTTCCACAGACTCACACACAATTCTTTGCCATCACCACCCCCCTTGCTTTCCCTACTCCAGCCTCATCAGAAGCTCATGTGAAATCTAGACCCACACTTCCTACTACAAACAACCTGTGGCCATTGCAGTGTGCTGTCAGCAGGACCTACACTGTGTTTACTCTAATTTCAGGGCAGCCGATCAAAAGTGTCTCCGTTATAAGTACATGGGAGGATAGGGTTGCCAAAAATAAAAATACAGGAAGCCCAGTTAAATCTGAATTTCAAATAAACCATGAAATTTTTTTTTTTTTTAGTATAAGAACATCTCGTGCAATATTTGGACATATGTATACTAAAAAATTATTTGTTGTTAGTATGAATTTCAAATTAACCTGGTATTCTATATTTTATCTGGGAACCCAGTGGATCTCCAAATTGTTTGGATCTTGACAGCTTTAGGACTGGGGGGGAAAAAAATCCCCTACAATGTACAAGAGTCCACAGGAGAGACAAGAAATAAATAAATAAGCTACTGCTGAATATAATTTTATAAAGGACTGGGAAATCAGGAGTCCACAGGAGAGACAAATAAATAAACAAACAAACAAATAAATAAATATGCTACTGCTGAATATAATTTTATAAAGGACTGGGAAATCATCTCCACTCAAACCCTGCCAGAATCTTCTCCTCTCTCTGTTTTCCTAATCTTAATTAATGACATTACCAATCACCCAATCTGAAACTCTGGGAGCCAACCCAGACTCTGCCCTTGCCTTTAGCCTCCACACTCACTGGACTACAAATCCACCTCCTAACTAGCTTTCGAATTCACCCCCTCCTTCTGCTGCACGGCTCAAGCTTCTTAGCTGAAATACTGCCATAGTCTTCTAAGGGGATCTCCACCTCCACCTGACCCTATTAAAGTGAGCCTGGAGACACAGATCCATCTAAAATCCAAATCTAATAGAGTCGCTTTGCTTAAAGCTCTTTAACAGCTAACTCCTTGCTCAGGAGCCGGCTCACACAGGCTGGGGAGAGCCACTTCTGTTTGTCTCCTCAACTCTGCATTCAGTGACACCATGTTGGTAGCTTGAAACTGATCAAGGTGGGAATAGTCACACCACAGGAAATTGGCCAACACTCCAAATCAAGGCTTTTTTTCAATTGGAGAGTGATTGTTAAACATTTACCATCCCAGCCCTGCCTAGGTCAGTTAGGATGTACTCGGCTACAAGAAATAGAAAATGCGACCAATGATAGATAAACCACCAGTGCATCTCAAAATGTATGTGGTCCCAGACTAGCAGCATTGGGAACTTGTGAGAAATAAAAATTCTCAGGGCTTACCTTAGTTAGACCTTTTGAACCAGAAATGGAAATGCAGGGATTGGGCCCAGCAATCTGGGTATAAACAAGCACTCAGCTGATCTGATGCCCACCCACAGTTGAGAGCTACTGACAAACATGAGCTCACAAACTTCAATGTTCACGTACGTTAACAGGAGAGCTTGTTGAAGTGCAGCTTCTGATTCAGTAGGTCTAGACTAGGGCCTGAGATTCTGCATTTTTAACAAGCTGCCTGGTGATGCCAATACTACTGGTTTACCAACCACATTTTTAAAGTAGCGAGGGCTTAAACCCCAAAGACATTTGTCATTTATCTAATAAGAAGACTAGAGCAGGCCATGCAGGACTGGTTCAGGGGCTCAAAGACACCATCATGCCCCTTTTCTATCAATTCAAGTGGTGTGCTGATAAATGTTAACAACTAGCTGGGCTGGGGGCACCTGCTGATTTGCAGCATTTCGATTGTAGCATTTGCCAATTTCCATGATATAAATACTCCCATAATAGTTAATTTCAATCTACCAATGTGATGTTAACTAGTTTGAAAATTTAACAATCAGATCTCATAAGCCAGCTCTCACTGGATGTAGAGCTGTGATCCCAGGGTTAAGGGACGGGTACCACTGGTGGGGATGGCAGTGCTCTGAGCATGGGAGTCTGCAGCTTTGCAGATTCATGGCAAGTCAGCAATATTTTATCAAAGGCCTATGGATGAACAGCAAACCTTGTTACTGGTTTAAGTCATCCTAGACAGATGAGGGCTCTCTGGTATTCGGAAATTCTGCATTAATATATGAAGAGGTGAGGTGCAGAATACCTATGGGAGGTGAGTATGGTTGATGGGGCTTGGGGCAGGCCACCCCAATATATACCAAGGTGGCATATTGATTATTTTGAATTAAAGTTACCTGAGAAACAGCCAGTACAAGAATAACACTCTGACCCTCCTTCGTTCCCCTGGAAGTGGGAAACAAAGCTCCCATGCGAAGGTACCCTGCTTATGCCAGGAGGATGGAGGACATCCTTATCACCATATATAGTATATAGGGAATGTGAGGCCAATAAAGCTGTATAAATAAACTTTGTTACATCTTCATTAATTTGTTACCCTCCAAGCCCCTTTGTTTTCACAGATAATTGATTCTTTATCTAAAAAGTTACATAAACAGGGACTTCCCTGGTGGTCCAGTGGTAAAGAATCCGCCTTCCAATGCAGGGGACGCTGGTTCGATCCCTGGTCGGAGAACTAAGATCCCACATGCCGCAACTAAGCCCACGTGCCACAACTACTGAGCTCGCACCCCTCAACTAGAGCCCGGTGCCGCAAACTACAGAGCCCATGTGCTCTGGAACCCGCGCACCATAACTAGAGAGAAGCCCGAGCCTGCAGCGAAAAGACCACGCGCCACAACGAAAGATCCCACATACCACAACTAAGACCCAAGGTAGCCAAAAATAAATAAATAAATAAATAAATAATAAAATGCAGTGATTTCATGTTTAAAAAAAAAAAGAGTTACATCAACAGCCCGCTTCGGTCACTTCTTAGGTCTCATATTTACAGGGCCTCCGTACATATGTGTGTTGTTTGTTTTTCTCCTATGAATCTGTCTTGTCAATTTGATTATTAGAGCAGCTAAAAGAACCTAGAAGGACAGAGGAAAGTTTTCCTCCCCTACCGGGTCCATAAAGGAATGCACTGCACGAATGTATACTGAGTACCCACTAGGTACCAGGCACAATGCAATAGTGACCAGACGGCTTGAATGCCATTCTTTAAAGTTAAAGTGCTCACCATCTAGAGGTAGAGCAGACACTCCAATGGAAAAATAATGAAGTTTTCAACGTGAAAGTACAGACGTAAGGTAAAGAAAAAGCACAAGAAGGTGAGCTCCGCGAGGGCAGGAATTTTTGTCCATTTTGCTCACAGCTTCCACCTCCCATTGCTTGGCATATAACGCTCAACAGTTACTGGCTGAAAAGCATGAAGGCACGCCACCCTTGCCTGCAGCGTGGCAGCACCAGCATTCACAGCAGAGAGGACCAGGAACTGCTCGCTGGAACGAGCAGGGCAGGATGCACTAGTGTCAGAGTGCATCTGCGAAGCCACACGAGTCAAGCGATAGTGTCTGCTGCCCTGCAAGGCTGTGCGATTGATCCAGGAAGAAATCCCATCACATTGATGCTAAGGCTTAAATGGGACGGAAGTTAAGAGGCAAGATACCCGGGCCTGGCAGAGGGCTGTGAGTCTCCGTGTTTCTTGGCACTTCACTAATTCACAAGAAATTAGCCGGCAACAAAAAAAAAAAAAAAAAAAAAGGCCACTTGGCCCTCTGGGTGTGGTTTTCCCAGGGTTTTGACTTCCTTTGGTGAGTGGATTTCTTTCCTTTTAATCTTCAGCTTTTTTCCCTCCTACTCTCATGAGCTAGCCCCAAACTTCATGTCCTAACACACTGTATTCGTCTGCCAGGGCTTCCATAACATAACAGACTGGCTGGCTTAGACAACGCAAGTTTATGTTCTCATAGTTCTGAAGACTGGGAAGTCCAAGATCAAGGGGTCAGCGGGGTGATATCTGGTGAGAGCTCTCCCCTGGTGTTGCAGACGGCTGCCTTCTCGCTAGGTGCTCACATGGTCCTTCCTTCGTGTGTGCAGGTGGAGAGAGGGAGAGCAAGTTCTCTGGCATCTGTTAGTACGAAGACACCAGTTCTACTGGATCAGTGCCCCATCTTCATGACTTCCTTTAACCTCAGTTACTTCCTTAGAGATCCCACATTCAAATACAGCTGCATTGGGGGTTAGGGCTTCGACACGTGAAGCAGGGAGATGGGGACACAATTCAATCCATAGCACATAACTTTTGTTCAATTTAAGTTAGTTGGAAAAACCAAATGGGTTCAAATCTAAATCCTGAGAATGAATGAGGAGCTCTGAAAAGTGTAGGTGAGGTGGACGTAAAGCGTGAACACACAACTGGCCCAGGAGGAAACTCATTAGCTAATAGAAGCCTCTGTCAGCAAGAAATTCCACCCCACCTGAGACTCCCGGGGAACTCAGAGCTTCTTTAAATTGATAACACTTTCAATGAGTCCTATGTACAAGTCTTCTTCCTAATTTTAATAAACAGGTTAGGCTGAGGTACAAAACAACTGGAGCCACATATAAGGCAAAGAACGTTAGCCTCCTTTGCGGAGGTGGGAACTCAAGCCCCTTTCCCGCCCTGGCATCAGCTATCCCTGGTACAAGCTGCAAAGGGCTGGGAAGGGAGACCACCATCTCGTCTCCTCTGCTAGAGCTGAAGACTAGGTACAGCCCACTCCTCCATGCCACCCCAGCCAAGGGGAGGTCAACATGATCACAACAACAGTACAAATTGCATTTTCTTATTCTGCCCCCATCCTCCATGAGAGGAATTTCAACCCCTTCCAAAGGTCCCTGTCTGCCCCCTGCAGAACTGTTTCTAAGCGTTCCTAGGGGATAACTTGAACCCAGACTTGTTCCTTCCATAGAAATCCTTGTGGTGCAATGCTAATAAAGGGGTGAAATGCCCCTGAAGAAACCAGGGCACCTCAAATGCACCCTGTATCCTCCAGAGCCTTCACCGCCCACCTTGCTGCTTTTAACCTGCCCACACTGGCATTTGCTGGGGCTGCGGCTGCCATTCTGCACCTCCCAGAACTAGAGAGAATCTTTCCCCACCTGGGTCTCTGTGCTACAGCACTAGACCCCAAGACTTTCTCAGTGAGTGTTGTCCTACATCTAGCTTGTGTATCTTGATTCTTGCTGGGGCTTCCCTGGTGGCGCAGTGGTTGGGAATCTGCCTGCCAATGCAGGGGACACGGGTTCGAGCCCTGGTCTGGGAAGATCCCACATGCCGCGGAGCAGCTGGGCCCGTGAGCCACAATTGCTGAGCCTGCGCGTCTGGAGCCTGTGCTCCGCAACAAGAGAGGCCGCGATAGTGAGAGGCCCGCGCACCACGATGAAGAGTAGCCCCCGCTTGCCACAACTAGAGAAGGCCCTTGCACAGAGGCGAAGACCCAACACAGCCATAAAAATAAATAAATTAAAAAAAAAAAAACTAATTAAAACTAAGGTAAAGGCACACATTCCACAAAAACGAGGAGTCCAGGCTACCTCCGAATGGCACAGTTTAACAAATGAAGAAACACAGAGAATTACGACATTGCTTAATGCAAAATGACAAGAAACTTTTTGAATGTCTAATTTTTGAAGATAAAGAGAGTGAACTTTTCCCCGGAGTTGATTTGACGCCTCTTTAAGTGGAAAGTCCGTTATGTTTCCCCATTTTCCTCTGTTTCGGTCTCCCCAACAGATACAACCTAAGTACAAATATAATTACCAGCTCCCAGAGTCCCCTTCCATCTGCAGAGGCCAAGTCTGTGAGGAGAAGGTGGCCTTGTAGTTATAGGAGAGATGTACCATGTACCACAAGGTACAGGGCAATGAGCACTGGATTTGGATTCTGAAGTCCTGAATTGGAATTCTGAGTAGTTATTGGCTTTTTGGGTGTTTAATGACTATGCAAAACTGCAAAACTTCCCTAAGGGCCCTGGGCCTCCATTTCCTTACCTGTAAAATGGAGCTCTTCTAAGGGTTTTTCCAAGAATAAGAGGATTTAGTGGATGCTGTGATGCACCACCCAGATCTGCCCCCGCTTTCCCTTAAGATCAAAGCACTTATTAGTTTCCTCAGCCGCTGAGAGTGTGGGATTGACAGCTCACCCAGAGATTGCCCTGGGCTGAAGACAGCTGCTCTTGGACATACCCCCTGGGGTCGGGGGAGGGGAGGAAGCAACCTGCATCCATTATGAAAAGACTGCATTCAAGTCCAAATCCCTGCTCCAACTCCCTACAACTCTGCAGAGCCATCCCAGTGGCAGAGCCAGGCACGGGGATGGGGTGGGAGGGTCAGCAGAGGCCTTGTCCTAACTGCACTGCAGCTCAGCTTCTCTCTCTGCTGGGGTTTCCTTCTTTTATTCCCTCAATTAACTGCCTGCTGGCCAACCTCAGAGTCTACTTCCAGAAATCCTGCATAAAAGGAGATAATGTAAATGAGTTGCGTTTTGCAAACTGTGGAGTACTACTTAAATGTTTCACGTGGTAGCCCCAGCCTGTGGGTGCATTAGAGTAAATCGGTAACAAAATAGCTGCATTGCACCCCCAACGGCTAAGGGGACCAAACTCCCACTCTCTTCACCACCCCTCCCACCATCATCACTTTCCTCTAACCGCTAAGCCAGGAGCACAGACTTCCCAGAGGCATGCATCAGCTGTTGAGCGCTCCCAGAGCCGTCTGGGCAGCTGTGAGCTCCTCTTCCTCCATGACAGTCTCCAGAGCTGCTGCCGCCACTGCTGCTCTATTTTTTTTTTTTTTTAAATTGATTTTTTTAATAAATTTACTTATTTATTTATTTTTGGCTGCATTGGGTCTTCACTGCAGTGTGCAGGCTTCTCACTGCAGTGGCTTCTCTTGTTGCAGAGCACGGGCTCTAGGCACATGGGCTTCAGTAGTTGTGGCACGTGGGCTCAGTAGTCATGGCGCACGGGCTTAGTTGCTCCGAGGCATATGGGATATTCCCAGACCAGGACTCGAACCTGTGTCCCCCGCATTGACAGGTGGATTCTTAACCACTGCATCAAAATCCCTGCCTGGCCTCTATATATAGCCTGGTTCCACAATCTTTGCAGGATAAGACTCAAGATAGGCCTACAGTACAGCTAACCCGCTCTCCTCCTACAGCTGTGAAATTGATTTTCAGCTCCGTTCCTTCTCCTGGGTCCTGGCTTGAGGGCTCTCCCAAAGAACCAAGCTGCCTGGTCTCAGGTGTAAACCTGGGCGTCGCCTGAATGGGGCTTTTTTTTTCTTTTCTCCTTTCCCAGGCTAAGCAGTAGCCTTTGTCCTCCTCCTCCTCTCCCTCATCCCTGACAAGGACAGGGGCTTCCAAGGTATTCATGATACCAGCCTCTCTCCATTCCAGAAAGCTCCTTTCCCATTCCTTTTATTTTTTTTTTATAAATTTGTTTTATTATTAATTTATTTATTTAGTTTTGGCTGTGTTGGGTCTTTGTTGCTGCACGTGGGCTTTCTCTAGTTGCGTCAAGTGGGGGCTACCCTTCTTTGTGGTGCGCAGGCTTCTCATTGCGGTGGCTCCTCTTGTTTCGGAGCACAGGCTCTAGACACGTGGGCTTCAGTAGTTGTGGCATGTGGGCTCAGTAGTTGTGGCTCACGGGCTCCAGAGCACAGGCTCAGTAGTTGTGGCTCACGGGCTTAGCTGCTCCACGGATGTGGGATCTTCCCAGACCAGGGCTCAAACCCGTGTCCCCTGCATTGGCAGGCGGATTCTTAACCACTGCGCCACCAGGGAAGTCACCCCACTCCTCTTTTAGTCAGCCACATTCCCCATAGGATCGCAAGCACAAGTTCAACTCTTTTATTTTTTCCCCTTTGGGTTGTGTCGTTCCCTTTAATGATGAGCAAACTCTCAAGAGGAAGAGGCAGAGTGGAGGTTGTGAGGGAAGAAACCGTGCAAACATGTGAAGAAAGAAGGTGCATGATTTTTTTCTTTACAGGAATGTAATCTAGTGCATAGGAGACAATCTGAAAGGCCGGCCCATTCTTTGATGGACGGATCCTAATCTAGGGGTCGGATGTAGGCTAAGGTCCAAATTCGGTTGCCTGGGAGACAGGCAATGCGTCCCACAGACGGAAGGAGACTCGTGAGGGAGTATAGACAGGAAAGGCTGGAAAAGGACATGGCGGTCGTAGGATTGTTGAGGGACTTAAAGGTCAGTCCAAGGGGTTAGAATTTGCACGACAGACCCGTTGTTCTCAAACTGATGTCCCATGGAACTAATCCCGTGAGTCTCAGTGGGGAGGAAAACCTCTAGGGGTGCAGCCAGAAGTGTTCTATGGCCAAATAAGTATGGGAAATAGGAACAAGCATAAGCAACATCTCCTCAAGCATATTCGAGGCTCACAGAAGTCCCGTATTGAAAACTACCACCTCCACAGCTAATTTGTTTTACTTTGTTTTCCTCACTGCTTTCAAATCTATGAAGCCTTTATTTTGGTTAAAGGCAATTACCACATTCTGTAGGAGCACACTTCGGGAAAAGCTGTCATAAGTTAGGCATTAGTAACTGAAGACATTTGAAAGAGGAGACTGACATAACTAATCCAATCAGGAAATTAATTTGAGGTTCAGGACCTACTGGAGAAGAGAAGGAAGAGAGAAACCAATAAAGAGGTTTGGGCAAAAGTTGAGATAAAGGGGTACAGATCCAGATTGAGGGGGCTTTAGCGAGAATGGAAAAGAGTAAAAATTAGTAGAAACTATTGGTTGGAGTTAGCAGAAATTGTTTACTGACTGAATTTAGGAAGACACCAAGGGGAAAAAAAAAAAAAGGAAATAAGGCTTAGCACCTGGTTTCTGGTTAAAAGAAAAGTTTCATGGCTGAGAGAAACGGGCATATCAGAAGGGGAGCAGTAATGGATTGGATTTCAGATGTGGACATTTTATTTCCATGTTCTCTGGGAAGTTGTTTCTCTTGTTCTACTCTGTATTCCCAAACAGAGATTACCCATGGTAAGCTTTCAATTAATGCGACTGAATAAGTGAGAAGGACTCCAACAGGGAACATTAGTAAAATATGTAAGAAAAAAAGTGGGACTTCTGTGCCCAAGAATAGTACTGAGTCTGTGAAAAAGGTTGCAGATAAACCAAAACTGAGTCATCTTAGTCTTGCACATCATTTCACTCTAAATCCACATGCAAAATGGGAAATTAGGGGTCCTGATAGCCAGAAAAAGCAATGATGGAGAATGGACTATCCCTTTTCAAACACTAAGTGAGTTACATTTTAAAGAGGACAAATGGGGAGATAGAAACATCAAAGGAGATAAAAATAATAATCACTAGGGTGTAGGAAGGGATAGAAAAAGCTAAGATAGTGATTGAAATTATGCCAAAGAAAAAAAGAGAAGAAATGACTAAAGCAAAAACTCTAAATGTAGATTGGATTTTTAAATATACTTGATATGTTTAAATTCTTAAAGCTTATTTTTTTTTATGTGAAAAATACTCTCAACCTCAAGAAAGAGGAGGAGAAAAACAGAGCTTTAAAAATTGCATGCTTCAGGCTTATGTAAATCTATTGTCTGCCAGCATGAGACATGGTATTTACTTCAAGCCATATTCAGCCATGTACAGTATTTCAAAACTGCCACCTAGTAATTTAAAATGACAGGAAAAATAATATAATGGATGCATGCCTGATTTCTCCTTCTCCCGTCCCACAATAAGGGTGAGCGGTCTGAAGGCTCTTGATTATTCTCTCAACAGAAGCATCAAAGACTTTGAAAAGAGCAAGGTTGGATTTGATTTCTACTTGGATGTTTCCTTCGATGACCTGGAACTCACTGATTCATTCCCCGAGAAGGGAAGGAACACACTCTGAGGGTGTTAGCATGGGGAAGACTGTGGCCCAATGGGAACCGCTCTTCTAGACAATGCCCCATACTCCACTGAAAGGACATCTATCTAATAGTCTCTTTTGCTCACTTCCAAGTCTTAGACAATGTTTCCTGACAAGTCAGAACCAATTTTTCCCCCATCTTTTGTACCCACCCTCTACACTAGAAAAGACCTTCTGAAGGGGAGGGAGTCTTCGGAGAAAGCCAGAAATATTCTGAACCTCTGCTCTCTTGAGTTAAGAACCAGGACTGGAGAAGGGGGAAGGGCAAGGACATTTAAATAAAAGGATTTGGAAGGAAAGAGAACCTGAGCTGTAGCTCCCCAGGTATAGTTCAGGGAAAGAGCACACCTCGAAGAAAAGTTCCCCACCTATGCAGTGAAGAGTGGAAATACCAGAGGACATCCCTAGACATGGGAGAGCGGGAGACCACCCCTTGAATTTTATAAGACATAAGAGTTCAAACCCTAATCGGAACATAGTTTTGGTCAGAGAGAGTGAGTCAGGAGGTCTAGGTTGAAGCTGAAACAAGAAGTGTTTATCATAGAGTGTAGCCTCAAGTCCACGGGGAAAGAAGAGCAAACCTCAAAATGTCCTGACTGTGACTGGGTCAAGTCTGAGGAGACTGAAAAATCACTAAATGTGACTGAAGTTCCCAGGAGGCTCTGGATTGAGTTCTACTTTACATTCATACTGGATGTTCAGGGCACCAAAATAAAATTTTGTAGACAATAATATTTTATTTTTGCATATTCAGGTTGGTGACTATAACATTTGTACCAGTGCAGGGATAGGAAAGCTAGCCCCTGGACTGATTAGAAACCTGAGATGTTTTTCTATGGATAGACATGGAGCTTGTTCAGTTAAGACTGAACTAAAGATATTCAACAATAACCAGTGGAAAAATCTGGCCCCTTTAGGAACTGAACCATCCCCCAGAACTGTAGGAGCCGTTGGCTAATGCTCATTGCATGGTTGTGAACTATCACAAAATGCCTGCAGCATAAAATGTAAATAACAGCTGGTTATTTTCATAGATTATTTCTTTCTCATCCATCTTGGCCACTATATCACAAACAAATGAGTTATTTTCAGAAAATAGGGACATCCGGAAAACAGATATTCCAAGAGCTCAATCTACGGATGGAGTTTCAATCAGAAGTGTAAATCATATATAAATTCAACAACTGTTCACTGAGCATTTTATGTGCTAGATGCTGGTCTAGGCACAGGAGACAGAGTAGTGACAAGTGGATTAATCCCCTGCTTTCCTGATGTTTATGCTCAGGGAGAGAGACAGATATAAACTTCCCCACAAATATATAAGTATATAATATGATAGGTACTATAAAGAAAAACAGAGCAAGGTAAAGGGACGCAGAGCAACATATGTTAGGTGAGTATTCAGGGAAGACTTTTGTACAGAGTCATGAATAAAATGAAGGAACAATCTACTGGCTATCAGGGAAAGAGGGTTCCAGACAGAGGGAAGAGTGGGTTCAAAAACCCAGAGGTATGAATATGCTTGGCCTATTTGAAAAGCAGCAAGGAAGCCCTGGGGAAGGAACAAATGAACAAGAGCAGAGCATGGTAGGAATTGAGGACAGAGAGATAGGTGGCAACAAGGTTAGGTAGGTCACGGTAAGGACCTGTGGACCTTATTCTAATGAGACGGGAATCCACTGGAGAGACGAAGAGAAGCATGGAATGATCTGACTTTACTGTTATATTGAAAATGGACTACAAAAGTCACAAATGGAAGCAAGGACACTACCTAGGAGTTTTTGCACATCGTGTGGGATTAGTATGAAGGAAAGAGAGGAGTCAAAAATAACTCCCAAATTTTTGGCCTGCAGTTGTCATTTATTAAAGACTAAGGGAAAAGCAGTTTGGCAGGAGAGTCAAGAATTGGAAATGTTAAGTAGACATTGGATATTTGAGTCTAGAATTCAGGAAAGAGGTTAGTGCTGAACATATTATATTCATGGAAGTCATCAGCATATGGATGGTATTTAAAGTCATGTTCTTTTATGAGTTCCCCAAGAGTACTTTTGTCTTGAAGGACTTCCAAATGTACAAGAAAAATGTTGTCAACTTTCAGACTAAAATTCAAACTCATAGAATAGATATTTTCTAATCTTTAACATCTGTTAAAAAAGAATACCATCTAGATATGAAAAAATTTTGTTTCTATCATGACAGATGGTGTTCCAGTTAGCTTAGGTCAAAAATCTATATTTATTAAAATGTTGAAAAGATAGATTGACATTTCTCTTTTTATCACTTTGTTCCATTGTATGATACATACTGAAAATAACTGTGCTCATTTTTCTGAAGAAGACTATACAAAAAGTGTCACATAGGATGCCCCCTTTCTGGGCAAGATGGCAGCACCCAGGTGGCTCTCAGGGCTGTGCTTAGGTGAGCTGGAACCAGGCCTGGAGAGGGGCAAGCCTGCCACGCCCAGGACTTGGACCCCGGGCTGGCCTCCTGTCTCCCAGGGAGCAGTGGGAACTGCCAGACTGGTTTCTACAGCAGATGCACCATTCTGCATTCCCATCAGCTGTGCACCAGGTTCCTGTTTCTGCAGATTGGAGGGCAGACGGCAGAAGCAAGAAGAACTAAAATCCTGCAGCCTTTGGAACAAAAACCACATTCATAGAAAGACACACAAGATGAAAAGGCAGAGGGCTATATACCAGATGAAGGAACAAGATAAAACCCCAGAAAAACAACTAGATGAAGTGGAGATAGGCAATCTAGCAGGAAAAAAATTCAGAATAATGGTAGCGAAGATGATCCAGGACCTTGGAAAAGAACGGAGGCAAAGATCAAGAAGATGCAAGAAATGTTTAACAAAGACCTAGAAGAATTAAAGAACAAACAAACAGAGATGAACTATACAATAACTGAAATGAAAACTACACTAGAAGGAATCAATAGCAGAATAACTGAGGCAGAAGAACGGATAAGTGACCCGGAAGACAGAATGGTGGAATTCACTGCCGCGGAACAGAATAAAGAAAAAAGAATGAAAAAAAATGAAGACAGCCTAAGAGACCTATGGGACAACATTAAATGCAACAAGATTCACATTATAGGGATCCCAGAAGGAGAAGAGAGAGAGAAAGGACCCGAGAAAATAGTTGTAGAGATTATAGTTGAAAATTTCCCTAACATGGGAAAGGAAATAGCCACCCAAGTCCAGGAAGCACAGAGAGCCTCATACAGGATAAACCCAAGGAGAAACACACTGAGACACAGAGTAATCAAATTGGCAAAAATTAAACACAAAGAAAAATTATTGAAAGCAGCAAGGGAAAAACGACAAATAACATACAAGGGAACTCCCATAAGGTTAACAGCTGATTTCTCAGCAGAAACTCTACAAGCCAGAAGGGAGTGGCATGATATACTTAAAGTGATAAAAGGGAAGAACCTACAGACAAGATTACTCTACCCAGCAAGGATCTCATCAGATTCGATGGAGAAATCAAAAGCTTTACAGACAAGCAAAAGCTAAGACAATTCAGCACCACCAAACCAGCTCTACAACAAATGCTAAAGGAACTTCCCTAAGTGAGAAATACAAGAGAAGGTAAGGATCTACAAAAACAAACCCAAAACAATTAAGAAAATGGTCATAGGAACATACATATCAATAATTACCTTAAACGTGAATGGATTAAATGCTCAACCAAAAGACAGAGGCTTGCTGAATGGATAAAAAAACGAAACCCATATATATGCTGTCTACAAGAGACCCACTTCAGACCTAGGGACACATACAGACTGAGTGAGGGGACGGAAAAAGATATTCCATGCAAATGGAAATCAAAAGAAAGCTGCAGGGCTTCCCTGGTGGCGCAGTGGTTGAGAATCTGCCTGCCAATGCAGGGGACACGGGTTCGAGCCCTGGTCTGGGAAGATCCCACACGCCACGGAGCAACTGGGCCCGTGAGCCACAATTACTGAGCCTGCGCGTCTGGAGCCTGTGCTCCGCAACAAGAGAGGCCGCGATGGTGAGAGGCCCGCGCACCGCGATGAAGAGTGGTCCCCACTTGCCGCAACTAGAGAAAGCCCTCACACAGAAACGAAGACTCAACACAGTCATAAATAAATAAATAAAAGAACGTGAATTTCTTTAAAAAAAAAAAGCAAACTGGGCTATTCATTTCAGTAACAGTCAAGTGGTCTTAGTTTGCATTCAATTTCCAATCAGTTTCTCAATCTATTTCATCTGAAGTCTTCACATTACCCACTATAAAAAAAAAAGAAAGCTGCAGTAGCAATACTCATATCAGATAAAATAGACTTCAAAATAAAGAATGTTACAAGAGACAAGAAAGGACACTACATAATGATTAAGGGATCAATCCAAGAAGAAAATATAACAATTATAAATATATATGCGCCCAACATAGGAGCACCTCAATACATAAGGCAACTGCTCTAAGCTATAAAAGAGGAAATCAACAGTAACACAATAATAGTGGGGGACTATAACACCTCACTTACACCAATGGACAGATCATCCAAACAGAAAATTAGTAAGGGAACAAAAGCTTTAAACAACACAATAGACCAGATAGATTTAATTGATATTTATAGGACATTCCATCCAAAAACAGCAGATTAAACTTTCTTCTAAAGTGCGCATGGAACATTCTCCAGGATAGATCATATCTTGGGCCATAAATCAAGCCTCAGTAAATTTAAGAAAATTGAAATCATATCAGGCATTTTTCTGACCACAACGTTATGAGATTAGAAATCAATTACAGGGGAAAAAAACGTAAAAAACACAAACACATGGAGCCTAAACAATACGTTACTAAATAACCAAGAGATCACTGAAGAAATCAAACAGGGAATCAAAAAATACCTAGAGACAAATGACAAGGAAAACATGACGATCCAAACCTATGGGATGCAGCAAAAGCAGTTCTAAGAGGGAAGTCTATAGCAATACAAGCCTACCTCAAGAAACAAGAAAAATCTCAAATAAACAATCTAACCTTACACCTAAAGGAACTAGAGAAAGAAAAACAAACAAAAGCCAAAGTTAGCAGAAGGAAAGAAATCATAAAGATCAGAGCAGAAATAAATGAAATAGAAACAAAGAAAACAAAAGCAAAGATCAATAAAACTAAAAGCTGGTTCTTTGAGAAGATAAACAAAATTGATAAACCATTAGCCAGACTCATCAAGAAAAAGAGGGAGAAGACTCAAATCAATAAAATTAGAAATGAAAAAGGAGAAGTTACAACAGACACTGCAGAAATACAAAGCATCCTAAGAGACTACTACAAGCAACTCTATGCCAATAAAATGGACAACCTGGAAGAAATGGACAAATTCTTAGAAAGGTATAACGTTCCAAGACTGAACCAGGAAGAAAGAGAAAATATGAACAGACCAATAACAAGTAATGAAATTGAAACTGTGATTAAAAATCTTCCAACAGGGACTTCCCTGGTGGCACAGTGGTTAAGAATTCACCTGCCAATGCA
Source organism: Balaenoptera ricei (assembly GCF_028023285.1). Taxonomy (NCBI): domain Eukaryota; kingdom Metazoa; phylum Chordata; class Mammalia; order Artiodactyla; family Balaenopteridae; genus Balaenoptera; species Balaenoptera ricei. The sequence goes on from NC_082656.1 coordinate 52,909,905, forward strand.
GGGGACAGGGGTTCGAGCCTTGGTCCAGGAAGATCCCACATGCTGCAGAGCAACTAAGCCCGTGCACCACAACTACTGAGCCTGCGCTCTACAGCCCGTGAGCCACTACTGAAGCCCACGCACCTAGAGCCCGTGCTGTGCAACAAGAGAAGCCACCACAATGAGAAGCCCATGCACCGCAATGAAGAGTAGCCCCGCTTGCCACAACTAGAGAAAGCCCGCACGCAGCAATGAAGATCCAATGCAGCCAAAAATAAATAAATAAATTTTAAAAATTAATTACAAAAATAAATTTAAAAAAAAAATCTTCCAACAAACAAAAGCCCAGGACCAGACGGCTTCACAGGTGAATTCTATCAAACATTTAGAGAAGAGCTAACACCCATCCTTCTCAAACTCTGCCAAAAAATTGCAGAGGAAGGAAAACTCCCAAACTCATTCTGAGACCACCATCATCCTGATACCAAAACCAGACAAAGATACTAAAAAAAAAGAAAATTACAGACCAATATCACTGATGAATATAGATGCAAAAATCCTCAACAAAATACTGGCAAACACAATCCAACAACACATTAAAAGGATCATACACCATGATCAAGTGGGATTTATCCCAGGGATGGAAGGATTCTTCAATATACACAAATCAATCAATGTGATACACCATATTTAAAAACTGAAGAATAAAAACCATATGATCATCTCAATAGATGCAGAAAAAGCTTTTGACAAAATTCCACACCCATTTATGATAAAAACGCTCCAGAAAGTGGGCATAGAGGTAACCTACCTCAACATAATAAAGGCCATATAGGACAAACCCACAGCAAACATCATTCTCAATGGTGAAAAACTGAAAGCATTTCCTCTAAGATCAGGAACAAAACAAGGATGTCCAATCTCGCCACTATTATTCAACATAGTTTTGGAAGTCCTAGCCATGGCAACCAGAGAAGAAAAAGAAATAAAAAGAATACAAATTGTAAAGAAGAAGTAAAACTGTCACCGTTTGCAGACGACATGATACTATACATAGAGAATCCTAAAGATGCCACCAGAAAACTACTAGAGCTAATCAATGAATCTGGTAAAGTTGCAGGATACAAAATTAATGCACAGAAATCTCTTGCATTCCTATACACTAATGATGAAAAATCTGAAAGAGAAATAAAGGAAACACTCCCATTCACCACTGCAACAAAAAGAATAAAATACCTAGGAATAAACCTACCTGGGAGAAACAAGATCTGTATGCAGAAAACTATAAGACACTGATGAAAGAAATTAAAGATGATACCAACAGATGGAGAGATATACCATGTTCTTGGATTGGAAGAATCAATATTGTGAAAATGACTACACTACCCAAAGCAATCTACAGATTCAATGCAATCCCTATCAAATTACCAATGGCATTTTTCACGGAACTAGAACAAAAAATCTTAAAATTTATATGGAGACACAAAAGACCCCGAATAGCCAAAGTAGTCTTGAGGGAAAAAAACGGAGCTGGAGGAATCAGACTCCCTGACTTCAGACTATACTACAAAGCTACACTAATCAAGACAATATGGTACTGGCACAAAAACAGAAATATAGATCAATGGAACAAGATAGAAAGCCCAGAGATAAACCCACACACATATGGTCAACTAATCTATGACAAAGGAGGCAAGGATATACAATGGAGAAAAGACAGTCTCTTCAATAAGTGGTGCTGGGAAAACTGGACAGCTACATGTAAAAGAATGAAATTAGAACACTCCCTAACACCATACACAACAATAAACTCAAAATGGATTCAAGACCTAAATGTAAGACCGGACACTATAAACCTCTCAGAGGAAAACATAGGAAGAACACTCTTTGACATAAATCACAGCAAGATCTTTTTTGATCCACCTCCTAGAGTAATGGAAATAAAAACAAAAATAAACAAATGGGACCTAATGAAACTTAAAAGCTTTTGCACAGCAAAGGAAACCATAAACAAGACAAAAAGACAACCCTCAGAATGGGAGAAAATATTTGCAAACGAATCAACGGACAAAGGATTAATCTCCAAAATATATAAACAGCTCATGCAGATCAATATGAAAAAAACAAACAACCCAATCCAAAAATGGGCAGAAGACCTAAATAGACATTTCTCCAAAGAAGACATACAGATGGCCAAGAAGCACATGAAAAGCTGCTCAACATCGCTAATTATTAGAGAAACGCCAAACAAAACAATGAGGTATCACCTCACACCAGTCAGAATGGCCATCATCAGAAAATCTACAAACAACAAATGCTGGAGAGGGAGTGGAGAAAAGGAAACACTCTTGCACTGTTGGTGGGAATGTAAATTGATACAGCCACAATGGAGAACAGTATGGAGGTTCCTTAAAGAACTAAAAATAGAATTACCATATGACCCAGCAATCCCACTACTGGGCATATACCCAGAGAAAACCATAATTCAAAAGGACACATGCACCCCAATGTTCATTGCTGAACTATTTACAATAGCCAGGTCATGGAAGCAACCTAAATGCCCATCGACAGACGAATGGATAAAGAAGATGTGGTACATACATACAATGGAGTATTACTCAGCCATAAAAAGGAACAAAATTCGGTCATCTGTAGAGGCGTGGATGCATCTAGGGACTGTCATACAGAGTGAAGTAAGTCAGAAAGAGAAAAACAAATATCGTATATTAATGCATGTATGTGGAACCTCGAAAATGGTACAGATGAACCGGTTTGCAGGGCAGAAATTGAGACACAGAAGTAGAGAAAAAATGTATGGACACCAAGGGGGGAAAGTGGCAGGGGGTGGGGGTGGTGGTGTGATGAATTGGGAGATTGGGATTGACATGTATACACTGATATGTATAAGATGGATGACTAATAAGAACCTGCTGTATAAAAAAAAAATGTTCTGTTATTTAAAATATCTTTCAAGATGTATGCAATATGTCTGATTTTCTTTTTATTTGAACTCTTGGGTCAAATTTTGCTTTTAAATGCTTTGAATAAATACGAATTGATTCTGCTGGAAAAAAAAGTGTCACATATACAGTTGTTAAAAATCATTCAGTAAATATGTACAAATGATTAATCATTGTCAGTTAATAGAATTGTTACAACAAATAGCAGGCAGTAGATTAAATGATCTTGTGTTCTTGGCCAATGTTGTTTGTTCGAGTCATAGAAGCACTTTACAAAAATGTATTGTACTCTTAACTCCTATTCAAGATTTTCCCGTCCAAGGGAACGCTTGCCAAATATTCAATAATCAAAGGCAAAGAGGCAATGTGATTTGCGGTTACTGATAGATATCACACTGCATATAAATGAGCTAAATTTGAAGCACCAACGAAAGGAAAGGCTTATTTGTGACCTAGCTAGACAAGTGCAAAAATTTATATTAAAGTTGAAATGTTTCATATTACATATAAGTAACAATATTACATACTTTCCTAACATGAATCAATATGCAGAAGCTTTTGATTAGCAGTGTTATGTAAATTCGCTGTGAAAACTACAAGAAAAATTTGAAGAACACTTTGTTGACATTGATAAATTTAGAGTTCCTTTTCAATTTATATAATATCCCCTTTGAATTCAATGTTAACAATACTGCACTGACACAAAAGTTAGTGAATTTACTTAACCTGGACAGATGTCATTTCAAAACTCCTATTTGTCTTCAAAGTTAAATAGATGCCTCTAAAAAAGATGAACCAGTTTTGTAAATGTAAATGGGAATGTGAATATAAGACAGCTGCTTTTCAGTACTCAATTTAGTTACTGGAAACTTTTAAATACATTTGGAAATACTTGGATATGTGAACTTAATTTCTGGCTATGTACTTTATGAAATCTGAATGCAGATCAAGTATTGCCAATGAAAATTCTACATTTAACACTCAAATTGAGATGCGTTGTAAATGTAAAATCCACATCAGATGTCAAAGAGTTGGTAAGAAAGAGAGAATGTAAAATATTTCATTAATACTTTTTATATTGATTACAGGTTGAAATAATATTTTGGTCATATTGAGTTAAATAAAATATATTACCAAATGTAATTTTACCTATTTCTTTTTAAATTTTTAAGTGTGACTACTAGAAAATTTTAAATGACACATGTGGCCTGCATTATGTTTTTATGGGACAGCACTGGTCTGGGATACAGGAAGCAGTGACTGTGCTTCCACACTGGAGGGTGAGAGCCAGAGAGAATGTTGCTATGTAACCAATATGTATCGGATATGAAAAACCTAAATAGGAACCTCTGCAAGCTTGAGTATATATTACAGGTGTTATATTTGAGAAGTCATTTATTTTAATCCAATAAGATATTCATTTTCTGTTAAGACCTTAAGCAGGAAGTGGTTCTTCCATCCAAAAAGATCAAACTCATCCGCTGGTCTTAAGCACAGCGAATTTGGCAGAGACGCTGCTGATGACAAAGAAGGGATCCTGAGCATTCAGATTAAAGGGACCTACAGCATATCCTCAATACTTCACAGTGAAGCAGGCAACAAGCCTTTACAAAGAGTTTCATAAAGAAGTCGACTTCCTTGAACTTAGTGTACAGGCAGACCTCGTTTTATTGTGCTTTACTCTATTGCACTTTGCAGAAACTGTTTTTCAGACATTGAAGGTTTGTGTCAAGCAAGTCTCCTAGAGAATCCAGCTTGTGGCCTGTTTCCATCAGGACGTGCTACAGCTTCCTCTCCCACCCTCACAAATCAGGAAAGAACCAACATCATGACATCAACGCTTGGACTGTACATATTGATCCTGAAGAATAATACATGAAAGAGATGACCTGGAAGATGTACAGTTGGAGGAAGTCCCTGAGAGGATGTGACCACCAGTTGACCCGTGAGCTGGACCCAGGCGATTGCAGGCTCCTCACCACCTCCTTGTCCTTGGAAGACACATCTTTCCCTGAACCAGGAGCCACATGACGGATGCAGGCTGGAGGGAGCAGTGTGTTGGTGAGACCATCTGCATGGTGTGTACGTGACTGAACCCCATTATGGCCTCTGTATAAACTCTTAAGATTCTGTGGAGGCGAGTGGAAGATCTTTGTCTTGAGGCCGCCCGGGACAAGCCTGGCATGTAAGTTCCCTTGCTTATTAAACATGCCACCTACCAATCAGAAGTGGTCTGCCTTTTCTCCATCTCTCTCTGCCCTCTGTACAGAGTTCAGTTTCAAATTTCACCCAGGGAACTCCTGAGGTTGCGAACCAACATATATTTATATTCCCAAGGTCCCCAATAGATTTTAAAGAGAAATGGCCTGAGAATAAGGTACCAGCCTTGACCCTATCGTGGATGGGTGTTATTTTACCTCTCTTTCTTTTCTTTTCTCATTTTATGAAATTGATGGTTCTCAGCCAGAGGATCCTATCAGAATCCCCTAAGAAGTTTTTCTAAATACACATTCCCATCTCTGGGGGATTCTTACCTGCCATGACTCGGGGGAGACTGGGGGTGGTGAGGAAGGAGGAGTTTGTCACTGTGGTTTTGAAAAGACTCCCAGGCTAAGTCCCATAGGCTGCTCCACTTGAGCACCGCCACCCCCCCCACCCCGGTCCTCAGCCAACTAAAACAATCCCTGATTCTATGACTCAATGAATCACGAAATAATCTAATAGATATGGCATAATACAAAGCATCTCTCGACCACTGATTCTATGACTCAATGAATCACGAAATAATCTAATAGATATGGCATAATACAAAGCATCTCTCGACCACTGAACTCGGTGACATCTGACTGCAAATAGCCTATGGAGGACAGTGCAGTCCCTGTGACGGAGCACTCCCACTGCCCCCCTCCTCCCCCAAAATACCCTTAACGTCCTCCCCTTAACTTACTCAAATCAGTTTCACATTCAAACTAGAGCCAAATTAGAAAATTAAACCTAGCAGACAGAAATGTGCTAAACATTTGCAGAATAAGCACATGGAAAGTACAAAAATCAGTTTTTATTATGAAGTTTGTAAAAGCAACTCGCTTCCAATTTGGACTCTTCTTGCTAATGACATCATTCTTCTCATCCTCCCAGCTGTGAAGGGAGCATGAGTTATCACAGACCCGCTGTCAAGCTCCAGTGCCACTGAACTCAGAGGAGTCAGCGAGGGCTCTCTCCCCATACTGAGCGGATCCAGGGGATCTGGAATTTTCCTCAACCAGAGCACATCCTGCATATGCTGTCTGTCTCAAATGTTTGGACATCAGTTACCATATATGACAGGGTGACTGACAAAAGACAGTTCAACCAATAAACGGTTGAAACTGTTCCTCTATTCTGCTTTGCATTTCGAGCGTCAAGCGTTGCTCCAGGATTATTTTGTTTTGAAGATATGTTTTGAGATTACGTCGACAACTAAAAATCGCATTTCTAAATAAGAGACTGCCTGAAAGATTCTGCCAGCCTTTCTGAAAAGATGCCAGTGGATGAGCCGTCTCTCTTAGAAAATTTTAGATTGACAGTAAAAGGATAGGTAAACACAAGTGGAGGTAACACTTTTGTTCACGTTCTGCACTAGAAGTTGTAAAATCGCTTTTCCATTTATATGCTTTATAAAAAAATAGTATATTCCAAAACAGAGGACAAAATATAATTAAAATTTATATTCAGAGTACCATAACAACAACAAAAAATGATCCAATGTCACTAAACTGTCTGCATGGCTTGTCACCAGCAACTGCATTTCAGAAAGTCAGCAAGTACTACAGGTGACTAGATCTTTTTATAAAGTTACCTGTAATTGAGTTTGAAGTGAAAAAGAGGATAAAACCTATAGACAATGTCACATTTTATTGGCAAAGATATTCTAGCTCTGGCATAGTTGGTTGATACCTTTTACTCTAAAGTTATGGATTTATCTGCTTTGTATAATTATTTTACTAACTTAATATTTTATTGTTCAAATGACATGCATTCTTTGAGGAAAATAAGAAAAAATAAAGTCATGCTTTGTAATCTTATTATCTAGAGATGGTCCTTGGTAACACTCTCAGCAGACTTTAAGAGTGTCTGGGTCGTGGATGGATCTAGAGACTGTCATACAGAGTGAAGTAAGTCAGAAAGAGAAAAAAAAATATCGTATATTAACGCATGTATGTGGAACCTAGAAAAATGGTACAGATGAACCGGTTTGCAGGGCAGAAGTTGAGACACAGATGTAGAGAACAAACGTATGGACACCAAGGGGGGAAAACTGTGGTGGGGTGGGGATGGTGGTGTGCTGAATTGGGCGATTGGGATTGACATGTATACAGTGATGTGTATAAAATTGATGACTGATTTAAAAAAAAAAAAAAAGAGTGTCTGGGTGTGTGCGGGGTTGTCCGTGTGTGTGTGTTGAGAAGAAATTTTAAAATAGCATTTATTCCCAAAACTCTTGCATCTATAGATGAACATAATAAGGCATCTTGGAGCAAATTTTCCTTTTTCAGGAAAGAGTCACTTGACTGACCCCTCTTAGTTACTCAAAAGTAAGGGTAGCAGTCACCTACTGCCTTGGAAAGATATAGTAGAACCTTCTGGAAACTGCCAGAGCCTTGCCCTCCCCATATCTTTTGATATGCAGAGTCATCATTTGTGGAGAAGGTGGACAAATCTGCATACGGGTCTAGGAGTCTCTTGGGAGGGAAAGAATGTGAGCAAGCTATTTTCCTTTTTCAAGTTCAAATGTTAGAATATTCGGGACAGTCTGGACAATGGCCTGATGGTAGGAAAGGACCACAAGGGCTCCAAGGGGATCTCTCCAGGCAGGTAGGGGAAGTCTGGGGTAATTCATTCTCTCAAAGTGAGGGCCTGAAGTCTGGGGAAAGAGCTTGTCCTCAGCACAGTGTGCGGCTGAGCCTGGAAGAGCCTCGAGACCCAACATGTGAGTCCAATTAGCTGCAAAAGAGGTCACCTTGGGATTCTCAGCGTGGAGCCGCATGTGGCCTATGCAGATATCTTTAACTGCCAGCAGATGCTGTCTCACTGCAGCAGGGGACAGAGAATCATAAGATAGTACCCCTAGAAGAGCGTGTGACCCAGAGATGGAACTCATAAAGAATCGGGGAGGAAGGCAGGCAAGAAAGCACATGGACCCAGTCAACCAAACCAATGACTGCTAAAGATGAGGCCCAACACTGAACCAATCAGGCAGTGCACAGACCCTTTTAGACTGAATAAGCCCCTGAGGTTCTTGAACAATTTGGGATGAAATAATCCTCAAGAAACTATGGAACTTTCTGCTAAAATAAAACTCTGGAATCCCAAAATGTTTTAAAGGTGAGAAGGATGTGACTCGATGTGTAATCCAAGCTGCTGAAGTGACCATACCAATATATATATATATATATATATATATATATATATATATAAACAGAGCATCACATGAAACATAAATCCTTATAAATTGCTGACTTTCTCTTAGGTTTATTGCATGTTGATTCAAATATTCATTCAATAAGCATTTATCAAACATTTATGATGCACCAGGCACTGCATAGTGTGTTAAGTAAGGCACTGCCTAGCCCTCAAGGGTTTCATAGATTCATAGGCAAGAACAATAAATTACAGCCAAATTTGATAAGTGCTTTCACTGAGAAATAAACAAAGCGTCACGGAAGGCCAGATTAATATTATATAGAAGTGATTTTATTTCCGTTTTCTCTGACCACTACCCAGTGTCCCTTCTTTTCTGCTTTGACCATAAGCAGGGAAGCCACAGAAGGAACGAAAGCCGAGAAGGATACTGAGCGTGTCAAACGGTCAAGTCAGATGAAGGCTGATGACATCAATGGATTTGGTACTTAGACCAAATCATTCAAAAAACATTTTTTTGAATACTGCAATCTTTGCATTAGCGAGTTAAGAATCAATGAGTTGGGCTTCCCTGGTGGCGCAGTGGTTGAGAATCTGCCTGCCAATGCAGGGGACACGGGTTCAAGCCCTGGTCTGGGAAGATCCCACGTGCCGCGGAGCAACTAGGCCCGTGAGCCACAACTACTGAGCCTGCGCGTCTGGAGCCTGTGCTCCGCAACAAGAGAGGCCGCCATAGCGAGAGGCCCGCGCACCGCGATGAAGAGTGGCCCCCACTTGCCGCAACTAGAGAAAGCCCTCGCACAGAAACGAAGACCCAACACAACCATAAATTAAAAAAAATAAAATAAAATAATTTAAAAAAAAAAAAAAAGAATCAATGAGTTAAGACCCAAAGTAAAGGTGTCTTTTGGTAGAATTTAATAAAGAAATTTTGCTCACCTTCCGGAGTATTATACAAGTGGTAGTTATTAGCCTAATTTTATATCTCTTCCACCTTCCCTCTCCATTCAGAGCAAAGGGAATAACCTACCCTCTGCTTTTGGAACCCTCCTTTGTTTCCCAGGACAAAGGGAGGAACGGACTTGCCCCACTCAGAGGATCTCACTCCCCACCCCCTTGGCAGCCATGGATCCTTCCTCCCTAGCTGATATAGTTTGCATATGTGAAGAAGGCTCTGTCTATGGACTTTAAGGGGTTAGGAGATAAAGGGAATTTTTCTTTATTCATTCTATAACCACTATTCTGTCAACCAACCCCTCTAGACTGCATCCCTCTGGCTTCCCAGATTCAACATGGTACTAAGGATGAGGAAGAGAGAAAATGATTTACACTCCTCCCAATTCCATCCTTACAAAGAGTTATTCCTTCAGCTCCCCTTAATGACTTTCTACCTCTTTCCAAGGAGGCATTACAGAAATTTTAAAATGGGAAATGGGCTTCAGGAACTTGGAGCTTTACCAGCAGATGATATTTTTTTAAAAAAATTACTTGATGGATACGTTCATTCACCTAAATGTACCTGGTTGAAACTGCAGCTGCCCACTCAATTTCTCTTTAAAAATTCACAAATGTGTGTGGCAATGACTGTAGGTCCACTGGCAGCTGATCTGTTTTTACAAAGTGAAGCAGTCGCTGTCTAAAACCTAAAAACTGTCACAGTCTGTCATCACTGCAGAGATGCGGCCATTATTTAAATTAAACTGTGGATGATTTTTTTTTCTCTGTGATGGCTTTTCGGATGGTGATGTGCCATAAGCCAGCCACAATACACTGGCGTTAAGCATTCTCAACCCATTGGTCCTGCCCATAATAGATATAGCATACAGATGATATAAAAAAGATTTCATCCCTGTTTATGCCTGCAAGGGGAAAAAAAATCCAAGGAAATGTTTTTGACATAACTACCTGAATATGAGCTGGGCATTATGGCTGCTGCAGGTGGAAAAAAATTTAAAAGCCTCACTTATTCCCAGCTATGATAATACATCCTTGGTGGGAAATCTCTCTTTGCATCAGGGTGAAAGTAATCTCTCACCTGTGTTCAGTATTCAAGAGTTCATAAAGCCTTAAAGAGAAATAATGTCATTTAATTTCTACAATAATACTATGCATTGGTAGAGCACGTAATCTCATCACTATTCTCTTTTTACACAGGAGGAAACTGAGGCTGAGGAAATGTTTGGTGACTTACCCAAAGTTAACAACAGAGTTAGTAAATAACAGAACAGCCCAACTCCAGCTTCCACCTCCAGAGCTCCTCTCTACTAAAGCCTGCCCTTGAGTCTTTTCTTGCCTTTACCTCTTTTGCATAATGAATTCATTTGAGTGTTTCAAAAAGATAAGCAGTCAAGTTCAAGAGACAGAATCTTAGCGGTTCACCCACTCCTCAAGCTGCACATCAGAATTACCTGGGGAGCTTTTGACGATCCTGATTCCCAAGCCACAGCCCAGTTCAAATAAATCAGAATATCTGGGGATGGGAGTAGATGCCAGTACTCATTTTAACTCCCAAGAGATTACAAGGTGCAGCCAAGTGCACTGTTTCCAAAAACCACTGGGCTTTAGAAATCGCCTGAGAAGCTTGTCAAACAACAGAATAGCCCACCCTACCCCAGAAGATGTGATTTATTAGACGGAGGTAGAACTCAAGTACCTGAATTTTTTAAAAAAGCTCCTCCAGTCATTCTGATGCATGCAAAGTTTGAGAACGACTGCTTTAGGGGTTAAGAAGTTCAACTTTTGAGTTAGGAGGACCTGCCTTTGACAGCTCTTGCCATTTACCAGTTGTGTGACTCTAGATCAGTGAGTGAATCTCTCAAAGCTTCAGTTTCCTCATCTATAAAGAGGAGGGAATAGTACTACTTTTCTTTTAAAGTTGTCTTGATGATTAAATGAAATAATGCAGTGATTGTCAAATTGTGGTCCCTGGGCCAGCAGCCTCAGCATTGTTTGAGGATATTGTCAGAAACACAAAAATTATCATCCCACCCACACCTATTGAATCAGAAACTCTGAGAGTAAGACTTTATCAGCATTTAACAAGAAGCCTCCCCCAGGCGACTGTTATGCATGCTGAAGTCTGATCATTGATATAATGCTTACAACACGGCTAGCACAGTGCCTGGTACACAGGAAGTGCTAAAAATATTAGATACTATGTTGTTATTGTCAACATCACGGTTGTCATCCACACCTGTGTGAAAGGCCTCCACACCATGGTAAAATAACTTCCACAATAACAGCTGAAAATGAAATTACAACCAGCCAGAAAGAGTAAGTTCAATGTCAAGATTACTACTACAATTATCAGGACAAACGGTCTTTGTGCTCATGAACCATTCAACATTCCTAGTGAATTGCAACCACCTGACCATCTCATTTCTCTCTTTAAAAACACATCAATTGTTTTAATTGCCCATACTACAGAGTTTAAAATCTGGCTTTTCCTTCCTCACCAAACTGTTATGTACAGCTCTCTCCCTCCCTATCTATGTCTCTGACTTTTTGTCAGAGTTTTGAATAAGTCATGCTCCTGTCTACCTCCTGATTCCTGATAATTGCCCTACTAGGAATCATTATATCTCTGGAAAAGAAAAGAATACAAAATAAGTCAGAAATCAGTCCATTGTCAAAATAGGCCTACTGAGTTCCTACCATTTGCCTACTGTATCCCCAGTAAAGTGCCGGGGCTATGTGGGTTAAAAAAAAAAAAAAAAAAAAGACCTTAACTTAATAGAATCTAGCGGGGGAAAAGAAAAGACATCAAACGAACGGTCACAAATAATTAGACTGCTATGTGGATGCAAAATTCTACAAGAGAGAAGTGCAAGGTGCTAAGGGGGACTATACTGGGATCCATGACAAGGTCTTCAGGGGCAGCAGATGGTGGTGGGTGCAGGGCAAAACTCCTGAGAAATGATGTCTAACTTGAGATTGAAGATGTGACAAGAGCATGGGGTAGGGATGTTACAATCATCTCACGCAGAGGGAATAACAAGGTCCAAAAGTGGAAAGGAGCATGGCGTATTCACAGATAGCCTGGCCAGGACAAGTCAGAGTTGATGACTATCCAAGAACTCTAGTTTCTATCAGCAACAGAATGAAACGGGGTGACTTCAACCATTATTAGCTTTATTCTCTGTCTTTGTCTAAGAATCTAAGAAACTATTCTTAGCTCATATTGCCGAAACTTTGGGAGACTAACAAGTGAATCAGCCATGAACACAAATCCAAAGTCCCTGGAGTATTTTGGATTCCATTCGGATTCCAGATCTCATCAAAAATTAGGCAGAACAAATGGCAAAGAAATGTGATGAAAACTTAAAGGAAATTATTTTCGCCTTAAGGAAAGAAAGATGAAAACCAATCCTTTTTTTTTTTTTTTTTGGCCATGCCACGCAACTTGGGGGATCCAGAATGAACCTGCGCCCTGGCAGTGAAAGTGAAGAGTCTTAACCACTGGACCACCAGGCAATTCCCAAAAACCAATCTTATATTGGTCTTCTATATTTGAAAGGATTTTATATATAAGAAAATGATCTGTTTTTCTTCATCTCCACTGAGAACAGAGGAGGAAGAAATGTGTTTAAAGAGCAGTCTTAAAAATACAGGTCTAGGGAATAAAGACACAGACCTACTAGAGAATGGACTTGAGGACATGGGGAGGGGGAAGGGTAAGCTGGGATGAAGTGAGAGAGTGGCATGGACATATATATACTACCAAATGTAAAATAGATAGATAGTGGGAAGCAGCCGCATAGCACAGGGAGATCAGCTCTGTGCTTTGTGACCACCTAGAGGGGTGGGATAGGGAGGGTGGGAGGGAGGGAGACGCAAGAGGGAAGAGATATGGGAACATATGTATAACTGATTCACTTTGTTATAAAGCAGAAACTAACACACCATTGTAAAGCAATTATACTCCAATAAAGATGTTTAAAAAAAATACAGGTCTAATATAAAACAATTTCTTGTCAATAAAAAGAACTAGGTTCTTTAGCTTTCTTTAGGGAAACTTCAGTAGTTTCCCTGAAGGCATTTCTAAGTAAAGCTAGATTTTCCTATACTGGAGATACTTTACTTGGAAGCAGAATAGTGAACTCCATGATTTCTTCAAGTAGCTTACTGTCCTATGAAGTTCATTCCAAAGCAAGCAAAGATCAATGCAAATAAATTGAAGCAATAGTGTCATCTAGTGGAAAGCTCAGTAATAACACTCAGTATACCAATCTATGATTGAATAAATCCCTATATACTTTGAACTTTAAAACTAATTAATTTTTTTAAAACCTAGATGCAAACCTGTTTCAAGATTATATTTTCCAATTCATGCCTCAGCCTCATATCCTTAGGGGAAAAACAAGCCAACTGGTGACTAAACCCTCCAGAGGGACTCACAGATGATAACATAAGCAGTTTGATAGTCACAGTTTAAAGGCTAAACCCCACAGAATAGGAATGTTTTAATTAAATTCTTAACAGCCACACTCCTAATGCAAGTCTTGGGTTTTCCAGATTTGAAGCCAAGTACACATCTCTGTAGCTGAGATAAAGGGTGATTGCTTATGCAAAGGATCAGAAAGCTAAAATGACTGACAGGCCCCTTTTGTCTGCCCTCCTACTCGTCTCTTCTAGGTGATCCCTCTCAGATGACCTTTCGGGAAACATCTCATTGTTTCTGGTGGTTTTCCTCACCTCAGCTTTGCTGTTAATCAGAAGAACTTAGGTTCACAAGCTGCTCTAGATTGGGGTCCGCCAAAATTCCGAGGTTGCAATCTAATCCCCAGTGTGATGGTATTTGGAGATGGAGCCTTGGGGATGTGATTAGGTCATGGGTGGAACCCTCATAAATAAGATTACTGCCTTATAAAAGAGACCCCAGAGCGCCCTTCCCCTTCTGCCATTTGAGGACATAGCACAACTCATCTGCGAACCAGGAGGTGGGCTCTCACCAGGCACTGCATCTGCCAGCGCCTTGATCTTGGACTTCCCAGCCTCCAGAACTGTGAGAAATAAATATTTGTTGTTTATAAGCCACCCAGTCTGTGGTATTTGTTACAGCAGCCCAAACAGACTAAGACACAAGCAGTGCCTCATGTCAGGAAAACATATGTGGGACATACAGGGTTCTTGTCGGAAGTGAATGAGGTTAGGTATACGACTTACTTGTACAGAGGTGCCAGTTATCAGTGGATTGCCTTTGAGATCTAAACGTATCCTTTATTCTTTGCTTTGCAATAATGACACCGGATCCTGTGTTTTTCTTTGCAGCTTGCACGATGATCAAATTCGACCTTTGTGAGTAGAGGGTGCTGGAGGGACACTAGAGTAGGAAGGGGATCTGCCTCCTGGTTCCACGGTACACCTCCGGGTCTGCTCCTGCAGTGGGGACAGCTTCCGCGGTGCCCAGCTCCTGCGGCGCTGGTTGGCCCCCAGTACACGGCACCTCCCATGTATGGTTTTCCTCCACAATCCCCAGGAGAGCTTCTCGGTGGAGTGCCACTGGCTTGGCAGTTTCCCATAAATGCCTTCCCTGGCACCCCCTAGGGAGCTGTACAGGGAGCTCATCCAGGGAGTCTCAGCCACGCCTTCTCCAGTGAACTTGGATCTCCGTCCTGGGGCGAGGGGTTGAGGGTGACGACAGGCTTTTCCGGATCTGTTCCTTTCTTGTGTGCTCTCTCTCAGCCCTTAGTGGCTGCCCATGTATCTGCTATTCTTCTATTCTTGACAGTTCTTTTTACTCCTTCCTAGCCACTCCACATTACTCTAATTCTCTGTTCCACTTAATAAATGTCTATATTACATGGTCCCTATTCAAATTACTTGCGGTTTATGTCTCCTGATTGGACCCTGATTGAGACACTGTATAATAAATGGTAGCTAGGGGCATATCCAAGTTACGTGGGATCTGGAGTTCATATAATTTGGGGTACCCCTTCAAAAGAAATCATATGAAATTACTAATACATAATTAAGTACACAATCTTGGGAGGATCTCAGGCAAATAAGGGACCCTGAAACACTGGCTTCACAGTAAATCCACCACTGAGTGGCTATTGTCTTCTTAAAGGAAAAATGTGTGGAATACGTGTGTCTCAAGATTACCTTCTTCCTCAGCATCAAGGTGTTGGGGAAGCAAAATTAGTTACCTGTACACTACAGAGGTAACGTGTTTTGAGGAATTGCTCACAAAGGAATGTCAAAGCCTGCCCAATAGTCTCTGCCTTCATGCTTTTCACATGTCTGCCCACCCCGCAACTGTCTCTCTGTTGATCCTCTTCTGACTGTTCAAGTCTCAGTTAAAAGGTTCTTCCATTCAGTTGCCTTGCTGCCTGCCTTCCTGGGCACAAGTAATTGTTTCCTTACTTTAGCACAAAGCTTAAAACATATCTTATTATGGGACTCACCAAACTGAAATGTAGGTATTTATCTGTGTCTCTCTCTCCAAGTACAGTGCACACATCAGATATTCCGTAAATGTTATGTGAGTTGAATTAAATGAAATGATGCCAATTTCAGATGTTCAAAAGACATGCCTGAGATTAGTCATCGCTCTTAAAATCAAACCTTGTGGGTGACTGATTATTCCACCTATTCAAAGTTCTGACAATGAGATTATTCAAACAAAATGAGGTACTGTTTCCCAATTTGAGTTCTATATTGCATAATGCATGTGTTGATCTAATAAAATAAATACAATAAATTCCCCAAAACCAAAAGATGACGCAAATCTGAATTGAAGAGAAACTAGGTGTCAGAGAAACAAACATGTCTACAAAATGCTTTGAAATGACTTTCATTTAAATGAGATTAACACAGAAGTTACAGCCATGATCAGTTATTTTCCATTTTGTATTCTCCCAATAACAAGGAAGCCAATTTTCTAGAAAGTTTAGACCATTCTGTTGTGGGAAAATGGCCTAACATTGTCTTTCTTTTTTTCCCCCAACATTTTCTAATGATACTGCTTAATTACCTTATCAAACACCAGTGCTCCAAAATGTTGAGATTTTCTTCCAACCACTCACCAAATCATCCAGCCAGCCAGCTAACAGAACAGTGCCAAGCACAGGTCTAATCTCAGAAATCCCACATCTAATCTAATTGGTCCTTTCTTTTTCCACATTGTTTCTCAAAGTAAAGCAAAACTTATCTTCTACCCTACACCTACATGTCCCTAGGAATCCCTAAATAGATTCAGATTTGGTCAAGTAGCACAGCTTTCGTTTCAGTCACACACAAACATCTGGAATCAAGACAGATAAACCTGATTTATGGTCCATCTCGAATATATGCACTCAGACTGTTTCCATGGTTTCATTTCTCATCCATAAGCTCATGAGAACAAAATACTGTAGCTCTGGCTCCGTCCTACAATGATCATCTTTTCTAGTCAGAGCCGGAGGGTAAAGCTAGAGAAAGAGATGAGGAGCAGAGCTGGAGAACATGAAGACATTTCCTCTTCTTGACTTTCCCCCAAGCCCCAGACTGGACAACCATGTAGACTTTTGGGTGGGGATGGTACTTTGGGGATACAGATTTCTATCTAGGGTTTTTCTTAACCTTTAATAGAAATCCATTAGAACGGAAATGGATATTTTCCTAATTCATTGTGTAGCTACAAGGAAAATAATAATTGTTAAGGGCTATAAGTTGGTTTAGATATGGGAATCAGTAAGAAGTCAACAGGCGTTCACAGTCCCTCTCTGGCTTTATGTAAGGCCCTCTTCACACAACTTTTGAACATTACAGGTCATCAGAGACCAGAAGAATCATGTCTCTCATCTTTCCTTATTCATACTCCACACTTTTGACCCTCCTGATGTTTAAATATTCTTTGCTTTATGACTCATTCCTAAATTGCTTAGCTCAGTAAAGCCAATAGAAGAAGCATTCTCACCTTGAACAAATGCACAAGAATCCACACTGCAAGATTTTCTGAGACTTGGAGATGATATAATATAGATCAACGTGGGAATACTGCTCATTGACCCAAGGACGTCTACAGTAGCATGGCAAAGTCATTGACAGGACAAATTCTGCAGTCAGAATATGCAGCATATGAGTCCCAACTTCACCACTTACTAGCTATGTAATTTTATTTTTTCATTTGTAAAATAAAGATAAAAACTGTACTTTACTTCATAGAAACGTTATAAAAATTAAATGAGATAATGCATGTAAAATGCATTGATACAGTTAGCTATCAATAGTGATAGTTATTATTATTAGTTATTATGGTCGTTGTTCTGTCAGAAGCCTTTCAGTCACTCTTTCAACTTTCATATCATTGAGAACTGATGAATTTATGCCATTTTCAAGAGGTCAGATGAGCAAACCAGAAAGATTAACTGTGATCTTTTTCTTATTTTCCTATGTTACTTTTTCATAGTATGCTTGTTCATGAATCAGAGCATCTTTCAGTGTCCTCTCATAGCTGTTCAGTGGTCACCTGCCACAAGGGCCGACTGTCACAGGACTGGCAGGGGCAGCCCTCTGTAAAGATGGGACAAACGACAAACATCATATATTTTACAACTGCATTTAATAAAGCTGCATTTACAGCTCATGAATCTCTTCTCTTTCAGTGGTTTAGGGTTAGGAAAAGAGTATATTTTCAGATTTTATTTTTGTGGGTGTGGATGTTAATTATATGAGATGGCACAGTTGGGGGTGAGGGGGTTGAGGATTGGGGTAAGAAGGGGTCCAGGGTGGCAAAAACAGCTTCATAGTTTGGAGGTGACAATGACCACAACCATGACCTTCTCCTTGGGTTTCTGAAGAGAAGGATTTTTGCTTACTGGATGAGGATGGGAAAAGACTAAAAGCAGCAGAGAGGCCAGTGTGATCTATAAAATAGAGAAATGGAAAGCTTCTCAGGATAAGTGTTGGGGAAAGTTTTGGTAGACAGCTGAGAATGAAAGATTCCAGCTGTGGCAGAGTCAAGAGAATTTAAGAAGTAGACCTGTGGTTTATAAATTGGGTCCTTTTTTCTTTTCTAGAAGTTTCTTTTACTTTGATGTAGAATTTGAAAGCTACAGGAAGGTGAGACTGGATTACACAGGGCTCTGGCTAATATTTGGGCTCTGGCCCAAAGTGGAAAATTATTACAATTTCAATAGAACTTATGTCCGTATATATTAAGCAAATTTTATCATTTTACCCATGGTACATATATTCTCTACTCTTTCCAGGGAAACACTAAACTAGATTAAAAAATTATTTTTCAGGTGTTGCCATATGATATGGGGGCCAAAACACATCTAAAATGCATGGAGCATAGAAATTCTGTTTTAAAAAAAGATTTTAATTTACATTGCTTGGCTAGATAATCTACAGATATGCTTAATTCACCATACACTAGGAAGTGTAGTCTAAGCATTATTTTTACTTAATAATGAAGGAAATGCCAAATACAATCTTTAGGGCACAGATTTTAGGAAACAGTCGGTTATTTTAAGTTCATTTTTAGTAGGTAGTTCAATGACTGAAATCACATGATTTTACCTGAAGAATGTATGAAACTATATAAGTATGGAAAATGGTAGTAAAATTTGGTTCATTTTAGTAGCCATTTAAATATTATGCTTATATAGATTTGAGAGATTTCTAATGACGTATGTACATTATCATATTAACAATACCAGATACAGAATTGTATTTATGACTATATGTCATAATGCATGGAAATGATGACAAAGGAAATATATCAATGTATTAATAATTATTCGTAGATGGTAGCAGTGATGTAAGTTTTCTTAAAATCTGCAGGGTTTTGTAATTCCCTATACTGACTATACTTAGAAAAAAATAACAATAAAATTCATTATTTTAATCAGTAATATTCTAGTGAAGTGTTGTGTACTAGAAGACACTGGTCAACTTAAGCCTGAAATTCTTTCAGTGTCATGTAGACAAAGACAAATGACTATTACAATTCCATTCATTTAATTAAGAGGTTTTCCTCATCTCACAAGATTGGGTTAGGTGGTCCCCTATTTGCTCTAGTAATACTACCTCATCACATCTAGCTTGATACATATCCCACTATATTGTATTGCCTCTTCTTGTCTGTCTTCTCTGTTAGAACATGATCTCAGAACTCAGCACACAGGCCTGCATACAGGAGGTTTTTGATAAATGTCTGTTGAGTGAATAAAAGAATGAATTTTGCAATTTACCTCACTATTGGATGTGTATGTTATTTATGAATAACAACATGCACTTCCCCACTGACAAAGGGGAGAAAGATATAGCACAGTGACAACAGAAAAGGACAGTTTATTATTGTAAAATCATGGAAAAAATATACATATATGTTTCTCTGCCCCAGTTCCTGCAGAGAGCTCCTAAGACTCTTGTGACTTCCTAAGTGACAAGAACACTAGGAGCATTTTTTGTTCTGATATTTGGTCTTTGACCCTGGTTCCTGACACTGCGCTCCTAAATCCTTTGGAATTTCCTAGGTGATAGGAGTGTCTTTTGTTCTCATGAGGTGACTCTTAGTGGGCTCTTGGATAGCTTCAGGATGGGAGCTTGTCACCAGAAAGACCAAGTCATCATTTGAAGCTTGGAACTTTCCACCCACCTTCCATCCCCTGGGCAGGGGAGAGGGACTGGAGAGTACCCGTCATGCCTATGCAACGAAGCCTCCATAAAATGCCTGAAGTTTAGAGTTCAGAGAGCTTCTGGGTTGGTGAACACCTGGAGGTGCTGGGTCAGCGGTGCTCCCGAAAAGGACATGAAAGCGCCATGTCCCTTCCCACATACCTTGCCTACAAATCTCTTCCACCTGCATGTTCATCTATATCCTTCATCATATCATTTTATAATAAACTGGTAAACATAAGTGTTTGCTTGAGTTCTGTGAGCCATTCTAGCAAATTACTGAGCCCAAGGAGGGGATCAAGAAAGCCCTGATTTATAGCCAGTCAGTACAGGTGACAGACTGGGACTTGCATTTGTTGTCCGAAGTGGGGAATGTTCTGTGGGACTGAAGTCTTAGCCTGCGGGATCTGATGCCATCTCCAGGTAAATAGTGTCAGAATGGAATTAAATCGTAGGATGCTCAGCTGGTGTCATCGAACTGATTGCTGGATTTGTGGAAAACCCACAGACCTGGTGTCAGAAGTGTTGGGAGCATGGAAGTATTGTGAGTAAAGGAAAAACATGGGAAAGTTTTCCTTATACAAATGGGCCTTTCGCTATTTACCAAGGTTTATTCATTCACAGAATGATGATCAGTATCACCCACATGACAGAAGTTGAGTATAGATTCATGAAGGCAACAGTTAAGAGTTAAGCATTTATAGATTTACCATATGATCCAGCAATCCCACTACTGGGCATGTACCCAGGGAAAACCATAATTCAAAAAGACACATGCACCCCAATGTTCATTGCAGCACTATTTACAATAGCCAGGTCATGGAAGCAACCTAAATGCCCATCGACAGACAAATGGTTAAAGAAGTTGTGGTACATATACACAATGGAATATTACTCAGCCATAAAAAGGAACGAAATTGAGTCATTTGCTGAGACGTGGATAGATCTAGGGACTGTCATACAGAGTGAAGTAAGTCAGAAAGAGAAAAACAAATATCGTATATTAACGCATGTATGTGGAACCTAGAAAAATGGTACAGATGAGCCGGTTTGCAGGGCAGAAGTTGAGACACAGATGTAGAGAACAGACATATGGACACCAAGGGGAGAAAACTGCGGTGGGGTGGGGATGGTGGTGTGCTGAATTGGGCGACTGGGATTGACATGTATACACTGATGTGTATAAAATTGATGACTAATAAGAACCTGCAGTATAAAAAAAACAAACAAACAAAACAACTAATACTAAACTTTCATTGGGTTATTTGTATGGAAATATATTAATATAAATGTTTCAGACACTACATGAAATTTCTAAAAATCTTATATGTCTGGTATAATGTTATAAGTCACAATTCTAGTTATTACTTTAAAATGTATATCTCAGAAATAACTAAATTTCCTTGTCATTTGCATTATTATGAACTTTCATCAAATCTTTAACCATGGTCATTTTTAAGCATTTTGTCATTTACAGACATTTCTGGGTGTACTATGATGCTTTTGCAAATATGTTCCTATAAAAGGGTTTCATCTTCAAGGAATTCATGGAAAAGACTCTGACAAGTACAGGTTTCTGGTAACTGACTGTACTGCTGAACTGAATGAATAAGCATTTTCAGAACTCTAATGAAAAACTGATGAACTCATAAAAGTGCTCACAAAAGAACAAGATGAAAAAAAAAAATAATTACATGGGACTGAGTGAACTGATGAGGATGATTATAATTTTTGTGACTTTATGTTTGAATTAAAACAAAAAGTCCCACAAGGACTCAGAGGCAAAGAATATACAAATCAATTTTCACTGCAAAGTAAAGGAGCTGTTACAGTGGAGGATTACTGGACTGAATGTCAATATTATGACATAGCATGAGTGTGTTTCGTGTTTGGTAATTGCAATCATTGTTGCTTTTGTTGTGGTCATCCATTTACAATGCTTGGTGTCAGTCTGTTTATCTCTTGTAAAAATAAAATACAGTGTGTGTGTGTGAAAAAAAACAAAAAGAAAGCAATGAAGTAATATTTTAAATGTTAGTGGAAAAGGACTTCAAGCCTAGAATTTTATATCCAGCCAAAATATCATTTAAATGCAAGTAAAATAAAAATAGTATCAAGTATATAAGGCTTCAGAGGGCTTCCTCCAAACCCCTTTTGAAACATTCTTAGAGCTAATTTTTCAATGCAGGAAGCTAGAAAAAAGCTCCAGAATAAACCTGGAAGGAGGAGGAGGAGAAGGAGGAGGGGAGGAAAGGAAAACATAACATAATGTCAGAAATCAGAGAGACAGAGTGCAGAAACAAGACATTAAGCTGGTTTCTTGAAAAGGTTGTAAAATATACAAATAGTATATGACAAAGTGAGAAGAAGAAAAAAAGAGATGTAAACATGCAATTAATACTGAAAGAAGCACCAGCACAAAAAGTTTTAGACTTAACAATATTATGAAAAATTGAAATTTGGAGACATTAAAATTGATACAATTCTGGAAAAATATGAAATTCCAAAGTTGCAACAGTAATAAACAGCAAACTGAATTGTCAAGTATTCAGTAAAGAATTACAATGTAATCAAAGACCTCCCCTCTTCCTGAAAAGCCCTAGGCTCAGATGGTTTTACAGATAAGTTCCACCTAATGGTAAGGATGAGATAATACCCTGACATATACAAACTGTTCCAGAAAACAGAAATCAGTTTCGCCTTTGTTATGAGACTGGTCTAACCTTCATTACAAAGTCAGATAAGGATGGTAAAAAAAAAAGAAACAAAAAACTATAAGGCTATTTCATGTTTGAATATTGATATGAAATTCTACATAAAATATTAGCTAACTGTATCCAACAGTGTATTTAAAAAGTTATGACCAAGTAAGGTTTATTTTTAGAATACAGGAAAGTTTAATGTGAGAAAAAACTACTAATGTAATTTTTACCATTAATGAACAGAAGAAGAAAAATTTCATGATTATCTCAAGAAATGTTTTAAAAAACACTTGAGGGCTTCCCTGGTGGCGCAGTGGTTGAGAATCTGCCTGCCAAGGCAGGGGACACGGGTTCGAGCCCTGGTCTGGGAAGATCCCACATGCCGCGGAGCAACTAGGCCCGTGAACCACAATTACTGAGCCTGCGCGTCTGGAGCCTGTGCTCCGCAACAAGAGAGGCCGCCATAGTGAGAGGCCCGCGCACCGCGATGAAGAGTGGCCCCCACTTGCCACAACTAGAGAAAGCCCTCGCACAGAAACGAAGACCCAACACAGCCAAAAATAAATTAATTAACTAATTTAAAAAAAAAAACATTTGAACTTCTATTTTGAAAACCATTTGTATCAAATAAACACTTTTGAATTTTTTTAAAGTCTCCAAAAAAACTAGAATAAATGTATATTTTCTCAACTTGAAAAAAAAAAGAGTTAAGCATTTATGTAAATACATTTGATGATACAGTCTTTATCTTTTCAGATTACAGGCTTTTAAAAATAAACTAGAATTTTAAAATGAAATTTATTTTCTTGGTTAAATTAGAAGAAAATATGTATATCATTCTTCCATATATCTTTCACTATTCCAAGGAAACAATGCAAGAGTATAGAAAAAAGGCAGTCAGTATGTGCCAACACCAAGAATAAAGAGGGGGAAAATGACTTATTCATCTATTTTTTAAAAAACAAGTCTAACCATACAGTTTCAGCTTGACTTGTAGTACTTACCAAAAACGAAAAAACTTACTGGTAAAAAAAATATTTACTTGGGTCATTCATTTTATGTTATATTTTAGAAAGCTGTCTATGAGATAAAGATGGATTATGACAGACCAAATAGCAAAACCAGAATTCTCTTTCCAGGTGCCTTAATTTAGCTGGAGTTTTGGAAAATCAATTACTGCAGAAATCATACAGCTGAGTGGAGCCTTAAGATCTAGGTGAAGTCCATCATTTTACAAACGAGAAAACTCAGTTCTAATGAGTTTGCTCACTGGCCTCAGGTCAACAAGTACTAAGTGGAGGAGCCAGAACTCAGCCTGGTCACATGCTGACAACCCCGTGCTCCCAACACAGGTTAATATATTCGCCTTGTCCACTCCGTGCTCCTCCTGAATAACCACGGCAGGTTTAAGGTTCTGGGAAGCCCTGCAGTGGAGAATTCTGTGTCATGTTGCTCAGTTGACTGTCTCCCAAACTTATTTGGCCATAGAACCCGTTTACCTTTTAGCAGCTATAAACATTCTCCAGGAATAAATTTCAGGGACTCCTGAGATAGTCCAAGTATCTTGGCTACAGAACCACAGGAACTAGAGCTCACAGATGCTACCAGCGATTCATGTGGTTACCAATCCCCAAATGCACTGGGTGAAATCAGTTCTTCTATTTCACCCGCCACAGACACACATACTCTGGGGCTGGTGACAACTCAGCTCAATAAAATGCCTACAAAAGCACAAAAGTTGACTCGTGCTATCAGACTGTGCCAGTCACAGGAAAAGGTAACTTGCACAGAGAAACAGTGCACAGCTGTCATCCCTTCACACAAACCTTCAAACGGGATCGGTGCCGTTTCTCAGGAAGTGGTGTTTTGCTGTGACAGGGACTTTCAAGGCAGAGGAACAGAAAACTACAGTTGTAAGCAAGTATATTTTCCAAATTTGCGCTTGCATTCTGGCTTGCAATCCTTTCATAGAAACAGCACGTAAAACATATTCTTTTGATTCTTTTCATATCTAGGAGAGTTTATTCAAAGGCATACATGTTTGATAATAAACTTGGCTTCAGAAGAAATGCGAAGAAAAATTAAGCATATTAACTCATTCATATCACTGGGACATCCCTTCCTGCCTTGCCCTGTGACTTTAAATATAAGTACTATTAAAGTACTAAAGAACGCTCTCATTCGCAGGGAGATCAGCTCGGTGCTTTGTGACCACCTAGAGGGGTGGGATAGGGAGGATGGGAGGGAGACGCAAGAGGGAGGAGATATGGGAACATATGTATATGTATAGCTGATTCACTTTGTTATACAGCAGAAACTAACACACCACTGTAAAGCAATTATACTCCAATAAAGATGTTAAAAGAAAAAGAACGCTCTAATTACATAGCTTTAATAGACTTATTAAACAGTAAATGGTGATTTCTCCCCATAGTACCCAATTTACTACAGAAAGACTAAATTTGAGACCAGAGAGGACTCAAACAGAGTGATTGTTGGGCTAGACAAAATAGAATATAAATGTATAAGGAAAACTGAATATGCCCAAGTAATTCCCGCATTACGTTTTGTAAAGCCCCCTGAGATGTTCCTGAACACAGACTACAAGATACGTGTTTAACTGAAATGATTATTTCTGAACAATAGCATGTTCTATTGAAAATAACATTTATGAATGTACAAATTAACTCAGTTTGAGAAGGGGAACAATATCAGACCACAGAAGACTTTTCCTTTGCAAAAGAAAACTTGAATATTAGCAACATTTGAACGTCTCTTAGAAAAAATACTCTTTCCCTGTGTTTTCAAAAGCAGTAGTATTATTAAGAAAACCAATCTGTCCAACATCCAAGCTGCATATTCTAGGGTTCTTTTCATATAATCAAAACAATCATCCAAAACATGTCACTAACCTTAGTGAGTTTGCTCTAGTTCAGGGCCTTGAAGGTTCAACAATTCATTTCATCAGCACACAAATCACATATTCATTTCTCAGGAGTGGACTCCCAAAAACTCAGTCCTGAGACTGATGTTTAAAATCAGAATCCCAAAGAGATATTTATACACCTGCGTTCCTAGCAGCATTACTCACGATAGCCAAAGGCAGAAGCAACCCAGGTATCCACTGACAGATAAATGGGTAAACAAAATGTAGTGTATGCGTACAATGCAATACTAGCCTTAAAAAGGAAGGAAGTTCTGATGTATACTACAATATGGAAGATCCTTGACGAAATAAAGTACGCCAGTCACAAAAAAACATACTGTCTGACTCCACTTATATGAGGTACTAGAGTAGTTGAATTCATACAGACCAAAAGTAGAAGGGTTGCCAGTGGCTGGGAGGAGGGGGAATGTGAAATTATCATTTCAAAGGTACAGAGTTTCAGATTTGCAAGATGAAAAGATGGTGGTGATGGATGCACAAGGTGAATACTTCATGCCACTGAACTGTACACTTAAAAAGGATTGATGGTAAATTTTATGTTATGTGTATTTTACAATTTTAAAAATTCAGAATTCCTGTTTTTAATGTAGATAGAAAAACAGACTGTCGGAGACTCGAGTATTTGCGCTTTTATAACTAGCCTGGCCACTATGACAGAGCATCACCCAATCGTAAATGGAAGGCTGCTTTGAGGACATACATTCAAACAAGGGGAGTACAATGAACTGGATGTTTGGGGCCTCCATCCAACACAGACACATCAATGTCACAACGGGGACAGACTTGTCAGACCATCCAAAACACTTGGATTTCTGGAGGCCAGGACTTGCTGTGTCCATTTTATCAATGAAGACAGCCTAGCCAGGGGTCTTGGCTAAGTTTCCCTCCACTGAACTGCCAAAACCTGCCTGGTTTTCTTTCTTGCGTCTTCCCAAGGCTAATCAATCCTCTTCTGATTAACCCAGTCATTCTTTCGCTATGCAAATATATTCAATTAGATCACAGTTGAAGCTTTCAGATCCAGGTGCTATTCTGCCTAAAGTAACCTTACAGATGAGAGCAAAGATTGCTGATTTTACTTTAAAGAATCTCATGTTTCCTTTATATGAGGTTTCAGGGGATACCTCCTCCGAATGCCCGGGTACTGACATTTATAGACCTTATCCATGAGAGTAAATAAAATATTTAGTTCAAACAAATTTTTTTCTGCTTTATATTGTTGGTATCTAGGAAAGTCAACACTTACCCTATTCTTAAAAGCCACCAATTATGGTATGAAATGTTGATGGGAATTACCGAGAGATCTGAGATAAAACACGGCTTGGGGAAAAGGGGACCAGGGTAAGAAAATAGAAATGAAGCATGAGATAAAGTAAGAAGGAAAAAGAGAAAATAACAGCACGTGTCTCATGGAGTATCTATGTATAGAACAGATAATATTATTGAATGCCCAGCAGCTCCCAAATACCACAACACAACCCGTTGATAAAATACAGCTGAGTTTATTATCACGGTAAGACAGAACACCAACTCTATAGAGCATTGTTTGTAACTCAGGAGCAAAGTTTAAGGTAAGTATTTCAATGTGGAGCTTGATTAAGACTGGGTAAAGATCAGGAGATAATAGTTTAAGATTGGTGAAAGAGCAAGGTGAGAATTTTGAGGTGAGGGATTCAAAGAGTCTTGGGGTATAAATTGCCTACTGAAATGTTTAAGGGTCTTTGGGGAAGTTCCTGTAATGAACAATAAATTAATTTGTCTGGACAAGAGTCTCCCGGAACAGTAAAATTATGCCAGTGAAAACAATGCAATAGTAAAATCATGTTAATGTAGCCCATAAGCTGTGTGGGATACACGGTCTCAGTTCTCAGTATAATATGTATATGTGTAATGTTTAATATGTAATATACTTTATCAACTGCTATATTACACAGCTCCAGGGAGCACCTTCCACATTCTAGCCTTGAAAACAGTGTGCCTGAATTAGGCAGTGTGAGCGCCCTATTATATTTGTAGCGTGTACTGTAATATATTTAAGGTCAAGTAGATAAACAACAAGGGCTAGTGTACAGCATAGGGAACTCTACTCAATATTCTGTAATAACCTAAATGGGAAAAGAATCTGAAAAATGATGGATATATGTATATGTATAACTGAATCACTCTGTTGTACACCTGAAACTAACACAACATTGTAAATCAACTATACTCCAATATAAAATAAAAATTTTAAAAATAAGGTAGAGAATAATATACTACATATGATATAAATTATATATAGCACATAGCATACAGCACATATTTATGATAAAAGGTAAAGCACCAGAGTCTTTTCACAATTTACGAAGTATCACTCAGTACATTCTGATTTTTTTTTTTCATAAGAACTATGAATTTATCAGGTAAGAACTTAAGCTAGGAGAGAGACATTTTTGAGGTCCCAACATCTAGCAA
This sequence comes from Balaenoptera ricei, assembly GCF_028023285.1. NCBI lineage: Eukaryota > Metazoa > Chordata > Mammalia > Artiodactyla > Balaenopteridae > Balaenoptera > Balaenoptera ricei. The sequence goes on from NC_082656.1 coordinate 52,937,954, forward strand.
AGTACCTGACCCATACTAGGCCACCAAGAAACGCAAAATGCTGAATAAAATTACACCTACCTCTCAATTTACCTGAACTCCGTTAACATTTTTCTTAGGACAGAGTAATGATGACGTTAGCTTTTTTTTTAATATGCATAATCCCCTCTGGGGGGGCCTGAGCTGTCTGTGAAGGTCAGCAGTACCCCCAGGGTGGCCCACGCTATGAGAGTACACCCTGGCTACTGGGGCGGGTGGTCAGTTCATCCCACAACACAGACCTAAGCGTGACCTGAAGAAGTGAGCCAGACGGAGTGCAGGAAGAAAGGCGCACTCCCAGACCCCCCAGGGCAAGAAGCAGCAGGTGCGAAGCAAAAGGATGGCCAGTTCAGGAACCGAGATGGAGCTTAACCATTTGACCTGAGCAGAGGACAAGGCAGGAGATCAAGCTGGACAGGCTACCAGCGACACACTCACAAAAGGCCCAGTGGGTCGTCTCAAAGATTAGATGATCCCAGGAAGAAAGACGAGCCCTTGAAGGGTGTTAAACTGAGGATAAACTTGGTGAGACTCATGTTTTAGGAAGGTCCCTCTGCCTGAGGTGAGCGCAGTCCGGGTAAGCGGTGACAACCCACATCTGGGCAGGCACCCTTTGCCAGGCCCTCTGGTGCTCCCCTCCCCTTGAAGTAGGGTTTGTAGCGAAGCAAATGTGGTTCCATCAGGGGGAACCCCAGGAAACTGACACAGTACTGCATGTCATGGGTAGACTGGAGGGAGACAAGGCTACTAGAGTCACCAGCGCGTCACTCCAAAAATTCCCACTCAACGTCTCCGCTGTTGCTTTTTCCCCATGCTTCCAGCTGATTCCCTCTCTATCCTAGATCCTTCTCCTCTATTTGACTGAGACATGCCACCCCACCTTCTGCTTGCATTTCTCACTCATCAAAACAAACACCAGGGCTTCCCTGGTGGCGCAGTGGTTGAGAATCTGCCTGCTAATGCAGGGGACACGGGTTCGCGCCCTGGTCTGGGAAGATCCCACATGCCGCGGAGCAACTAGACCCGTGAGCCACAACTACTGAGCCTGCACTCCGCAACACGAGAGGCCAAGATGGTGAGAGGCCCGCGCACCGCGATGAAGAGTGGCCCCCACTTGCCGCAACTAGAGAAAGCCCTAGCACAGAAACGAAGACCCAATGTAGCAAGCAATCAATCAATCAATAAATCTTAAAAAACAAACAAACAAACAAACACCAAGTAGCTCAATGTCTGTGACTTCAGAGCCCCTAGAAACGGGGTTGGTCTCAGTTTAACCCACCAGAGCAAGGACATGAACAAGGTACCTGCAAAAGCGATGGGGATGTTACAGGACCACGTTCTTCGGCCAGATGCGCAGCGAGCCAAACGCTGAGATGCCGAGGTTTGCAGCAGAGAAGGGGTTTATCCGCGAGACAGCCAAGCGAGGAGACTGGAGAACAAACCTCAAATTCGCTTCCCAGAAAGTGAGGGGCTTGGGGTATTCAGGGATAAAGCTGAGGCCTGGGGAGCACGGAAAGGTGACTGGAGAGAAGGAAAAGGTGAGGTAATTGTCATTCTGAGCAGGCGCAGCTAAGCTGCACGCTTCCGACCACGGGGCGCACGCTCTGAGGGTGGAGTTTTGGGTCTTCTGACCTCAAAACGCCACCCATCGGGCATTCGCACATGCTCAGTTGGAGGATCATTGGTCCCACCCAGTCTTAAACTGCTCGAGCTCTAACATTACACAGCTGAATCCATGTTCCTGAAGAACAGCTTGGGCAAACATCTTATTATTTAGGCTACGTGACGCTTGGAGGACATGCAAGTTTTTGTAAAAACAATTCAATTGCGCTTGATCAGTGTAGGCAGGTTAAGTTCATTACTCATTAGGCAAGTTGTAGTTTAAGGGATCTGATAACTACCCTCAGTTTCAGGGGGATATGGACAAATATTTAGCAGACAAAACTAGCAGGTTTCGGTGACCAATTATATCAGAGAGAGAGAAATCTAGGCTGACTTGCTTCCCCAAGGCCACTGCCATAGACCAGGCTTTTACTAATTTTTTTGGCCTAGATTTTGATGGCATTCACCTAACTGCAATCTCCCAGCCCCTAGTTTCTGTCCAGATGTATTAAGTGGTTTGGAACAAATCTGAGCATGTCTCTCTCCGGGTTACTGGCTTTTAATGGCTCCCATTTCTCTCTAGGTGGAGTTCAAACTCCTTCACAAGGTCTGCTAAGACCTTCATGAAAAAGCCCTTGCTTGTCAGGGGCCTCCTTTCCCACCACTCCCCTATGGGAACACTCACTGTACTTTGGGATTAAGGAATGAGTTTTGATTTCAGAAACACACCACCTTCTCTCATTCATCTATTGTTTAAACACAAAGCTGCTCAACTTCTACTGGCTATTCTAGGCTCAGGGCAAGCACCACCTCTTCTGAGTACCTGTCACCCACTGCAAAGTGCTGCTACAGCCCCTCCTGTCACCTTGAGTGTAATGAGTGGATTACTTTGCATACCTGCTGGAGTATAAACTCTCTTTTTTTCTAGTTAACCTCCTGCCACTAGACCACAAGCTCACTGAGGACAAGGACTGTATCTTCTCCACCTCTGAATACTCAGCATCTAGCTTGGCTTACAAAAATGAACTTGTTGAGTGAATGAATAAAAGGGGTGGAACCAAGACTCAGATCTAAGACATCTCACCCTAAACCCAGTGCTTTTGACAATATATCAAAGCGAATAAGAGTGATGCATCATGGTAGAGGACTAAATAATTCAGGTGGCAGATTTCCTATTTGTAATCCAGCCCAGGTGGGGTGGGAAATGCTGAAATGGTGATAAAATGGGTAAATTAACATGGATATTAAGAGACCATTCTACCTAAGCCTACACTGACTCCTCAAACTACTACATATAGTACAAAATACTTAAAAGATTTAGTCCTAAAGTTAGCAAGAAGATACAGTATCCTTTTACTGAAATCCAAACATGCTTGAAAATATTCTGAAACATATTTGTTATGTAAACACATTCATATCATATCCATCAATAAATGCCCTTAATCCTTTTATTTGGGAGCTAACCCAATTTAAAAATTTTGTATTTTCCTATCCTCTCTCTCCCTCTTGCTCTCTATGAGGGGGCATAAAAAACAAAAGGGGTAGAATGCAATACTGTCAGTGTGGTTGTCTTTTTCTTTATTTATCAGCAAAAGGCTCCACTGGGAAAGAAGTTGAAAATTAGTACTGAATAACTGACCATGTACTTTCATAAATGTTTCTAAAAATTATCTTTGTTGTCTCTGATTCAAAGAATTATTAGTGTGCAAATTTTAAGTAGCAACAATCCAACCCATGCAGCTTTTATAAAGGACTCTAGCCAAGACCTTCTTCTCTTTTAATACAAACAAAAGTAAAACCAATAAGCCAAGGAAACTGCAGCAATGTATTTATTGGAAATGAACTAGACATTACATTAATAGGATGAAGATGTAACAATGCATGAAGCATAATCGTTGCAACATTTAAAAGATCACAAAAGAAAAATTCATTTTCAAAAGAAATATTGTATCTAAGACAACTTAAGCTCTGAACACCATAATACAACTCTAACGTTGACTTTGAACATCCAGAATAAAATTTACTTTAAACGGAAGAACTGGAAGGAAAAGTTTCTTTTCCCAACTTGAAGATTCCCTGGCTACCACCTGTGTATCACACACGAGGTAATTTTCATCACCAGACAGTAACCAGATAATATTTGTCATATTCCTCATAGGAAAATACCTCTCCTACAAATAGAGAAATTTGAGGGAAATCCAAGCAACAAAAGAGTTGGTGGCCCCAACTGATTGGGTCAGCATTTTCTAGAACCTAGAAATTAAGTTAACTTTACTAGTAAGACTTCATTTCCTTTTGAGAAACTGCCTGGATTAGAGGGCATGCTGATTTGTAACAAGAGTCACTATATTACACTGAGTAATGGGGTTTGAGATGCTTATCATCTGCTCATCAAGGTTTTCTGAAACCTTTAGAGCTTTATTCTTCTACTCTGTAATACATTGTAGCTTGTGTATAACAAACTCCCTCTGAAGAAAATTATCCCAGGTAATCCATCTGTGATAATATAAGTACTGCAAAAAGCAGTAATGAAAAATATTGTTTGGAAAGGCAAAAACGCTGTTATCAACTTTCCGAGGCACTATCATAGAATCATCTCTGAAATGGAGAAATTCCATGTGTAACTTAAAAATTAAGTTTTTAAGCTACTTTCCTTCCATTCACCCAGCATGCATGAATGTCCACGAATAATCTATCTGTAGACTGAGAAAGTCAGGAGTCCAAACGCAGAGCTGTAGGTTTTAGAAGGGCTTTCTCCTTCCCTTCCCATGGATTTCAACAGTTTACTTAAAATATTCCACAGTTCTCATAAATTGTCACATGGAAGGGGAAGATGATTACAAGCTTATCAGACCTGTCAATTGGCAACAACAACAAAAAAAGTATCTCAACACTACATCATCTTTAGAAAACCAATCATAATTTCATTTCCTTAGCCCCCATTGAAGGTAGAGAGAACTAAGGTAAGAGCGCCTACATTTTAGTGGGAAATGGCAAATCCTTATCACCAACTGTGGCACCAAGTAAAGGGGAGTTCATTCACAGCTGTAGGAATAATTTAAATAAAAAGGTAGAAAGTAGATCTAGACAATTTAGGTCCTAAATTAAATTTTTGAGGACTGATTTTTTTTTTTTTTTTTTTTTTAGGACTGATATTTTTAGTTTAAGTAACAATGCTGGTCTAATTTACTAGAAAATTAGTAGTGTTCTCTTCCACTTTGAGCTGGGGGGGCAGACTCAGCCACAGTCTTGCTTTCTCCTTACACACACCTAAAGTAATGCCTGACCAGACTCAAAATGCATGTAGATGCAACATGCTCGTTGGCACAAAGCAAACAGCAGGGGAAGGCCCCTACTTTCCTGAAAAACCCATAAGGAGCTTGACTGGCAATCAGTCATTTTCCTCATATATATATATATTAAAAATGTCAGTAGATTTTAAGACAGATGCACATAAAGCTACACAAAGGTTTCCACCTCTCCACCACTGAGTGAAACATGCTGTTCTTTGGAGAAAAAAATACATTCATTTTTTTCAAGTATATTTCAATATACAAAGATGTTCTAGCTTTGTTTCACTACAAAAACAAATGATTTCACATGTGTCCAAGGGGAATTTCATTTTAACTTCCCTTTGGTCTAGATTTCACGAAGTTTTGATTTTTTTTAAAAAATTGCTCTAAATATACATCTACTCCTTTATGTGAAAGCATGAACTCTTTATGTCCATTATATATATATATGTACATAGTCAACAAGGACAGCAAAAAACAGTCTACATATGTACAATGGCTTTGAACTGGCATGCTCTAAGGAGAGCGAGGGTTACCGGCTCTGACTTGGGCTCGGAACCAGTTCAGTGGTTCTGTCAGCTCTGGGCCAGCAGCATGCAGACTCCTTCTGTCGGTGGCATCCTCAGAGCACTTCCTGCTGGGGTGGCACGTCTTCAGTTACGGCTTGTTTCCTGTCTTGGCTCTGCTGTTAGGGTTGCAGTTGAAGTCTCTCAGCAGCGGTTCGCAATTGGCCAGAGCATCTGCTGGCAGCAGCTTCTGAATCTGCTCCACTGCCTTTTGATAAGCCATTTTCTCTTGTTCCAGGGTCCGGATCAAAGACTTCATTTTGGTCTCTCTGGTTAAAAGATTTTCCAGGTTGGATTCCAAGGTCTGGATTTTAGCGTGAGCTATCTGTTTGGGGCAAAAACCAAAATCCTCCGAATCAGACATTTGAAGGTTTTGTTTCTTCATCATAGCAGCAGCCAGACCTTACATATATTAACTAATCATGTCATATTACTTAATACATCAGTATACGAAGCAAATACTCTGAAACCTCCCATGAAATGGAGATTTCTTTAGGTTTCTCAAAAATATAACTAGGGTACTAACAAAATACATCTCATTTCACTGAATACACCAAAAATGCAAAATCAAATCAACATCCCAGAGTGGTGAGGGTCCTCACTCCACACACAGGTCTTCTCCTGGAGTGACTGGAACCTGACAGGGAGAAACAGGAGATTCCTGACTGCCCTGAAGTGCTAAAAGAGGCTTTTTGCCCTCTGAGTGGAAATGCAGGGTTGTCTCAACACATACTTGGGACCCTATCGGTTTTTACGGGTGTCGGGTGTGCCCACGTAACTTGGGAACCCAGAGGTGATGAGAACATTGAAATGTGAAAGAAAAAGTCTGTAACCATTAATAAACATCATTATAATATAAAGCAGGTGCAAACCCACTTTCCCTAATAAGGAAATGCTCAATCAATCACCACTGAAACATCCTAGCAATAAGGGTCAATACCCCAACTGTTTTTCTTTCTGAAAATAGACAGTGTTGGCTCTTTTTTTGAACAGGAAAAGGCATAAAATTTTCTATGGGCCAGAGCTAACGTAGATGAAGCGAAGGAAGCCAGTGTTCCTTCTCTGGGAGCAATTACTCTAGAGACCCTCATTTCTCAGCTGAGGGTATCCTGGCTATCTTTTTTTTTTTTTTTTTTTTTTAATTAATTAATTAATTTTTGGCTGTGTTGGGTCTTCGTTTCTGTGCGAGGGCTTTCTCTAGTTGTGGCAAGCGGGGGCCACTCTTCATTGCGGTGCGCGGGCCTCTCACTATCGCGGCCTCTCTTGTTGTGGAGCACGGGCTCCAGACGTGCAGGCTCAGTAGTTGTGGCTCACGGGCCCAGTTGCTCTGCGGCATGTGGGATCCTCCCAGACCAGGGCCCGAACCCATGTCCCCTGCATTGGCAGGCAGATTCTCAACCACTGCGCCACCAGGGAAGCCCTCTCCTGGCTATCTTTGTCAGAGGATTCACTGCACATCAAAGCAGAGTTTTAGTGTCCTCTAGCGTGGGGACGTGCGCAGTGCTGGAGAAGTGGCGGATAAGCAGAAACCAATGAGCCGTGGAGCACTTAAGCTCTAACTCAGCACTTAAGCTCCACCTCCCCCAACCCCCAGCCCCTAGCTTCACCTTCTCACCTCCCCCTCCTCTGGTCACACTGAAGCCCCACTCCTCAGGGCTTGGACACACAGCGCACTTCATAAAGGTTGCAGGTGCGTAATATTAATTTATACTAAATCACTTACCACATTGGTAAGGGTGCATTGACAAATAGATAATATTTTATATTCCAAAGTAACTGTAAACTCCTTGATGGCAGGGATTATGTGTTACCAATTTTTGAATTCAATTCTCTCAAAAATGTCTCCTTTTCTTTCCATTTCTGTGAGTTTTACTCTAGACAGTTCTCATCATCCCCAGTCAGATTTCGACAAATAATTGCTAGCTGGTCGCCCTACCTTCTCTCCCCATTCTAATCTGTCCTCATCAAGATTTCCAGATTGATCTTTCTAAAATATGGTTCAAAAATTTCGAGAGATTTCCTTCTCAACATGATTAAAGCCGTGTTCTTCTGCTTGACCCGGAAAGTTATCTACCATTCTGTCTCCATCCTGTTTATCCCACCTCTCTCGAACGTAAATCTTAAACTGATGTTAAGCTTCCTCTACTGCTCTGCCACATCCTCCTTATTTAAACACCCCCTACTCCTCACTCCTTTCTCCCACCAACCCTCCAGAGTCCAGCTCAAGGCCAAGTCCCCTAGAGTTTTCCCAGCTTCCTATAGTCAATCCCTCCTCCCTTGAACTGAAACCAAACATGTACAACACCCAATAAGTATTGAACGAGATTCTGCTTTCAGCTGCCATTTAACTATTTTGGGAGAGTAGATTTCCTCTCTCAGTTGGTATTCAAATTGATATGTGCATTTGCAGCGCCCAGAGCACTTGGACACAGTCCGATACACAGGCCCACAGTCAGCAATGGTTCAATCCACACCACAGCTCTATCCTTTCTGGGATGGTTCTGTGCAGGCAAGGAGGCACCCAAGTGAGTTTCTGATCAAGTTGTTATCTCTTTACCTGTAATTTTTCTAGGAGGTCCATGTTTTGTCTTTTCAGTTGGCTGTTGGCCCTCTCCAACTTCTCCATGGGTTCGCTCTCCTCGCAGGCGTAGGAAGATTCCTGGAGCTCATCCTGCAGCACGTGATACTCCACCTCATAGGCGTGTAACTGCTTGGAAATATCCATCTCAAAAACCTGCCGTGAAAACACCGTGGGTTAGTCTGACCTTCAGGATGTGCACCAAGATACAGTCTGTGTATCTAGGGTACTTCATGTAGATTTCCCAATACTTTTTTTTTTTTTAATTAATTTATTTATTTTTGGCTGTGTTGGGTCTTCGCTTCTGTGCGAGGGCTTTCTCTAGTTGCGGCAAGCGGGGGCCACTCTTCATCGCGGCGCGCGGGCCTCTCACTATCGCGGCCTCTCTTGTTGCGGAGCACAGGCTCCAGACGCGCAGGCTCAGTAACTGTGGCACACGGGCTTAGTTGCTCCGCGGCATGTGGGATCTTCCCAGACCAGGGCTCGAACCCGTGTCCCCTGCATTGGCAGGCGGATTCTCAACCACTGCGCCACCAGGGAAGCCCCCAATACTTATTAATGAGAAATAGTATGACATATCAAAAGGAAGAATAACAAGTGTGACTGTCAAGTTAAGGACAAACAGATGATTTCTATACAACTGAAACATTCTCATGATGAGGCCAAGACTCTAGAAAAAGTTAATGCTCAAAGATATTTTGCAACCAAAATATACATAATCTAGGAATGGTCTCCCAAAATGTAGCCTACCAGATAAACGACATTAGTTACTGAGTAACTCTTACCTGAGTTAGAGATCATCTCTGCTGGTTATAAGCACAATTGCATAGGGTATTTCTATAATAATGAGACCAAAAGCCCTTCTAATTGTTTGTCAATGGGGCAGAAAGGTCTTATGCTAAATATTTTCATCTACTTGCTAATCCATGTGAGCCTCTTGGAAGTCACTAACATATCCTACCATAGAGAGAATCTTCTAAATTCAGAATCTTCAAAAACCCTGGGCACTGTACAAAGCTATTTAATTGGGGCTACCTCTGCTCTCCCATATCGCCACCCATTAGGAACAGTTTGCTTAGAAGTCAGAGGACAGGCAACTCCTCCTTAGTCTAAACTGGTGAGGGAAAGTGAGGCAGCAGCTGCCATTTAAGCATCTGTATCCACACTAACACTGTAGGTAGAAAAGAAACCTACAGTGAGAAAAATATCACTTGCTTACTTACCCTACTACTGTTAGAGATACTCAAATCTTAGAATTTAAATGATATTTCGAGACAACCTGGTTATTCCCCTCAAACAAGTGTCATCTTTTCCCTACGCAGTGGGTATGAACACAACGGACTACTACACAACCATTAAAAATGAGGGTATGGATCTACATTTATTGGCATGGAAAAATATCCAATACTCTACAAATATTTTATTAAAAAATCAAGTTATACAATAGCATGTATAGTAAGATTTCACTTAAGTAAAACTGTATACATATTTATTTGTGTATATAATTAAAGAGAGATTATAAAAGGACATTTAAAAGGCTTTAAGTCTCAAGGTGTTGAGATCTGTAGTTACTTTTACTTTCTTCTTGGTGCTGTTCTGCATTATTTGTGTTTTTTACAGTGACCATAAATAAACTTTATTTATTCATCAAAGTCTCCTTTAATATTAACAGTTCATTGCATATTCAACTCTATTTGTTAGAAAATTATCTCTAATATCAAGTCCAAATCTACCAGCCTATAAATTCTATCCATTAATCGTAGTAATAATCTCTAAAGCTAGGCAATTCCCTCATTAATTTTAGAAGAGAGGTGATCTGATTTCAAATCAGGTAACGTCTCTCTCTAAAAGCACAATCGCTGCTTGCCAGTCCAAAAAGATATTTCTGAAGAATTAGTAAACAAGTGAATGTGTAAGTAAAAGTTATATTTTTCAGTTTCCAGAGCATTTTAACAAATAAAAACTGTTCATAGATATTTACAGAATAATCTGCTTGTGATTTCAATTCCACTTGGTGGAAAGAAAATTTTATGTGCAATAATATAAGTTTTTCTTATAGAGTGAATTATAGTGTACAAAATTCTTCAACTGAATTGGTTACATTTGCTCCTAAAAACGATGTTATTCCCATTTTGCAGGAGAGGAAGTTGAAACTCAGAGAGGTTGTAACTTGCCCAAAGTCACACAGCTAGTAGATAGCTGGACACCAGCACAAGATCTCAAACTCCCTTTCTCTTGCTCTAAACTCTGTCTTTTATCTGCTACCCTAAGGGCCTCTAGGAAAGTGGTAAATTTAAATTTTATCAATACTCATAAGGCATGACTGCTGTATCTACAAATCTGGTCTTAAGTGTATTCATGTCATCTGAACAACAATATATAACTACCACTTACCTGGTCCCTATGAAGACCCAGGGACTAGATATATGGTGTGCTGATTACCCTCCATTTGCTTCCCAGATCCATTCTCTGCCCTCATGCATCCTCTGTACCCTGGGAGGCAGACCCCTGTGACCTGTTTTCCTTGTTGCAGGCTTCTGGTTAGGTATGGCCAATGGGAAAAGTCATCAGGAGATCAAAAGGGGCAGGGGAAAGAGGTTGGGTACTTCTTCCCTGCTCCTTCCCTGTCTGGCTCACCAAGAACACAGCAACCTCCAGAGTTCTGGCACTCGCTAGGCCTGGTAACATTATTCTGTCCTCCTTCTCCTGATGCATCACCATGGGTATGAACAGTTTCCCTCTGTTACTAGTTCCTGGGTACCTAGACATCTGTGCCCGGTTCCCTTAGCCTTGCCTACACCCCTGTAAATGGTACCTTCCTTTGAATCATTGGAGGTAGACTCTGTTTCCTGCAAGGGACCCTGACTGATACAGCAAGTCTCATTTAAACCGCACAAAACCTCTTGGATCAGAATTGTCCCATTTTGGAGGTAAGAATACTAGGGTTCAGAAGATTAGGGTGATGTGTGCAAGCCAAACAACTAATAAAAGAGCTAGAAACTGATGTAAACCCAAGACTGTCTAATTCTAAAGTCTATGTTCTTGTCACATATATTCCTTATATATTTTAAAACAGAATTAACAATAGTACAGAGGTGAGTCTCAGCTTACTTATTTATTAGGTATTCCTAACTCTGTCAGTTCTATCTTCAGTCTCACCATTGGTCTAAGTAGGAAGATTCCTGAAAAACTCATGATGTAGCACTGAACCACCTTGCCCGGACACAGCCTCACAAACAATGTCACAAGGGAGAAATTACACAATAGTCTCGTTTCTAGATAAAATGTATTTGATCAAATCAAAAAAAAACCCTGTCAAGCAAAATTACATCTTTATGCTAAAACATTTAATAAATAATTAGTAGAGAAACTGCTGTATAATCTTATATCTTATTATTACCATTTAACTCATACCTGGGTGATAAGTTTTTCCATTTCAGAGGAATTCATATCAGGGAGCGTGCTTTTAAGGAATTCAACAATATTTTCAAAGTTTTCACATTCCATTATGAGTGCCTCTTGGTTGTTCAGCAGGCTGAGGGCAACCTTAAATATAACTTCAGTTCCCTGAAGAAAAATAATATCTGAAAAGAAGAGATATAATTTTTATGATCAAAATTATGCATCTACTATTGTAAAAAGTGACCTCTGTGTGTTAATGGGATTTTTGGTGTGTTTTTTTTTTCTGTGTGTGTGTGTGTGTCTTGTTTTAATTACTGCAACAGAACCACAGAATATTTTGCAAAATAAAACTGGTCAAAATCACCTAGATTTGAAATAAATAATAATATGACTGGAACAAATAAACAGTTGTTTAAATATTCCTACTTATTTAGGAACCTCAGATAAGGGCAGGATAAAAAGAAAAAGATAAATTATATATCTGTTTGTCCATTCATTTATAATTTTTACTGCCAAATTTAATGGAGACTAGGTATACCTCAAAAACACTGATTCCGTTGATATTTAGGTTTTTCTTCACAAAGGGAATACAGAAACAAATCAACATAACCAATTAGGACTATTTAAACTCTCATGACCAGAATAAAAAACTAAATGAACCAGTTAATATGTGTGCAAGCCAAACAACTAATAAAAGAGCTAGAAACTGATGTAAACCCGAGACTGTCTAATTCTAAAGACTGTACTAGAGCAGGAATTAAAAAAAAAAAAAAACTTTAAAAGAAAAATCAAAACCAGAAGAGAAAAAGAAAAGCTACCCTAACCCTGAACTTTGCTTCCTAACAAATACAAACATGCAATAGTTTTGAAAAGTACTAAATACTTTTGTATGCGCGTTCCTCTCAATCCATGCCATTCCACAATCAATAATAAACGGGAGGTCGTTAAAAATGAGGGAACCGTGGAACAATTACTTCAAACATGGTCATTCTTCTTGCTCACGCATCTTTCCCTTTGCTGACAGTCTCTATTCTTCACTAAATTCTAAGAAAAGAATGGAGCACCTATTGTAGAGCTGACAGCATCATTCATATTCTCTTAGCAAAAAACAGACGACTGGGGAGATGTTTCCTGAATTCTGTTATCAAGCTTCCAAGGGTAAATCAAAGAGAGATACCCAAAATATTTAGAGATACCCTAAATATTTTGATTTGATAAGCTATTTTCTGAGAAGCAAATATATAAATGAAAAGATTTAAAGAAGACCCATAAATAGGAACCCAAGCTCCAAAGAAAACTTCCCTGGAGAAAAGCAATCGTGTGTACTCAAGAAGAGAAATTTGGTAAACATTTGATTCTGTGCATCTCGGTTTTACTCTTTTGCTGCACTTTGCCTATACATTGTATTAGTGCTAATGCAGTGTTTAACCTTTAAAGCCACAGCCCCCAATAAGAAAGACACTGTACATTGTAATCTGGTGTACGTATACATATTACATCTATATCTTCAAATTTGAAGTTTCTCCAAACATTTTTCCCTACGACTGATATTTTCTCTGTATTCTATTCCAGTCCATTTTTTTTCTAACCCTGGTAGTGACCTACAATTGGGCCAATACTTACAATTTGACAAAAAAGCTCCAATTTAGCACAGTTATAAATATTGACTATTTTCACCATAGATACCAGATAGACGAGCAGAACATGAAAACTGGGAGCCCTTTCTGAGGTCATCGAGCTCTCAGCCTTAGACCAAACCTCTGGCAAAGAGTTGTTTTTTTAAAAAAGTTTGCTTTTTAAATAACGAGTTTAGACAAACCCAACTGAAGACATGTGAATAGATTTAAAGGCCCCATAAGGGAGCATAAACGGTGTCACACTTTGTTTTTATTACACTGTGGAGCAAGGCAGCAACTCAACAACTTGCCCTGGGCCCGACTGCCTGTGCACCCAGTCTGAGAGATGGGCACCACCCCTGCACTGGCGTGAGAGGAGGGTCCCTTCAGCAACAAAATGGGAATTTCAGTTACCTTGTTAACAAAAGTCACATTAAGAAATGCCATTAGAAACAACATTGAAAAAGGTACTTCTGTTAACCCAGTTAGAGAACGTGTTTCTCTGTGTTTTGAATCCACGTTGAAGAGGACAGTGGGGAAGGAAATAAAAAAGAGGTAGTAAAGATGTGTTTAAAAATCTAAAAAATCATACAGAGTAAATCCTTAATTCATTATACTGTGATTTTTTAGGTATAAAAGAAAATAAGAACGCCATTACAGCTTACTCAAATACAGAAGCTCAATTCTTCTTTCGCTTTGAATTTCGATTTTATTTAAGACCAATATGGTTTCAAATTACTCTCAGAATAGAGCCAGACATATTTAGTAAATTCCACTAGCAATTTGCGATTCTGTGTAATGCTTGATAAAACAACTGGAGCACCTAATGGCTAGAAGTATATCCCTTGGAATAAATAACACTGTTTCACTGGATCATCACCATCTCTTACCAAAAACTCTGGCTACAAATCCTAATGGAAATTGAGAGGCAAACAATGTGAGGAACCAGGGGGCAGCATAAAGACTGGGGCTGATTTCATTTGCTTCAAGATGATTGTAGAGATCTCTGTGATAGTCATGAAGGAGCCTGGACAGCTGGTACATTTGAATCTAAAGTTAATTTGGAGAAAAAAAATAAAATGTTATGCATTTATCTGAGTGTACATAAAATACACTAACTTTAATTTTATTACACTAATATTTAATAATTAATTCACATATATTTGATAAATTTGAACCTAAAGTTAATTTGGAGAAGAAAAATACAATACTATGCATTTATCTGAGTGTACATAAATACACTAACTTTAATTTTATTACTCTAATATTTAATAACTAATTCACATATATTTGAGAAATAAAAGTAGTATTTTTTTTAACTTTTTATTTTATATTGGAGTATAGTTGATTAACAATGTTGCATTAGTTTCGGGTGTACAGCAAAGTTATACATACACATGTATCTATTCTTTTCAAATTCTTTTCCCATTTAGGTGGTTACATAATATTGAGCAGAGATCCCTTGTGCTATACAGTAGGTCCTTGTTGGGTATCTATTTTATTTTATTTTATTTTTAACATCTTTATTGGAGTAAAACTGCTTTACAATGTTGTGTTAGTTTCTGCTGTATAACAGAGTGAATCAGCTATATGTATACATATATCCCCATATCCCCTCCCTCTTGCATCTCCCTCCCACCCTCCCTATCCCACCCCTCTAGGTGGTCACAAAGCACCGAGCTGATCTCCCTGTGCTATGTGGCTGCTTCCCACCAGCTATCTATTTTACATTTGGTAGTGTATATATGTCCATGCTACTCTCTCACTTCATCCCAGCTTACCCTTCCCCCTCCTTGTGTCCTCAAGTCCATTCTCTACGTTTGTGTCTTTATTCCTGTCCTGCCCCTAGGTTCATTAGAACCACTTTTTTTTTTTTTTTTAGATTCCATATATACGTGTTAGCATACGGTATTTATTTTTCTCTTTCTGACTTACTTCACTCTGTATGACAGTCTCTAGGTCCATCCACCTCACTACAAATAACTCAATTTCGTTTCTTTTTATGGCTGAGTAATATTCCATTGCATATATGTGCCCCACCTTCTTTATCCATTCATCTGTCGATGGACACCTAGGTTGCTTCCATGTCCTGGCTATTGTAAATAGTGCTGCAATGAACATTGTGGTACATGACTCTTTTTGAATTACGGTTTTCTCAGGGTATATGTCCAGTAGTGGGATTGCTGGGTCGTATGGTAGTTCTATTTTTAGTTTTTTAAGGAAACTCCATACTGTTCTCCAGAGTGGCTGTATCAATTTACATTCCCACCAACAGTGCAAGAGGGTTCCCTTTTCTACACCTTCTCCAGCATTTATTGTTTGTAGATTTTTTGATGATGGCCATTCTGACTGATGTGAGGTGATACCTCATTGTAGTTTTGATTTGCATTTCTCTAATGATTAGCGATGTTGAGAATCCTTTCATGTGTTTGTTGGCAATCTGTATATCTTCTTTGGAGAAATGTCTATTTAGGTCTTTTGCCCATTTTTGGATTGGGTTGTTTGTTTTTTTTGATATTGAGCTGCATGAGCTGCTTGTATATTTTGGAGATTAATCCTTTGTCAGTTGCTTCATTTGCAAATATTTTCTCCCATTCTGAGGGTTGTCTTTGCGTCTTGTCGATGGTTTCCTTTGCAGCACTGTGTAGATGTCAATCCCAAACTCCCTAACTATCCCTTCCCCCCACCCTTCTCCTCTGGTAACCACAAGTTCATTCTCTAAGTCTGTGAGTCTGTTTCTGTTTTGTAAATAAGCTCATTTGTATCATTTCTTTTTAGCTACAGTGGCGCAATGCGTTAGAATGCAGTACTTATACAGTATTGTTTTATTTTATTATTATGTTCACAAATCCAAGTTCATTTAACTGAGTTCATAAAGCAAGTCAGTGTTAGTCCATCTACAACTATGGAGCACATTTCTCTATCATGAGTGTTTTGGTATCACCATACGTACATGGAAATGGTAATTTTTCCTCATGTAGGAAGGTACTGCTTTTGGAATTTAAATCAGAACTGCCCTGGCTCAGGACTCTCATGGAAGGCACATCCTAATTTCAGACCAATTCCAGAAAAGCTTCCATTCTAAGGAATCTACCACATCCAGTTCAGAAGCAAGAAATTGTCTCTCTTTGCTGGGCCCAGCGTCGGATTTATGATGGAACTTGCCAGGCAATCTGCACTGCTAGGATACTGTTAGGCTTAGAAAGTTATGGAGCCAAAAGCTCGAGCTGTGATTTCTAACATCCAACGTATTCCAGCAGCATATTTTTCTTGACAAAGGAGATTAAAGCAAAAAGTGCAGTCTGAATGTTTCTAGCATTGAAAGAAGAAATTATTGTATTTGGTTACTGAGTTGATTACTCATATTTCAAAAAAAAAATTATAAGCAGCTTATAGTAACTTTTAAACTCTCATGTCTGGGGTAGCTAAAAGTAAAGCAGTAGCAAATAATAAACAAATCTGTGATTTGTGCTTTAATTTAAATTTTTATCTACACAGTAACAGATTGAGTAGTGGGCCCTTGATCAGTTATATCAGCTTAACCTTTTGGTGTGAAATACATCCAACATTTTATTAAATCTAGCAGAACTTCTTTCTCTAGAAGATATCATCCTTAAGTAGTTAGCTCTATAAAAATGCCTTTAAAATAGCCAATTATATTGTGAATTCAACAAACAACTGTTTTTCAGAGCACAAAACTAAAAATCAAAGTACTAGACATAAATATAGCAAACGTTTGATCTCTATAGCACATATCTGTGCAAGCTACGGTTCCACACAAGCTGTAAAAGGAAAGAATTAAAGAGCCACAGGAAGTCATAACTCTAAAATAAGAAGCGTAGCAGCAGTCAAACAAAGAGGTTTAAAACAATGAGATTAGAGGGCTTCCCTGGGGGCACAGGGGTTAAGAGTCTGCCTGCCAATGCAGGAGACTTGGGTTCGAGCCCTGGTCCGAGAGGATCCCACATGCCGCGGAGCAACTAGGCCCGTGCGCCACAACTACTGAGCCTGCACTCTGGAGCCCATGAGCCACAACTACTGAGGCCCACACACCTAGAGCCCTGCTCCACAACTTCTCCGCAGTGAGGAACCCACGCACCACAGCGAGGAGGGGCCCCCGCTCACCACAACTAGAGAGGGCCCGCGCGCAGCAACGAAGACCCAGCGCAGACAAAAAAATAAAAATAAATTAAAAAGAGAGAGAGAGAGATTATAATCTCATTAAGTCATGTTGAAAAAAAATCATATATTTCCCTTAGGCCATTTACAATTTAAAAACTAGACATACTGGGCTCTATCAATGAAAAAATTGGTATTTTTGGTAGCTCAAAGATAAAAGAAGTCTCATTAGCAGAATAAAAAGAAAGCCTATCCTCAAAAAGCTGTTCAGCTATGATCTTAACACAGAAGCAATACTTTTTTTTATAGAACCTTACTTTTTTCCTACATTCTAAACTAGAGGTTAAGAACATTTCTTCCATCAAGGTGTATTTACATTAAATTTCTTTTAACAAATAAAACACAATTCAGTCTTCCTTCAAAGGAAACTTTCATAATAAGATGCCGTTTGCTAAGAATAAATCATTCTTCAAATCTACCTTACACATAACAGGAAAATCTTCCAGTGGAAGAGACAGAACTGGAGGAAGGGAGACGCAGAGTGTAGCAGAGAGAAGATGGAAAAAAGTAGAGACCAAAGACTTCAGATAAAAAGATATAATGCTTTACACTTAACATAGAAAATGGCAGACACAAAACATGATGAGCCGTAGTTAAAAGAGACCTCGACCCCCTCATTTTACAGATAAGCTCAGTGCCTGCAGTGCCCAACCCCAAACCACACACGTAATCAGAAATCCTATCAAGTGATCCCAAGCCCACTACCACTTCCACTTCTGAACATCATATTGATTGGATAAGAAACACTTTCTGTTCTAGAAAGTAGAAAAGTGTTGCATCTCACTTTATAGATCAAAAAGTTCTACTTTCCCAGAATAAGGTCCCCAATCTCATGGTCTATAAGAACACTGCCCCCAAAGATTCTTAAACATCTTCATTTTCATAATTATAGACAGAAAATATTTCTTGGTAATTGTGGGTCATATTAAATCAATGTATAAATCCAGTTTATATGAATTTTTATGATATCAAATGGATGAGGAATTTTTAAATTGAAAAATGATTGCATTTTTAAAGTGATAGCTGTATCTACCCTTTTATTTATGAACCAAGACCACATGCTACTCATAAATACTTTTCATTCTTTGAAATTTTAATGATGGATCCCGAACCGTTATTTTTGAAAATCAGAGCTATTGAACTCCTTACAAGGGCACCAATGCTTCCTACCCGATATGATACAGTAAACTGTTTAGAAATAAAGTAAAAAATAAAACCTTCCATAGTCATTACTATTTCACTTGTGGAATGTTTATAGACCTATGCATAGTTATCAACTAGGAATCACTGTATTTGATTTCTGTATCCTGGTGAACACCCTTCATATGAACTCACAGCTGAAACCCAACATTGAGAGCAAAGCCCTATTTCCCTGCCAAAACTTTCACATTGAAGAAGTAACGAAAAATGGAGCATTCCCTCTCCACTCACCCTTTCAAGAAAATACCACTGACTACAATATTCATAAAGTGAAAACAAAGTCCTTTTTTGTCCATGGATCGGTAAGACTGAAATACTAAATGTAAAAACTGATCATTGGGAATCAGGAAAAAGTATATTTTAAAAGCATTTTAAAAATATTTTAGTTCTTATCTAAAGCATAACATTATGACTAACTGGGCATCATGCCTATCTCATTTCAAAGGAGGAAAAACCCTGACATTCTTCCCTTTAAAGCCTTCCTTTATATTTTTATGACCAAAAGCTTTATATTGCAAGGTAGTGGTTGTTTAAGATAGCATATCTACAGAGAAAATTTAAACTTTTTGTTAGAAAACAATACGCTAAGGAAAGTGAAGTTTAAACTAGAGAGGAGAAATGTGTAAACAGGGAGTTTGAAATAGGTTGAATATAGCAATGGCAGTGAATACACTACTTAACTGAAAAATCTTAATGGTGCTTCTTCAGAGCATGATAAGAAAAGCAGACTGAAAAAGTACTACTGCTGACTCTGAACACTTTTTCTCTATAAGGGCCTGTCTGACATTAAGATAAAGCAGGGGAGACATGGAAAGTTCAGGAAGAAGCATGATATAGATACCTGCCGTTTATACACTCAAAGTAAAAGAATAAAACATTATATTTTCAGATTTCAAACAAAATATCTATGATTTTTTTCAACTGACAAGGTAAGGAAAAGTGAATAAGGTTGACTTGATACTTTCTCCAGGTAACTCATAGACTTAGGAAACAGAGACTTAACTACACACTAGAATGGCTTATTTATTTACTTCAGAAACTAAGGAAAAGTTACCCTGCATATGGATGTCATACACTTAGAGGTTTAGCAACATCGCAAATCCCACACTAAAACCATGAACTAAAACATGCCTCTACATTTATCCAAGTTCCAAGACAATGGGCCCAAATTTCTTTAAATCTTAACCGTAATTTAGAAGAGGGCTCCTGCTAAGATTTCTGGTGAGAGCATTACACGTTCCTTGTGAAGATCTGCCACTCACCTGTAGTGACATCATGTCAGGTCGGTACTGCTTGCGAAAGCCCAGGTCATACATGAGGAATTTCAGCATTTCAAAGGCTTGCTCTTCACTCATGTGCAGAAGTAGGACTCCAGCCACAAAGCTGATCCCCTGACAGTAACCCACTTCTTTGTCCAGCAATGAGTAGGCTTTCAAGAGGTTAAAGAGAGACAACTGCCCTGCCCCAAGCTGTGCTGAAAAGTAAGGATGAGTAGGAAATGTCCTCCCTGCAGAAGAAAAGAAAAATATTTTTGAGATGTCCTGATGCTTTGGAGACCAGAGTGAAATTGCAATTCAGTGATTTCCAGGAATAAATAAACGTTCTTTTCCAAACCACTGAACGCTGCTCGGCGTACCCCTCTAACTAAGAGTCTCTCTCTCCTTCTAGCCAGTCCCAAGTCCTACCTGCCAGACCATCATAGGGGAGCAAACATTTGATACTAACTAGTGCTTCTTTTTAGGAAAAAAAATTCCACAAACAAATCAAAGACATATTCAGGAGAGATCCCAGGAGAATAGAATATAAAACTTATTCTGACTATAAATCAAGGCTAATTCTAAGTTCACATAAAAACTACCTGCTAACTGAAATCAGAATTCTACAGGAGGTATCATATGATTTAGAAAGAAATCTTAGTGGTCCATAATAGAGTCCTTCCTGCTTATCTTGTATTATGACACTAGAGGGACTTTCTAGGGTTTTGTTTTACATTCAGTCTATCATTCAGGAAATACTTCTTTTTTCAAATATTTTTGGCTTTCTGTTTCTTAAACTACTTCCATGAGCCATGTAGACCTCTTTTCTTTTTTCAGTGTATCCAAAAAGGTCAAGGATAGTGAAGGGTCAAGATGATTTTAAATAAATTCCCCTCTAAAATCCACCTCTGTGTACAAAATTACCATAGAGACACTTCAGCAAGCAAGTTAGTCCCGGATTTTCTAAAAAGTTGGTACTGAACGCTGAAACAAACCCTTCTTCACCACCAAAGCTGTATACAGTGCTTCGGGACTTTCCTTGTGCCATGAAAATGAAGGGGACATTAACTTCCTTGTGAAATGATTACTCATGTCAGTTAGAACGTGTAAGAAGGCCAGATTTTCAAATGTTTTCCACCAGATATGCTTAAAAGTGATTTTTCACCTAGGAACTGATAAGATTAATTCTGCATAGCAAATAAGGGGAAGATATGAGAAAATAACAAGAACACACTGAGGAAACACAGATGGCTACAAGCAAAGTCAAATAAGCAATTTTTAAAATTATCATTTTACTTTCTCACTTAAAATGCTTGCTACAGAAAACTATAAATATACCGTCCGTCCATGACATTAATTCTAGCTCCATTTTTTTCTGACCAGCCTTTTCCCTGTAATGTGATCTCATCATCTTCTCTTTAAGGATATCTTGACTAGCTCTAAATACGACATCTCAATTTCTAGTCTCATTATCAATTTCCGGTCACAGAACCACAGATCTGCAGAGGTCCATAGGGATTGCCTAGTTCACTGTCCTCATTTAACAGACAGGATTGAAACTCAGAAGCAAAATAATTTGCCTAAAACTACTGTTCAGTGATAGAATCGGGACAAAAACTGAAGTTTTCAGTTTCTCTGTAAAATTCTCCATTTCAATTCTATTGGGCTTAAAAAATATTAACTGAGTTGGCCTTTTCCCAACAAAAGCTGTTTGTCATCCAAAAGGAGCAGAGGTCCGTTTTGGCCTGTGATTTTTATATATCCTAAAATAAGATGACCCCGAATAAAGAGTAATCCCTTGTTTTCCCAAATGGGCTCAAATAACGTATCTGGCCACCTTAAATATATCAACCTTTAGGAAGAGAGATGAAACAATCCAAATGTCAATGTACAATATTTAATCCAATAAGTTAGATATTTTAAAATAATAAAATATATTAATTTAGAGAAAAATGAGAGACAATATACTTTTTTAAATCACACCATTTTTACTTTCCATAAGTTATTTGAAATTCAGCTTTTAAAGGATGACTTTATCATGCTGCCACTGGAAATGCACATAACATTAGGACAGCTAAGTTTTCTTTCATCCTATAAGGATGTATTCATGATTTCCACAACATAACCGCATATTGTATTGCTTCTTAAAGGCTTACTCAGAAGCTTGTTTTCAGCAATACGTCCAGGAATACTTAGTAGACCTTTGTTAAATTTTCTGGTGCCCCTTTAAACCTATTCTAACCTATTTCAAGACCAGTGTTGACCAAGCTAATAATTATCTATCCCAAACAAAAGTCAGTTGTTCGAAAAACAGGAACTGAGAGCACCCAATAATATGACCTTTACAATGATTCAAATACAAGATTTTTCAGAGGGCAAGTCTGAGGATGAAAACTTCACTTTATATTCAGGCATTTAGGGTATCTTCAACCAGAAATAAGGCCAACTTGCCCTCAGGAAAGGACAAAGTCAGCAACTCTGCAGACCAATAGATTGTCTTCATCAAAACCAAAAACAAATAGAAAACCCCCAAAAACTCAACAAAAGGACCTATTATGTACTTTTGTAAATTATAATCAATATGGCAAACATACCTAAATCCACGAGAATGGCATGCTGCTGAGCTGTGAGCTGCTTTAAAAGCTCTTTATAGGATGTGTCAGGAGGTTGTTGTTTATTAGGCAATCTGTGTCTTAGACGATACTGCAAAGCTAGGAACTGCCAGATTTCTCCTCGTCGACTTTTGGGAACACCTACAAAGAGATAAGAAAGCAAGGTCTAGAACACTGGAATGAAGGTGCTAAATCACAGTTGATTAACTATGTAATGCTTGAAAATAGGCAGCTCTACTGTCCTGCGTTCCACCCTATAATCACACAGTACGATGTAGTGACAGAAGCATATTTTGAAAAGATTAATCCTGTAGCTGGTGTCTTGCAAAAGAAAACCCTCAAATAACAAGGATAATAATGGCAATATTAACAAGAACAGCTGCCACCACTGATTGAGAACCTAATACAACATTTATTGAGGACAGTTAGTTTCTGAGCATTGTAATTACAGAAACTGCACCTAATTTATTCACAGGTGCTCAGAAAACAACCTAATGAGGCAGGTAATTACTATTATCTACACTTTACAGATGGCGAAGCTGAGGCAGAAAGAAGCTAAGTAACTTGCCCAAGTTCTCACAGCTAGTGCAATTTAGAACTCTAGTTTCAGAGGCCAAATTCTGAAATACTGAAATGTATTACTGCCTATTTTCACCTTTTATTTGGTTTGAAGCTGGTAATAAATGCTAATATTCATACTCTGATTTCTAAATAGCTGTCATTAAAAAGTAACTTTGTAAAAGAGAATTAAATAGCATTCTTATATGGTCCACAGGAAAATGAAATAATAAAAATGGTAAGTACAATATGAAGGCAGTGCTCCAGAACATCATTCAGCCTTTGAGAAGAAAAGAGCTAGCATAATTGCTATATTCACGTATAATGAAACACTAACTCCAGTCTGCTTGAAAACCAAAACAAGCAATTTGAAGTACGCTATGTTTTTTTTAATGCCAAGGGACATGAAGTACAGCACTGGGAGGGACAGAATTCAATTCTGTACAGTGCAGGCAACTTTATTTCACTGTTTTCAGTCCAAAAAGACTAGATATGGAATAGGTTCCTGAGCTCCAGCTGGGTAGAGAAAGGTTTAATGGCACTAATCTCTTTGGGATGCAATGTCACAGTTTGCAGAAGCTGAAAGTATTACGGTCCAAAAGGTATATAACTCAGGCTCACGAACATGAATTATAAGGCCCTCTACAGGGTATACCTCCAAACTACCATTTTTTAGTTCTATCACCTCCCATTCCCTGCCACACTAAGTGTATATACTAAGTATCTAGCTATACTCAGTGTAGGACCATAAGAAGCTTATGGTTATTTTCACACTTCCAGTTTCTTGTTCCTACTCTTGCCTTTATGAAATTCCAAGCTCCTCCAGTTGATTGCCTAGTGTATCTCTATTTGTCTTTTAAGGATGAGCCTGAATACCATTCTTCTGCGGAAACTCTCCCTAACATCTCTAGGAGTAAGAAGTCCCTTTTCATATGCTATGTGACTCAGACTATACCATCACCATATTGGATTACAGTTAGCACTATACTGTATATTTGTCTAGTTTCCTCACTTAGATGGTGAGCTCCCTGAGAATAGTTAGCATAGTTTCATCTCTGTATGATGAAATCCAAGAATATACCTCGCTACTTATACATTTGTTGAATGAATGAATGAATGATCTCATGCAAAAAGTCATTTTTAGAGGATAACTTTCATTAGCCCATTAAATGAATCATTGATAACAGGAGAGGGCTGTCTTGTTACCCATCCAGTAACAATTCTACAAAAAAGTAATTCACTTTAATTAAATATTTATTGAGCATCTAACATATAGCAGAGCATAGAGCACGGCACTGAGGATACCTCATCACTGAGAGATGAATAAATCCATTCTCAGGAAAATTAGTCTCATTCATTCACTCAATAAATAACTTATGCAAGATGCTCTCTTAGGTGCTAGGAGTATGGAGGGTGGAGTGAGAAAACATGAAACAGATATACACATAGATACAAAGTTACAAATTATGATAAGCACAATTAAAGGGAAAGAATCATGAGAACGAATAATAAAACAAAACTAATTTACTGGGGGAGGGGGGCACTCTGAGGAAATGGTATTTGAACTGAGAGCTGAGAGAGAATACGATTCTCCAGGCTGGGAGTGTAGGCAGCAAGCACTTCGGGAAGAAGGACGTACGGAGGCCCTGAGAGGGGCAGAGAAAGGGGGGGACAAAGGAGGAGGGAGAAGAAGATGAGATGGAAAGAAAAGGAGATGGGAAATGGGGAGAAGGTAGAGAGGATGGAAGAGGGAGGGTAAGGAGAGCTGGCGTATCCATGCAAGAAACAGCCTGTGCCAGACTGGGACCCAAAGTGGCATCACTGAAGCACAGGCTACAAGGTAGGGGAGGTTAAAAAGTGAGATGAGAGACGAAGGAAGGAGAGATCATGGAGGGCCTTGGGCACAGTGCTAAGAAGTTTAAACTCTGTTCTATAAGAAATGGGAAGATGAGTACCCCTAAAACATCTCTGAGTCATACCAAAGAACAGTGTGTTCTACATCTCACACACATTCTATTAGCCGCTATTTTGTCTCCCAAGTAATGCAGCCAGCGAAAATCTCTGGGATTTCCACATCTTCAAGGAAAAAAGAACATGTATCAGGTCTGTAAGTGTAGCACCTTACAAAATTAATTTTAATTTAAACTTAATTGGGCAACAGTTTCACATTACCATAGTCTTTTAAAACAAGATTCATGATCAGGTTATTTTGGGTACTTTGGGATCTTTATTTATGCAGGTCATAGAGATTCTCATTTTAATACAGTTAATCTGAGTCACAGAAATTGCATCTAAGCAATTCACATATTAGTTTTAATTTTAGATTTAAGATGTTTAAATATCAGTCGTTTTATATGACAGAGCAGAAATGCAATATAAGGCTAAATAAAAGCGTTTTTCTAAAATAAATAAAAGAATGGATGGTAGGAAAACTGATTGCTAATAATATATATCTGTACAAACACATACATGTACATGAATATACACATATATTTATAAATAAACACTTCTGAGCAAATGACAGAAATGAGTCAAGTTTAAAAGCCTGAGATATTTTTACGGATATGATCAAAGATTTGTACTAATGCATGTGATCTTTCCTTGGCAAACAACAACACTGAGTTGAAACAGCTGGTGAAGAGGCAGGAAACTGTGTAGAAAAGGTGCCTGCTGTCTCCTCAGGGACAGAATATCTCCATTAGTACCATGTGCTTACCAATACAGTCACCAACTACAGGCAGAAACAAAGTCCTCTCCTTTTTTTATAGGCAAAGCACGAAGAGAAAATTATGCCTAGGCTGCACGAATCAAAAAAATCTCTGAAGCTTTTCAAAAAAGAAAAAAGATTGATTGAGATGATCCAGGATACCTTCTTTAAGAGAAGTATGAATATCTTCCATATCGCATCTGATTTTAGTTCTGCAGTTTAACAACTTCTTATCCCAGGTTATTAAGACCTCCTTCTGACATATACCAACTTCTTCATAATCCAATTTAACTTTTCTGGACTGTAGTTCATCTCTGCTTGCTAAGAAAGACAGAATTTACATAAGACCTATATGCTTTTAAAACACAGTATTTGTAATGTTTCATTGCATTTGTAAAACCATACCAAATAACATTTTCTCAAAAAGAAAACTTAAAAAAAAAACAACTGAGGATACATGAAAGGTTTCTTAAATTTTGAGTCATTTCATGTAAAAACAAAAAAAAAAACAAGGAATAACTTCCTACGGAGGTTTTACTCGGTATGTTACAGATGATAAGTCTTCTAAGCATAAAAAACAAACCATGTTTGAAATATCAATTTTTTGACAAATGTAATAGATAACCACAGAAGTGACAGCTTGCATCATTTTAAACACCATTAAAATGTTAATATTTTATATATGACATATGAGAAAACAATGCCTCATGCTAACCTTGATTTGAGAAATATTTGACCATGATAACCTGATACATTTTTATAACTATTTCCAGAGATACCAATACTGCCCTTAACAATGGTAGGTTATATATTCCTGTGTCCATTTTTAATAACCTTTAAGAGGAAAATTCATTTTTCTGAAGCTAACACTACTTTCATTTTTCAAAATAATACAGAATTTTCTCTCATTTGATGGTCTAAAATCTAAGCCCAGAGTTCATTAAAAGAAATGCTTATAAAACAAACCACTATCTGTACTTGGTCTTTATCTTGAAGAATCGATTCCAAAAGAGGAGAAGGGAGAAAAAAACATGTGAGTGTATTTCTTCTCTTTCATTAGGACCACATTCAACAGGAGCCTCTCAGAGTAACCTGTATCCACTCAAGCTCCAGGGCTCAACCACCTTACCTGCTGCAACACAAATCTTTGTCATGCATCCAAAGTCCTCGACAGCACAAAAACAATAGCAGAATGAGTATTACTCTTTACTTAGTGTTTGAAGCCATTTCAAAAGAATTAAAATATCTTACAATAGACTGCTATTCCAAAAGGCCAGTAAAAATTTCTACTTAAAAGTCCAGATATAATCAAAAGATAAATCGCACTACAAAAAATTCCTCCTAGATACCACTAGATGGCTTTCTAACAGTCTAGCTTTGCTTCTCGATATTTGCTTTATATTTCCCTATGATCATCAAATAATTTTTTAAAAGTTAATAACAAATATCATTCTAAATATAATCCTAAATATAACTTTATTAATGATGTTTTTCACAATGCACAAAGAATAATATTTCCTCAGATTTTTTTTTTCTCCAACCTTCTCTAGATCATTATTCATTTAAAATAATAATAATCATCTGCTGTGTGCCAGTCACAGGCCCAGAGGATAAAGTGCTGAGTGAGAGCAGTTAATATTTGCCCTGGTTAACTAGGCAAGAGCAAAGAACCATGAAGAAATGCTTATCCATTAGATAAATTTTTAACAGGTTAAGCTATTTTTTGTCTTTGTTATTTAAGTACAGAAGTAAATATAGAATCAACAAACGTTTCTGATCATATATTCTAAATGTCACCTCCTCTCTTATTCTGTCAATTTATGTAGTCGTATATAATAAACAGAATACACAGAGTCATTTGTATTATCCATTTCCTTATATTAACACATATAGTTGAGAAATAGTATGGCATACTGGGAAAAAGCCCAAGAACCGTGATAAATAAACTGGAGTTTTAATACTTGTTCTGCCAGTACACCACTGTTTGACCTTAGGTTAATTTCCTTAGCCTCCCCAAGCCAGTCACTAACTCAGCTGCAGAATGAAGAATGGAGCTAAATAATCTCTAATCTCCAGTTCAAATAGTCTATGATTCTAAAATTATCCATTAATATTTAATATAATATTCTACTGTACATATTCCCAACTGTTAATGAAATACAATTTCATGCTTTAAATGTTTTAAGGAAATCATAACCATCTTTTTTCAACCTCTTTTTCTGTTTATGCATTAGTTCAAGATATAATCAACTACAAAAAACATAAATTCAATTATTTTCAAAATCTATGGAAGCTTGAGTAGGCATACCATTTATCACATCAAACTTTTAAAAGCTATGTTAATAACAATTAATTGCATTTTTAACTTGAAAGGAAAGAAGATTTATTTCCGAAGGATGTTTAAAAATCGTATGTACTTTTCATTCTGCTAAGAACATAGCAATAATATATATAAGAATACAGCTGTGCCCTAGCAAACTAAAAAAATATTAAAAACTTAATTGAGCAATAGGTATAGTAAAAGGACTCTTAAGGCAGATGATGAACACAGAAATGTGAATATCTGCCTGTACTAAAAAAAGGCTTCTTTTGGAAGACAGCATAATAAAAGCAAGTCAGAGAAAAATCTAGATTACACATTTTCCAATAATCTTAAAAGTCAAAGGCCCACTTAAGCTAAATCTTTCATTTCATAAATGTGAAAAACAAGGCTCTTTCATGTTAAGTGATTTGCCCAAGATAATGGCATTAATAAATTTTTCAGATTTTGGTACCATCTGCACATCTCCCTGTCTATGATTCTATCAGCACTGGTGTAAATAACACTATTATTTTAAAGTCTGGAAAACACATTCTAAAGCATTTGGTATGCATAAACTTAGCAATAAAGCACTACAAATAGCACAATAGCTGTTATAAATTATCCATTTATAAATTTAATGATTTCAATGACTTTTTAAAATAGAAAATTTAAAAAACAGTAACAAAACATAGAAAATTTGATTTGATAATAGGTAATTAGTTGGAATGGATACAATATAATTTATTTGAAATAGGCATATTTATCATATTATGAATACAATTAGCCTGAAATTTGAAAATCATATTCAAAAAGAGAATTTGCTTTTTCATATTTAAGGTTTTTTTTAAAGTAATACATGATGATATTAAACTTTCAGTCATATTAAACACATTGACTTCGTTATATACATTCTTTTACCTTCTATTATTCTATCACCCAAATATACTCAAAGGATGTCTGATGTTTTAAATCTGCTAAACAAAAATGCAAATTTCTTAAGCTGGTCAGCTTCCCATGTCATAACCACCTCACGAAATAGAAATAAACAATTTTAATCAGTAGATATTCTGGTAAAAGTGTGTATACAGCCCGAGAATGAGTTTGAGTGTGTGTGTGGAGTGGGGGGGAATAGTATTAACAAATGACACCTTTAGATTATAGTATCATATCATGTCCTTTAGCCCTGTTTGAATGGCTAACCTTCAAGTTTCTGGTTTTCTTTTTCCATTCGAAGCAACAGGATTTGTTGGTGTATAGCTTTTCTCCACAAACTCCTCAGTTCCTCCGACTTTTTTCTTTCTTCAGCCTTTTCTGGGTCATCGTCACCAGACACGAATATAACCAGCGGTTCCTCCTCCATGGGTGGAGCAAGAGGGGACAGTGGCAGCAGCTCACTCGTGTCCAGTCCGTCTGCAGAGAAGAAAACAGTGAGAGGCATTCCTAAGTCGTAACCCAGACTACAGAAGTTCTCTCTGGACTTGACGCTCTCTCCTCCTATATTCCACTTGTAAAGTTGTTCACAAAGCTGCTCTCCCAGTAACTGTCAGTTTCTGGAACTAATGATTTAAGTAAATTCGCTAGACTGAATTCCCCTTCCAGATTTCCCTCTCCTAGTGAAACGAAAGTATATGTAATTTCACCACTTCTTCTTTCCGCACAAAATGACCTATAAGATAGGTGCTCTAAAATGACCTGGCCTTTCCCCAGAGTTCAACACTTCTGCAATTTTTCTGTGTATATTCTCTGTGCAAAACAAAAAGATTACATCCATAAGCATTAGTGACCTCCTAAGGTCTACACCTACCATCAGGATCTGTCAAGAGTAAAGCAGCTGAGCGACTCTGGTCATGGCTCAGCTCAGCACTGCTCATTCCTGCAACACTATAACCCAATTTCCGGAGCTCATTCTCTCCCTCCATTCTAGACCATCTTTTTCACTGTTGCCAATTATTTTCCTATTAACAATCATGATTTTGTGTCTTAAAACATTTCAATGGATGCATATATTCCATAGAACAAAGTCCAAACTCCCGGGACTAGCACATAGACCGCTTCAGACTTTGACCTCAAGTAACCTTTCCAACTTCTTGTCTCTATCTGCCATCCTCTGCTGTCATGATGCTGAATTTCTCATGACTCCCTGACCCACAAAGTTCTCTGCAATGACTCTAGAGCTTTTCTCGTCCCTTTTTCTGAAAGATGTTTCTCCCAGCAATGAGTTTAAATAAATACGTAACTTTTTTGTAAAGCTTTCTTTGACCACCCCAGACAGAGTTACTTTTATCTCTAGAAATGTTTTTTCCTTGTTTTTTTTTTCTTTATTAATTGACCTCGGCCCTTAGCCTTATTATTTACTTCCTTAATAAATAATTTTTTTAAAAAAATCTTACTGTATGGATTGAATACTTAGTACATTTGAATTTTGGCTTTCTTGGTTTTAGAACTGCCCTTTACATACCACTCAATTTTGATTTGTAGGGCTCTGATCATATTTTCTTCCTTCTAGTTTCTAGGAATACAGTTTTCAGCCTCCAAACACATGAAATTTTTTAGTTGTCCTCTAATTCTTTCTCCCTTCCTACCTCCCTCCCTCCCTCCCTCCTTTCCTTCCTTCCTTCCTCCTTTTTGCAGGGTGATCAGAGAATATAGTATAAATAATCACGATTCTCTGGAATTCATTTAAAAATCTTTATAGCCAAGTACATAAATATTTTTTACGACTGTTCCATGTGTGCTGAAAATGAATGAACTTTCTCTATAGGTGGCAAGGTTCTATACAAATATCAGATCAAGCTTGTTTAATTGTGTTTCTCAAATATTATCTACGTTTAATTTCTCTACATTTAATTTTCAGAGAGGAATATGTTAAAATCTCCCATGAGAGTTATTTATTTATTTCTCCCGCAAATTTTGTTTAGTGTTATTTTCTAGCTCTCCAAGCTATATAATTATGAGTGTTCTCACCATTGTTAAATCTTTTTATTTATTGTTACATTTACTTTGCGCCTTTGGGCATTTTGCTTTAATTTCTTATAGGTCTGATATGCAAAGAGAGCTGCCAGGGCTCTCTTTTGATTGATGTTTGCCTGGTGTATCTGCATCCACTTTTCTACTGTTAAATATTTCTATGTTACTTTGTTTTATGTGTGACTCTTGTAAAAGAATGTTGCTTTTCTAATAATAAAAAAAGTCTATGACTTCTTTTCTATCACTATGCTAGTGCCCTATGCATTATGAAGCAGGCCCCAAAACACGTTTTGAAAATTCATTCATTCATCCATTCA
Source organism: Balaenoptera ricei (assembly GCF_028023285.1). NCBI lineage: Eukaryota > Metazoa > Chordata > Mammalia > Artiodactyla > Balaenopteridae > Balaenoptera > Balaenoptera ricei. The sequence continues at coordinate 52,969,127 of NC_082656.1, forward strand.
ACATGATTTGCTGAATGTCTAATAGGTTCTAATGATATCTGACACGTTAACCACTATATTGGATATAAAAAGGGAAGTTGTTTCCCTACTGTAATCACTTAAATCTCTTTGTACACAAAGCACCACATTCCATTCCCTAATTTACGACGCTGGTAAGGGGTAACTGTAGTAAGTATCACACGAACCCTGCTGCTGCATGGCCGAGGGAGATTTGTTCATGGGAGAGGCAACCCTAAGGAAAATGCGCTGCCGCCAGGAAATTCGGCGAGGAGTGACAGGGGTTCCTCCAACGTTTAGGGACTCATTGCTGCAGGTCGACGAGGTCCTTTTTCTCCCCTCTCCATCACTGTAGAAAGCACATAAATATATAACTTGTAAGGGGAACTGCATAACATGATCCTTCACAACAAAATGGCAGCACAAGCCATTCACAAGTTCTACCACGGGCAAGCACAAGCCACAGGCGACATGGAGCGATGCGTCACCAGGCACACCGGTCACCCAGGCCACCACATCCTGGGTCAGATGTCCAGGACACAGCCCAGTCATCAGAAGCTCACCGGTTTCTACTCATTCCATAGTAGCCAACCATTTCAGGTTCTAGCCTGAGCAAAGGAAGTACTTATACAGAGGAGCAAAGGTTGCTTGACTAATGAACTCATGCTTTCCTAAAATCACCTAAAAACTAAAATTAGTAGTTATTCTAAACAACGTCAATATTTCATAAAAGGCTCTTAAAGGGCTTTTCTTATAGCTCTTATAGGATGGCTGACAAGACAGCTTCTAGTTGCCTGTAACTGTTAAATCTGTCTCCAGAGTGTTAGCTACTAATAGCTGGATCGTGATAGAAAGTAACCAGAACAAAGGCAGAGGAGTCAACCTTGGGATTATTGTTAGGCGATATATTAAAGAAAAAAGTGCGGCCAAATGAGATCGGATAGGTTACATTTTAAAACATTAAGCAGATTTCTTTAGAGCAGGACTTCTTAGAGACTATAATACGCTAGCATGCACTGTGCTTCTCCAGAGGGATATAGTATACAGAAATTCCCTAACTTACTTAAATGATTTGACCCCAGAATCAACTTCCTTAACTTTTTGGGGTGGTGAGGTAGGCAGCTGGGTATGTCACATCTTTCTACATTGGTGCTTTGTGAAACAAACATACAGAAATGCTGGTCTGCTCTAAGAATTTCATTTTCTAGGAAAGAGCACTCTAAATTCTGCTGGGGCTATCTGCAAGAAAAGGTCATTATTTTTAAAGAAGGTCATAATGACTCAAACTTAACTTTTGAGACCAATTACATTAGCAGCCAAAATACCATGCAATAACTATTGCTGCTCGTGGTGGGAATATTTTGCTCTTTTAAGTTTTAAAGTCTCTGAGCTTTCCTGAGAGAATGATGAAGATAACAATATTTACACGTGGTGATACCAACAAGTGAAGGTGCGCAAACTTCTGATGGAACCAAGAAGTGTTAGTAGTTAGGGCAGAAAGGAAACTCAGCGAAAAAAGCCACAACCCCACGTACATACTCAGAGGAACTCACTAAGGCGAATAAAATCAAAAGTCAGAAGAGCAATTCAGCCCTTACCTGTCATCTTTGTATTTACTTTGTGTATCCATACTCACAGTTATCAGGTAATTCAGTTATTTCTAATCTTGATCTATCTTTCTGGAACTACTGCTTCTAGATTAGCTAAATTAAGTTTAAGAAAGAGACATACCTTTGAGCTGCTACACAGACAGCAAATGACATGCTGGATCATGATACTTCAGAAAGTAGCTGATACACACATCCCAATACAGTAAAACCCACTTTGTTATGTACCCTGGATAAAGTTATAACCCTAATATGTGTCCACAGTTCACAGCTCTGCCATACTGAATGAATATATCCACCTTCACTTCCCCTTTGGAAAGCATTAATTCAAGTATTTCGCTTTTGGGAACTACGATTCAAATGTTCTATATACAATAGTTATATCCTAAGAAACAAGCTTAACCTACCCTGTATCTTCGTTTGTGTAACACTATTTCACTGGCAGTTATGTGCTAAATGCCCAACTCAAGGATGTATTTCTAGCTCCTAGTGTAGTAACTGGCTATTAATAGTAAGCACTCAACAAATATCCATGGAATAAATTAATATTGTAAAACCATTAAAAACATTAACTCAGAAGGTTAAGTAAAATGGACAAAAAATATTGGCTAGGCTAACATGTCAGGAATAAATAAAAGATCGACCTTCTTAAAACCCTTTGTTGGTAGTCACAGCTTTTTACGTTTTTCTGGCAAAAAGCTCTAATAGCTCTGTTTCCCAAAAGCACAGACTGAGGTGTCGACGGCACTGGTAGGTATTGACAATGACAATACTAGTAATAAACAACATAATGCATCTTTTTTCCAGATAGTGAAACAGCTATATAAGGGTATCTAATTTATAATTTAAGCCTAGAAAGCTAAGTGAAATACTTATGTAGAAGCAACTATTTCAATGCCTCACAGGATAAGTGTTCAATAAATAGTAGTTTCTCTTGACTTTTTAGTACCTCTAACAACAAAAATAGAATAAACCAAACCTAAGGGTTCTGAAACTTTTATATTTTAATGCTGGAATTAAAACATCTTTTCCAATTCAGTGTTAATGACATATCAAGCATTTGGGCAGTACTAAAAGTAAAATTGAGAAGAACCCATATCATTTTCATTATTGCCTGTAAAATACACAGTTTGGGGGTAAATAGGCTATAAAATTGGTGCATGGTGTACCCTTACATTAGCTCAATATTACAGATTTGAAAATTTCATAACATCTAAAACCTTATATCCTGTAATCTAAATAAATTGCCAAATGACGCATTTTCTTCAGATGTCTGGAATTTAATAGCCAGTAACAAGCCAAAAATTAGCTGTCAAAATATAAGATAATGCTATACTAAAAGGAAGTACTTACATAACAGACCATTGACCCTTTATCATGTACTAGAAAACGACATCCTGAAAAAGCAGTTTGGTCGCCAAGATAAGGCAAAAGCTGCCCTGCTTCATCTAGCAAGAGAAATATGTATTCTAAAGTCAGGGTCCAGATAAGGGTTTCAGCAGTCAGTGCACATATGTTCTCTCTCCATTTCTTAATGGAAGAATGTCATGTATTTTAGCAGAGAAATAACTTCAGAGTATTATTACATTACATGTTCATTTATGTAAATGTCTCACTTCGTTTTCTTTGCTTTTGAAATCATTGCATTCCAAAATGTAAACACTTTTTTATTTTTAAATAGGAAGATCAAATCAAAAACACATTAATATATATACCAACATACATTGGTAAATTAATTATCTTTGCATTTTTTAGATGATGAAGCAAATAAGAACCATTACCTTATTTTTTCAAATAATCTTTTCCCTCCTTCTTTTGTATTTTGGAATATCAATACGTGCATTATAAAACTGTTTCCCAAGAGACATATCCAGGAAAAGTATTCTGTGCCAGCATTACCTCTATGAAAATTTGTTAAATTAAAAATTAATAACTAGGAAGGAAATACAACATAGAGAATGTCCATCTATTTTTGTATTGGTATAGTCTATATATACTTTCTATTACCAGTCACCAATTAATCAAGAATCACAATCCATGAACAGAAATGAGAGCTTTATAAGGGCAGGATAGAGGAAATCCTCTACTATGTGTATCACGGTGTAAGCTGGGAGGCACTTCCAAGTCCTTCTGGACACAGCATCTATCAAAAGCTACAGATATGATATGAACCTACCCACAGAGCTTCAAGATAACTTTTTAATATATCCTTGACCAAGCAGTTATAGCCTTCAGCTATTACACTGACATTACACTTCTTATATTAACACAGAATTTTTAATGCATACTTACTTGCCTGCTTTAATAAAAATTAATTCCAATAACAATAACACTGGACATGGCACAGAATGAAGGTGTTTTAGTGACCGCGCACAGGGACTCAACTTTAAGAAGGATGCAGTCATGTTTTATTTCCCACCAGGGCAACACACACACTTTTCACAAAGGTAAATAAACTCTTAGGCCAGGACCAGTTTTACAAGGCATTGTTCTGTGGGGCAGAAGCCCCCATCTCCCAACCCCCTTATTAGCACCCATCTAAAACTACCAGTATCATGAAGTCCAAATAAATGTCTACAAGCTGATTGAATCTATATCTAAATCACAATGTATTACACTCAAGATAGAAACAAAACTTGATTAATGGCATAGCAACCATTTAACAGAAATCTGAAAAGTCTTTCTCTCTGTAAATGCCTCAAGAAAGGTTACATGGAACAGCGCAGTGTTGAAACTTGAGTTTCTTCCACAGGACCCATAGTACAATTTAACTCATAATTGCTTTAGGTGGACTAATAGTTTATCTAAGCCCTGGCTTCAGCTGGGTACGAATCTGTCATCCTATGGAAAATCTTTACTAATTAAATAAAACTGAGAATGAGCTATTCTAGTGGAAACTAATATATAGCATCTGAGCTGAGTCAAAAGAGATAGATTAATCAATGGGTAAAACAAAAAAAGAACAAGAAGAAAGAATTTTATTTCCTAAACTCTACACTGAATGAAAAACAATTTAAGTTTTTTGCATTGGAATTTAAAATATCTCTGGGTAGCTCATTTGCTTACTCACATCCTTATAACCTAAGGTTATAAAAATGACATCAAGCAAGATATTAAACCTCCTTGGGGCTCAGTCTAACCATAAGTCTAAAATAAGGAAATTATGGGCCAGATGACTCCTAAGGTAATACACAGACCTAACTCTATGTTTGTAGTAGAACCTAGAAAGACACACAGTAAAGCCTAACATTTCTGTTGGGCTTTAAAATGTAGATAAGAAATTATTATTGAAATGGTCTTACACCCAATCATTAAAAAAATGTAAGTCAATTACAAGTCTCAAAAAAGTCACTTTTTATCTTATCAATGTGGCCAAGATAAGTTTTTTTCTTTGAATATCTCATTCTAGTCCAATCTTTGATACTGGATTTTACTCCCACTAGAAAGAAATCTAAATGTCAGTGGCCCCAAACAGGAAGATGGGGATGTCTGTTTTCCATTGGGTTTGTGATATGATCAAAGCATAGAAACTAGAACAAAGTAAAGAATAATCATTTTCAGTTAAGTTGCTCAGCAGTGATTCTGGATATTTACCACAAAAAGCATATGGGTCAAGAGGAAGAAATGTCATCACAGATGTGGTCAGACTTCCATAATGAGGAAGTAGGTGTTTTCCTGTGTCCAGCCCAGTGGGAGGTCTGGAAGGCCTTAGCAGTGTCTCAAAGTAACCAATGTGTCAGGAATTACGATGAACAGAAATAAACTAATAATTCTCTTCAGTGAAAACCAGATTCGATTTTATGAGTATGTTTCTTTTAAGGTTCTGATTTCTGCATCTTCTTGGGATTTGAAATAAACTCCTCTAATGTACACATGCACCTCCAAACTAGCAAATTAACTTCCATTAGTTCAAAATTTTAATTAGTTTTTGATTGAAGGCCACAGCACAGTCCTAAAGAACGTCAACATGGAATAGACTAGAAACAGGATTTCTATTTGCAATCAACCTTTTATATGATCATTCATGGTCTTTGATTACACCAGGCATCACATTTCCCCTACTATATATATACCCTTCACAGCACTGGGAGGATGGCATGCATTCAGGAGACAGCCAAAACTGATTTTTAAATTAATGGTGATAATCAGTTGGAAGAATTAATAAAGTTTTAAACAAAAATATTTAGGTCTCTAATCACCTTGATTCTAAAGCAGTGTCCCGTCTAGTACAACAGGAAAACAAGGAACGGCATTAGCATAGAGAAAGAGAGATGTCCCAAACCAGGATTTAGAATAAAAAGGCATTCCCATAAGACATGAATAAAGCACAGATAATTTCAATAATGTACCATAATGAGTGATTACACTATTTTTCTCAGTGAATATGAGAGAACTATAGAACCAAAACTACCACGAAGTACTTACCAGCAAAAATCTATTTTCTCATTGAAAAGTTTTATAAGCAGAAGTAATGGCTATCATTTGACTAATGAATTTCAATATAAATATTTTTAAAATATAGTCTTAAAAGCTGAGAAGCAATAATAAGGAGGAACAAAGATGCTTGTTTATAAAAGGATATATTATATTTGATAAATGGATGTTATATAAACATACCATCTCATCATACACAATTATATTTTAGCTACTACACAATGAAATAACATTAAATTTTTAAGAATTAATTTGAAGGTAAAACAAAACGTATGTGTACTCTCTTTCCTTTAGCATCTCAGTGCTCTGCAAATGAACCTACTAATCAATAAACCATGATATTAAAAAGATCTTGGCTTCTTTTTCTCAGCCTGCTTATAAACAATAATCTACATGTTTTTAATAATTCAGAATCGTGGTCCTGGAGAAGAATGCCTAACCTGAATTTAAAATTTCACATTAACATGCTCTTTAAATAGTATTTGTTAGCCTATGTGCTAACCTACCATATACCTTACTTGACTATGAATATTTAGAGATCCACTCTATGCATCTAATAAGATATGAGTTACCTAAATGAAAAGAAAATACCTGGTGTGGGAAGACACGCAGTTAGCGTCTCCCCACAACTAGGGCACCTGCCGGCCACTGGGAGGGGACTCTGATGCCCAAGGAGACAGGACGAACCCCAAAGTGAACTGGTAGGACGAAGGCGGACTGCGGGGGGAGAAGAAGTGGAGGCCAGACAGGATTGGCTCCCCTGAGGCTGGGGAGTTGAGGAGAGGTAGGCGGGAGAGACTCTCAGGGAAGAGCGGGAAAAGAGCGGAGGGCAATCGCCTCACCCACTCGGGCCAGGGAGCCTGCTGAGCTGCCAAGCTGGTACCCCCCCCATCCAAAGCCCCATCCAGGCCGCGTAGGTCCTGGGGGCATAGGAGGGAGGCCAGGGAGATCAGGAGAGGCAGGCGGGAGGGGCCATCCAGGAGGAGCTAGAGAGGAGTGGAGAGGTTAATTGCCCTGCCCACTCGGGCCAGGGGAGCCTGTTGAGCTCCCAGGCTGGTCCTCTGCCCTCCAAGGCCCCCCACCCCAGCCGAATTGGTCCTGGGGGCTTAGAAGGGAGGCCAGGGAGATCAGGAGAGGCAGGTGGGAGGAGCCCTCCGGGAGAAGTGGGAGAGGAGAGGAGGGCATTTGCCCTGCCCACTCGAGCCCAGGAAGCCTGTTGGGCTCCCAGGTGAGGTCCCCTGCCCTGAGACCAGGGGTGGGGGCATGCCTGGGCCCCTTCTGTTCCTTGAGCCTAAGCCCCACCCCCCCACAGCCGCCAGGGCCTTTTCCAGCCCTGTGGGTCCTGAGCATTGGCCCCGCCCACCACCCAAACCTCTCCTTTGCTTAGGCCCCGCCCTCCACAGCCAAGGCTTTCTCCCCACTCCCCCCCACCTTTTTTTCTTTTCCCTCCTCCTCTTTTTTGCTATTGTGGTACTGATGTACCTTCCGGTTATTGATTCATCTATATTTTTATTTTTATATTCTTCCTAACATATCTGTTAGTTTCCCAGTCTAATTTTATTTTTTACTTTGTTATTGTTCTTTTTTTTTTTTTTGCCGCCCCAGGCAGCTTGCAGGATCTTGGTTCATGAGCCCAGGGGTGGGTGGAAGCTCCTGCAGTGGGAGCTCCGAGTCCAAACCACTGAGCTAACAGAGAACCTCAGACCCCAGGGAATATTCATCAGAGTGAGCTCTCACGGAACTCCTCATCTCAGCACCAAGACCCAGCTCTACCCAACAGCCTAAAATCTCCAGTGTTGGAAGCCTCAGGCCTAACAACCAGCAAAACAGGAACATAATCCCACTCATTAAAAAAAAAAAAAAAAAAAAGGGCTTCCCTGGTGGCGCAGTGGTTGAGAATCTGCCTGCCAATGCAGGGGACACGGGTTCGAGCCCTGGTCTGGGAAGATCCCACATGCCACGGAGCAACTGGGCCCGTGAGCCACAATTACTGAGCCTGCGCATCTGGAGCCTGTGCTCCGCAACAAGAGAGGCCGCGATAGTGAGAGGCCTGCGCACCGCGATGAAGAGTGGCCCCCACTTGCCACAGCTAGAGAGAAAGCCCTAGCAAAGAAATGAAGACCCAACACAGCCATAAATAAATAAAGAAATAAAATTAAAAAAAAAAAAAGAGACGGCAAAAAAATATATCACAGATAAAGGAGCAAGGTAAAAACCTACAAGACCAAATAAATGAAAAGGAAATATGCAATCTACCCGAAAAAGAATTCAGAGTAATGATAGTAAAAATGATCCAGAACCTTGGAAATAGAATGGAGTCACAGATTGAGAAAATACAAGAAATGTTTAACAAAGATCTAGAAGAACTACAGAACAAACAAACAGAGATGAACAGCACAATAACTGAAATGAAAAATACACTAGAAGGAATCAATAACAGAGTAACTGAGGCAGAAGAACGAATAAGTGAGCTGGAAGACAAAATGGTGGAAATAATTGCTGAGGAGCAGAATAAAGAAAAAATAATGAAAAAAATTGAAGACAATCTCAAGAGACCTCTGGGACAACACTAAACACACCAACATTCGAATTATAGGAGTCCCAGAAGAAGAAGAGAAAAAGAAAGGGTCTGAGAAAATATATGAAGAGAGTATAGATAAAAACACCCCTAACATGGGAAAGGAAATAGTCACCCAAGTCCAGGAAGCACAGAGAGTCCCTTACAGGATAAACGCTAGGAAGAACACACCAAGACACATATTAATCAAAGTAACAAAAATTAAATTAAAAGAAAAAAATATTAAAAGCAGCGAGGGAAAAACAAAAATTAATATACAAAGGAATCCCCATAAGGTTATCAGCTGATTTTTCAGCAGAAACTCTGCAGGTCAGAAGGGAGTGGCAGGATATACTTAAAGTGATGAAAGAGAAAAACCTACAACCAAGATTACTCTACCCAGCAAGGATCTCATTCAGATTCGATGGAGAAGTCAAAAGCTTTTCAGACAAGCAAAAGCCAAAAGAATTCAGCACCACCAAACCACCTTTACAACAAACGCTAAATGAACTTCTCTAGGTGGGAAGCACAAGAGAAGGAAAAGACCCACAAAAAACAAACCCAAAACAGTTAAGAAAATGGTAATAGGAACATACATATTGATAATAACCTTGAATGTAAATGGATTAAATGCCCCAAACAAAAGACACAGACTGGCTGAATGGATACAAAAACAAGACCCATACATATGGTGTCTACAAGAGACCCACTTCAGACCTAGGGACACATACAGACTGAAAGTGAAGGGATGGAAAAAGATATTCCATGCCAATGGAAATCAAAAGAAAGCTGGAGTAGCAATACTATCAGATAAAATAGACTTTAAAATAAAAACAGCTACAAGAGATACGGAGGGGCACTATATAATGATCAAGGGAATCAACCCAAGAAGAAGATATAACAATTATAAATGTTTATGCACCCAACACAGGAGCACCTCAATACATAAGGCAAATGCTAACAACCATGAAAGGAGAAATCAACAGTAACAAGATAATAGCAGGGGACTTTAACACCCCACTTACACCAATGGACAGATCATCCAAACAGAAAGTAAATAAAGAAACACAAGCTTTACATGACACAATAGACCAGATAGATATAACTGATATTTATAGAACATTCCACCCGAAAGTGACAGAATACACTTTCTTCTCAAGTGCACATGGAACATTCTCCAGGATAGATCACATACTGGGTCACAAATCAAGCCTCGGAAAATTTAAGAAAATTGAAATCGTATCAAGCATCTTTTCTAACCACAACGCTATGAGATTGGAAATCAATCACAGGAAAAAAACTGTAAAAAACACAAATACATGGAGGCTAAACAGTGCGCTACTAAATAACCAAGAGATCACTGAAGAAATCAAACAAGAAATTAAAAACTACATACAAACAAATGACAATGAAAACACGATGACCCAAAACCTATGGGGCACAGCAAAAGCAGTTCTAAGAGGGAAGTTTATAGCAATAAAATCTCACCTCAAGAAACAAGAAAAATCTCAAGTAAACAATCCAGCCCTACACTGAAAACAACTGGAGTAAGAAGAACACAGAAAACCCAAAGTCAGTAGAAGGAAAGAAATCATAAAGATCAGAGCAGAAATAAATGAAACAGAAATGAAGAAAACAGAAGCAAAGATCAATAAAATGAAAAGCTGGTTCTTTGAGAAGATAAACAAAATTGATAAACCCTCACCCAGACTTACCAAGAAAAAAAGGGAGAGGGCACAAATCAATAAAATTAGAAATGAAAAAAGAGAAATCACAACTGACACTGCAGAAATACAAAGGATTATAAGAAACTACCACAAACAACTCTATGCCAATAAAATGGACAACAACAAAGAAATGGACAAATTCTTGGAAAGGTACAATTTTCCAAGACTGAACCAGGAAGAATTAGAAAATATAAACAGACCTATCCCAAGTAATGAAATTGAAACTGTAATTTAAAATCTTCCAACAAACAAAAGTCCATGACCAGATGGCTTCACAGGCAAATTCAATCAAACATTTAGAGGACAGCTAACACCGATCCTTCTCAAACTCTTCCAAAAAATTGCAGAAGGAGAAACACTCCCAAATTCATTCTACGAAGCCACCATCACGCTGATACCAAAACCAGAAAAAGATATCACAAAAAATGAAAATTATACACCAATATCACTGATGAACATACATGCAAAAATTCTGAACAAGATACTAGCAAACAGAATCCAACAGCACATTAAAAGGATCGTACACCATGATCTAGTGGGATTTACCCCAGAGATGCATGGATTCTTCAATATATGCAAATCAATCAACGTGATACACAACATTAACAAATTAAGGAATAAAAACCATATGATCATCCCAATAGATGCAGAAAAAGCTTTTGACAAAATTCAACACCCATTTATGATAAAAACTGTCCAGAAAGTGGGCACAGAGGGAACCTCCCTCAACATAATAAAGGCCATATATGACAAACACACAGCAAGCATCCTACTCAATGGTGAAAACCTGAAAGCATTTCCTCTAAGATCAGGAACAAGACAAGGATGTCCACTCTCTCCACTCTTATTCAACATAGTATTGGAAGTCCTAGCCACAGCAATCAGAGATGAAAAAGAAATAAAAAGAATACAAATTGGAAAAGAAGAAGTAAAACTGTCACTGTTTGCCGATAACATGATATTATACATAATAAATCCTAAAGATGCCACCAGAAAACTACTAGAACTAATCAATGAATTTGGTAAGGTTGCAGGATACAAAATTAATGCACAGAAATCTGTGGCATTCTTATACACCAACAATGAAAAATCAGAACGAGAAATTAAGGAAACACTCCCACTTAACACTGAAACAAAAAGAATAAATACCTAGGAATAAACCTGCCTAAGGAGGTGAAAGACTTGTACTCAGAAAACTATAAAACATTGACGAAAGAAATCAAAGATGACATAAACAGATGGAGAAATATACCATGTTCTTGGATCGGAAGAATCAATATTATGAAAATGACTATAGTACCCAAAGCAATCTATAGATTCATTGCAATCCCTATCAAACTACCAATGGCATTCTTCACAGAATTAGAACAAAAAATTTTACAATTTGTATGGAAACACAAAGGACCCCAAATAGCCAAAGCAATCTTGAGAAAGAAAAACGGAATTGGAGGAATCAGGCTCCCTGACTTCAAACTATACCACAAAGCTACAGTAATCAAGACAATATGGTACTGGCGCAAAAACAGAAATACAGATCAATGGTACAGGATAGAATGCCCAGAGATAAACAAATGGGACTTAATGAAACTTAAAAGCTTTTGCACATCAAAGGAAACCATAAACAAGACAAAAAGACAACCTTCAGAATGGGAGAAAATATTTGCAAATGAAACAACAGACAAAGGATTAATCTCCAAAATATACAAACAGCTCATGGAGCGCAATATCAAAAAAACAAACAATCCAGTTAAAAAATGGGTGGAAGACCTAAACAGACATTTCACCAAGGAAGACATACAGATGGCCAAGAGGCACATGAAAACATGCTCAACATCACTAATTATTAGAGAAATACAAATCAAAACTACAATGAGGTATCACCTCACACTGGTCAGAATGGCCATTATCAAAAAGTCTAGAAACAACAAATGCTGGAAAGAGTGTGGAGAAAAGGGAACCCTCCTGCACCGTTGGTGGGAATGTAAATTGATACAACCACTATGGAAAACAGTAGGAAGGTTCCTTAAAAAACTAAAAATAGAATTACCATATGACCCAGCAATCCCACTACTGGCATATACCCTGAGAAAACCATAATTCAAAAAGACACATGTACCACAATGCTCACTGCAGCTCTATTTACAATAGCCAGGACGTGGAAGCAACCTAAGTGTCCATCGACAGTTGAATGGATAAAGATGTGGCACATATATACAATGGAATAGTACTCAGCCATATAAAGAAACAAAATTGAGTTATTTGTAGTGAGGTGGATGGACCTAGAGTCTGTCATACAGAGTGAAGTGAGTCAGAAAGAGAAAAACAAATACCATATGCTAACGTGTATATATGGAATCTAAAAAAAAAAAAAAAAATGGTACTGATGAACCTAGTTGCAGGGCAGGAATAAACAGGTAGACATAGAGAATGGACTTGAGGACATGGGGTGGGACGGCGAAACTGGGGCGAAGTGATAGTAGCATCCACATGTATACACTACCAAATGTAAAATAGTTGGCTGGTGGGAAGCAGCAGCATAGCACAGGGAGATCAGCTCGGTGCTTTGTGTCCATCTATAGGGGTGGGATAGAGAAGATGGGAGGGAGGCTCAAGAGGGAGAGGATATGGGGACGTGTGTATGCATATGGCTGATTCGCTTTGTTGTGCAACAGAAACTAACACAGTATTGTGAAGCAATTATACTCCAATAAAGATCTATTTAAAAAAATAAAAAAGAAAATTACATACCTTACTTGACTATGAATATTTAGAGATCCACTCTATGTACCTAATAAGATATGAGTTACCCAAGTGAAAAGAAAATTATATTTCACAGTTTTATGGACCTCCTTTCTATTCTGAATAGTTCTAGATATCATGGTAATTGTGTGCATATGATGTTTTCTCTGAAACCAGTAATAATGGGAGATGCAGAGTTCAGAAATTACTGACATAAAACCACACTCTTGAATATCCTCATTCTTAGGAAATTCACACTAAAGTATTCAGAGTAAAAGGACATGATATCTGCAACATACTCACAAATGGCTTAGAATAAAAAAATATATGTGTATATATATATATATATATATATATGTATGTATGTACATATACATGTAAACAGGCAGACTGATAAAGCAAATGTTAAAAATTGATGAATCTGGATAAAGAGTTAGCAGTTCTCCATAATATTTTTGCAACTTTCCTGTAAATTTGGAATTGTTTCACAATACCAATTTTTTAAAAACTCTCTCCAAGATTCTAACTAGTAACTTTATGTCTAAGTGACTTACTAATTGAAATAAACCTATTGAGAGTGAATTTTGACCAATAATTTTACTACTGTGTAGATAGTCATCAATAATGCATGGGTATGTACCACTATAGACATGTATAATATCCAGGGAGAGTACACTTTAAAAGCCAAAGGACTAGAAATAACCCACATGTCCACTTGCAAATGAATGCACTGTGATATAGTAAATGAAATACTATCCAGCAATAAAAATGAATGAACTGAAGTGCACATAAAAATAGGAATGAATCTCATAAACTAACTTAAGTGAAGGAAGCCAGATATAAAAGAATTTATGCTGTATCATTCCATTTATAGAAAGTTCAAAACCAGGCAAAACTAAACTATGGTGTTTGAGGTCAGGATGTGGGGTAGAGATTGGGTGGGAAAACGTGAGGAGCTGCAGGTGTGCTGGTAGCATTCCATGTATTGACTGGGTTGGGGTGACGTGGGATGTTCACTCTGTGATAATCCATGGAGCTGGATGCTTACGATTAACGTACTTTTTTTTTTTTCCGGTATAGTTTTTAGGGATTAGCGTACTTTTTAACGAAAAATGTTAAGTGTCTTTTTGGCTTATTGATTCTATGCTGTCAAATTACAAAACAGCGTACAAAGAGTACACAAAAACATGCCAAAAAGTGCTCTCTGATTTTTAGAACTTCTCAGAGCCAAGAGAACACCACAAAGTACAGAAAATACGATGATTTTTAATGATCCTATAAATTTAAAAGTTCTCCACATGCTTAAATACAGCATTTCAAATAAGATCACTGCAAAGAAGTGAATTTTTTTCAATACAAAACTAAATATTTGCCCTCTGACTTCAATACCCTCCTATCAGAATGAGGTACAGAAGGTTAAGGGAAGCTAGGCACAAGAATGATACATACATCTAGGCAGAAACTACTGAAGATGAACATATATCCATACATTAAAAACTATAAATAATCTTTTTTTTAAAAGTCACTGCTTTTGTTCTCTATAACCTATTCACAGCTAGTCTTTGACCTTTTTATGGCTGTTCCTAATTGTCACCTCAGGCATGGTTCTATTTCTGGAAGGAAACAGGGATTCTCCAGATGCTCACTTTAACATAACAACAGGAAACTGCAAATGGGTGTCATTGAAAGCACTGTATTCTTAATAAGTAGTACTATGGAGATGAGGCAAACTGACATTTTTATATGTGTACATCCTCAGTTCTCTAAATTCATTGCATATTCCATATACATTATGCTATTTTTATGGCTATCTTCCTTTAAATCTTCTCCCATAAGGTTGTCGCTGAAAAACCCTTTAAAATCAATTCTTCATCAACTTTCTTCACTAGCAATTCAATGTTTCAACATAACTTTGTACTAATTCAGAGGAAGGTTCAGATTCAAAATTTTATTAATCCAATATTAATCGTCTTTCTTGGGATGAAAAAAATGGACACACATGGACAAAAGATACTCAGGGATAATTCAAGCATTATTCTAATTTAACTAGTTACTGTGGGTTACCTAATTATATGCTAACTTTTTGGGTTCCCTAAATGTAAAAGAAAGGAGGCCAAAGAATACCCAAGAAGATTTTAGTGGCACACAGGCTAGTTGATAGCATGTGTTCCTCTCCCTGACTGCAAAAATTGCCAATTATCGAACAATAGAAACAACCCAAATATCCATCAGCAAGAGAGTGGATAAATTCTGCTGTATTGAATGGAATACTATACAGCAATAAAAATGAATGGCTCAAGCTACACATAAAAATAGGAATGAATCTCAGAAGCTTCTAAGCCAGCAACAACCCCTTGAGAAGAATTCCCAAGTTAATCCACCACTTTCCAAAGGCTAGAATATCCCACTGAGAATTTGCATGATCAGTAAGATTTCATAATTTCAAAAAGTTTTAAAGGCAATTCTTAAAAAATCACTATATTTAATTTTGTGTAGCTATAAGAGCAAGGAATAAGACTGAATAGGCTACACGTTTTCAATACTGGGGACAAAAAACAAAGCAAAATCGAATGTCTACAAGATTCAAGAGCTCCCTCATGTTGCCTGAAAGAGTTGCTATCAACATGATCCTCTACCCATTATGTGACTTAAACTGAGATTCAGAAAAGAAGGTCTACGTCATTGAAAAAAATCAGAGAAATGCCTAGGAAATATTCTATATACTTAAAAATAAAGATATATCATATCCATTACTTTAGTATAGTTGTTTCAATCAGTGGCTTTTGGGTTCCATAAGGTATGTCCAGAGAAGCTAAGAAAAAAAGGCATGATCAGGGGAGGTTTGCTTATGTGTTAGCACCAGGTCTTGCCCCAAACAAAACAAGGCTTAGACTCTGGGGCCGAAGGCAAAGAAACACACAAATAGTACAAAAAATATAATCCCTAAAGTAAGATAATCATGTCATCAAAAAGCTTGGAAACACTGGTTTTAAAAGTTTTCTTCAAATTAATTGGAAATGAAACCAATATATTAGAAACAGGTTAGAACAAGCACAACATACAGATGCATTCATGTCACTCTAAAGTTAATTAGCCACTTCTTAGTAACATATCAGTATATCACTGCAGAAAACGTTGCTTTGCAAACAGGACACTGATCTCACCTGATTTCATTTTCATACTGTGGGGACAGTCTACCTGAATTCTGGTAAAAGCTTTTCAGGAAAGAGGGGGCAGTGAAGGAAGGGGCAGAGAAGGAAGTGTGAAGACTTGGAAGACTGGAGGAAGAATTACTCTCCTTGTGCATGCGCCGAACTGATGCAAGGATGCTGGGTACAGAAAATACAGCAAATTCGTCTTAATTTACATTTTGGCACAATCTTCATTCACTATGAGATAGCATATACACAGGTTCTCGCTATAAATGTAATCAGGGCTGAATTTATATGGAAAAAAACTTATATGCATGCAGTTCTCTATTAGATGACTATGACCTAGTTCATTGTTCACAAACTGAATTCCTCATCTATGCAGCGTTTCTAAGCATATGTGTTTGTCTCTAAAAAGCTCTTAACAATTTTAGGACAAAAAGTGTTTGTTTTGACATGCAAAAGATACTTCAAGGGGAAAAAGTAGGAAAGCACAAATAATTACAGGAAACAAGTTCCAGAAGGAAAAACTGATTATCAGTAGTTCAAAGACTTAATTATTTTAAAGATATAAACCCTTCTAAAAATTTAAGAACAACATGTTTGGTTGTTGGAAGGCATCATAATACCTTTGGCTTAACAAACGTTAATGTCCATGTTCTTTTCTTGCAGCCTGTGGCATTGTGCAGCCATGGTTTTATCTGAATCCCTAAATCTCCTACTAAGTTTTTTTTCCAGAAGATTCTTTGCATAGCAAGTTTTTACCATGATATAAATAGCACCTTTTCATATTGACAGAAGTTCTTTGAGCATATACATTATGAAATGTGGAAAACATAAGGAAAAACAGACATTATTAATTGTTTAAAATAATTAATGTTTTAAATTCTTGAAAATAATTTTTCCTGGAAAAAGAGACAATGTTTTGGGTAAATATAAATGATCATTAAAATTTTTCATATATACATGAATACTTAATCCTTTTTCATAAAAGAAAATCTGAGGATAATTAGTTCTATTAATTTATTTTTATATATCCTAAATATTTTATTTTTTAATATCAAATTATTCAAAAAACAACAATCAGCATTCAATTGCATCCTTAAAAGAAAAGCTGGTAAATTTGATAACAACTAATATAAAAATTAATCTTCTTTTTACTTAGAGTTCTGTTGGGTTTTTTTTTTCCTCTCTGACTGGAACCCCTATCAGACCGTTTCCTGAAACCAAACTCATAGGAACGAAGAAAAACAAAATTAGTTCTAGGATATAAATTCTGATTTGTACTACATGGTAAGAAGTATAATCATTCCACAATTCCAAATTTACCCCCTTTATTATCTCTTACCAAATGCCAAATGATTTTGTTAAATATTTTTTAAATACCATGCAAGATAGTTTCTAATGGATACTTCCTGTCAATTATGGTATATGTATTCTTCTTTGTAAACATCACTTTATTCTAGATAAAATTTTTAACAATTTTCACATTTGGCTTTAATTTATTATGAAAAAAAATACAGCCAATTTTTATCTCATGTATAAAGGTAATGTAGGAGATTTTTTTAACCCTTGTGCTTACAGGAAGTTCTGCTATGTTATTTGCAAATTTGCTGACTGTTTCATGAAAGCCATCATCAAAGAGACACTGAGGAACATGCGTTGTCAGAAGCTTTTTCAGACAAAACAACTGCCTGATATCTTGTTTTCGACATTTTTCTGGGAAAACAAAAACTATTTCCATCCAAAATGCTTTAACTCTTCTCTTTCGGGGTGCCTTAAAGCTTGCCTGTTTCCCTTAGTAACGAAGGTTTTTACCATTCAATTTATTTTTCTGACAACTAAATGTTGGCTACAGCATGAAGTCACAAATAACTCTTGACTCCACGGTGGTCAGAAGAGAGTGACAGGAGAATTCTGTTCCAGCTTCTGGAGAGAGCTTTGGACTCACCTGCACTGTTCGCTGGAGCTCTGCCTCAGAAGAGGGGAGCGAAGCCCGTGAGCCTTCCCATCCTGTAAATTCAGCTTCCTCTTCGTGCTGGAAGGTGGGTGGCTGAACGTGTGGGCCCGTCTTCGAAACTGCGGGGAGTCGGAATCCTCTTCAGGGAACGTCTGCCAGGCTGAGGACAGCGGGGAAGCTGGCGGGGTCCCTGGCGGGGAGTCTCCAGGGGAGAGGTCCTGAAACGCAAGAAGTCAGGCCTTTCCTTCCTACACCGATCATGGCAGACCTGCTCACAGGGTGCCTCTTCTTCCTCCTGAGTCACGACAAACTGTTGTAGCTTTTTTTTGTTTTTTGTTTTTTTTTTTACTCAATCCATGCTGAGGGCTGATCACTGTCACCACAACCCATTTCTTCTGATAAGCAGCTGTAAGACGGCATCCGTAAAGGTAGGCCAGAAAGTGAAAGGGATAATAAGAAGAGGGATGCTTTCCCCTAACCCTTTGTGGTAAGATGCTCTCCAGCTACTGTACTGTTCTCACTGTTGCCAGAAAGATGAAAAGAGATCCTGACCGAAAGAGGGTGGAGGTCTGTATTTACGTATCTACTGATTTCCATGACATATCGGTTGCATGTTTCCTGTACTGTCAAAACAATATCACAACGCTTAAGTGTCCAAGTCTCAGGGCAAAGATTTCAGGAAAATAAAATAAAGCCTGTTAAGTATCTTCCCTCACCATGGATGCTTCTATCTAACTACGTGTTCCCTGAGGTAAAAAATTTTTTAAAGACATGAAAAACAGGAAATGAATGAAAAGTGAGCTATGCCGGAATGCCTCTCATATTGCATGGGGAGACATCATAAATCTTTCCATTTAGACAAGTATGCTGTTTGAAATGTTTAGCCTGATAAACTTTGGTTAGGGCTAATCGACTCATAACTGGACTAAGTCCTCAATTCTACCAACAGAAAGTTTAGTGAACATATTTTAATATTTTTCCATTAAAAAAAATAGGTTGCATTTGCCTCAGGTTACATGTTACAGGAAACAGGAAACCAAACCTACTGAGAATTGTCTATGAGATAAAGAAGAGCCTAACGTTGCAGTTAAAAGGGTTAAATATGGGGGAGGGGGAAGTAATATGAGGAGGGAACAAAAGATAAAAAGATCACTGTATAAGTGCAATAATCATATGGCTCCTTTTTCTATGGCCTTGGATCAACAGTTGCTCAAATATCGTCCCCGAAATTATACTATCTCCAAACAGTAAAACGCCTGACAGAGCAGAGTTAGACAGCAAGGGATGTGTTCTGTCCCAGAAAGAGAAAGCCTCAGTTGAATAAAGAGCAACATGCTAATAGCCAGAATCTTCTTTAAAATAATAAAGGCTCAAATAATTATTTTTTAGAAGTCATAAAGAGCTCATAACAAAATAACTAAGCACGCATATTATCATATTAGTGTTTGTTTTTACCAAGTTGCAATAGTAGGAAAAAAGGGAGCTCTGCTTAGATACCTTCTCTGAAGCAACACTGTTGGATCGTTCAAAGCTGTCCACACTTCCAAGCCGACCTCTCATTCTGTTAGCTCCCTGAGTGAAGAGAATAAAATTAAATCGTTCATAGGGTTTGAATTTTTACTTTAAAACTATAAAAGGCAGTTGCCTCTTTATGTTAGCATTACATTGATCCTTTTGGGGTTCACTCAAATTTGTTGGCAGTATTAACAGCCATTCCAGCATGGCAAAGAGAACTATCCGCAATCTACTTCCGTTACTTCTAAATCAGCCATTAGATAACCAGATATTCAGACCAAGCTTACTGAAGTGACTTTGGTTACAAAGTCAAACATTATTCACCCATAACATCAGTGAGAGTCCCATGAACTTGGTGCCACATACAGATAAACACCCATGTGGAAAGTACAGCACAACAAACCACAACAGTTATAAAGAAAATGGTTTAATACATACAACCTCCCTACAACCTAGATCATAATTTACATTATAGGATTATAATAAACACAGGTTAAAAAAAGAAAACTGCATCCTAAAATGTATGGATTTAGCTTAATTCATTATTCCGTAATGCAAAACTACTTCAATAAAGTCTCTCTAGAAGACTAGATAAAAGTCTGCTTCAATATTGGTGAATTGGTTCTCGATTTTCTTTTCACACAGTTCTTTGGTGATGATCTAAGAAACGAACCAAAGGGATCATCTCATCTATTTCTCTCTACACTTCATGTAGGAAGAAACTGGAGCCAAGTATTGAAGGAAAGAAGATGAAAGGCTGGCTAGGAACCATATCACATAGAAGGTCTTAAGAGACAAAATACAGACTAAGATGTTCTGCCTAACTCTAAAACACATGGGAAAGTTCTAAAGAGAATAACTAGAAATACGTCAAGTCAGTGTGACAGTGACTCTCCGCAATGAAAAAACGCACAATATTTCTACAGCACTTTACAATTCTAAAGTGTGTCTCCAAACATTTCTTGGGTTTAATTGGGGGGGGGGGGTTAAGTTTCATTTTAATTTTTAATCAAAGTGATACCTACACAAAGTTTCAAAAGTCAAACTGTGCTACCAAACTTATGATGTTAAGTGGCAATCACCAGCCCCCTCCTTCACATGCTGAATCCCATTCCCCAAAAGCAAACACCTGAAATTACTTGTATCAATGCTTCTGTTATTCAGCTTACATTCCAATTCCTTAATCTTTCCATTTTAGGCACTATCCATTGACTTCCTACTCTGCAAGATGAGAGTTTAGGATTCTTACTTCATTTTCCATCCCCATACACACTTCTCTCTTCCCCTCTTCTCTCAGTAGAGTTATATCACGTGTCAGTTAAACCAATATTTTGTGCTTAGATTTTTACGACCTTGTAAATACTGTTTGCACCTGAGCTACATATTTTACTACTACTACAACTCACATCTTGTACAATTTGTTCTTCATGGAGTTAACAACTACCTCAGTAATCCCCAGTTTATTACTACTAATTTATTTATCATTAATCTATTCCCAATAAATCTCAATATGGTCAAACATTACATAATCCATTAATTACATATATTTTTCTTTGAGCTACCCATTTTGGAGATCTCTGTCTTCCTGCCCCAGTTTGGACTGGTAGCAATTTATGTTTGCTGAATAGATGTTTCCAGTATTATCCTTCACCATCAACCTAGAAGTTTCCTTTGATGCTATTCTATGTTGGAATTTCTGCTTCTTTAAGCCCATGTCTTCCTCTTTTTTAGTTTACTTCCTCATTTTGGTGGAACATATACTCCAGGTGCTTTCTGAGAACAGGAGACTGGGAAGTAAGTTTTTTTTTAATTTACATGTCTGTAAGTGTCTTTGTTCTATGCTTATATTTTATTAATAGTTAGGCTGAATATACAATTCTGCCTGGAAACGTGCCATCAGAATATGTAAACATTGCTCAACTGTCTTTCGGTGCAGAAGTCTAATGTCATTGTGATTCTTGAGCTGTGTGTGTGCCCTGCTATTTCTCTCTGGAGCAGAATCTAAGTTTACCCTGGGGCATTCTGAAATTTCCCAATGAAGTGCCTTGGCATGGCTTTCTTCAGTCTTTCTATGTGCATCTTCTGAGCCCATTACATTTTGAAACATGTCCATCAGCTCTAAGAAAACTTTTAAATTATTTCTTTGAAAATTTCTGCATGCATTTCTTTCTGGAACGCCTACCATTTGGCTTTTGGATCTCCAGATAACTTTTAACCTCGTTCTCTTATTTTCTATTTCTTTGTCATTTTGCTTTACTTTCCGGAAGTTTTTTTTCAACACTAGTTTCCCAGCCTTCTACTGAATTTTTCTTTTTATGTCCACCATCAGAAAGTTGTAAGAGTTCTTTCCTGTTCTCCATGGACTCTTTTATATTTATGGTATCCTACCTTGTTTCATAGAAGCAATATTTATTCTTATCTATGTATATCAATCATAGTTTTCTATTTCTGGTGGCTCCCTAAATAACAACTATATCAATCATAAAACTAACAGCTGCATCTATATTACTGAATGCTTACCACGTGCCAGGTACTATGTTAAATATTTTACCATGCATTACCCCCTTCATTCCCACAACAATTCTAATGAAGTTGGTATAGTTTTTTGGCTCAACTTTACAGGTAAAGAGACTGAAGTTCTTACAGATTAGGTTGCCAACGTTTACACAGTTAAAGGACAGAGCAGCAATTTGAATTCAGGGAGTACAACTTTAAAGTGAGGTTCTTGAGCTCTTACTCAATACTACCTCCTGAAGATAGAGCTTTGTGAAAAGTAGAATTACAAATAAAACCAATTAACCTACATTGGTTAAGGGTTATTTTGCAAATGTCCCAGAACTTGATGAAGGCTCTTTCAGTTCTTCAGTTCTATACTGTAACATGACATACTTCCAGTAATAAACTATACATTTAGCTGATAAATTATTGGGTTCATGTGTGTGGAAAAGAAAAATGGGCCATGTTGCTTTCCGCTATTTTTTCAGCTGCTACTTACATGCCAACCTGCCTGGTTATCTCAAACAGGTTATTTGGTCACAATAGAGAAAGTAGTCAGATGGATATCAAACAATTTCCATCATTAGAAAAACACTTAAATGACACATATTACTCATAGGAGTGTTTTATCCATGAGTTTTTCTTACACACAAAGAAAAATAAACTTACTTTAAAATTATACTCTACCACAATCATTAATTCACACATTTCAACAAGTGAGGACAATGGCTATTACTCTGAAGAGAAAGTGAAATGAGGACTTACTTTTTTTTTTATATAAATTTATTTATTTTTGGCTGTGTTGGGTCTTCGTGGCTGTGTGCGGACTTTCTCTAGTTGTGGTGAGCGGGGGCTACTCTTCCTTAGGGTGGGTGGGCTTCTCACAGCGGTGGCTTCTCTTGTTGCGGAGCACAGGCTCTAGGTGCGCGGGCTTAAGTGGTTGTGTCACCGGGCTCAGTAGTTGTGGCTCGAGGGCTCTAGAGCGCAGGCTCAATAGTTGTGGCGCACAGGCTTAGTTGCTCCGCGGCATGAGGGATCTTCCCGGACCAGGGCTCGAACCCGTGTCTCCTGCATTGGCAGGCGGATTCTTAATCACTGCACCACCAGGGAAGTCCCTTGAGGACTGTTTTCTAATGACTTATACTTTATATTAGTGAATATTTGTCTTTTAGAACTATAAACATATATTAATAAATATATTAGGAAATGTTCCTCTTTTGGAAAACTTCAATTTAAGAAAAAGCAACAGGGACTTCCCTGGTGGTGCAGTGGTTAAGAATCCACCTGCAAATGCAGGGGACACGGGTTCGAGCCCTGGTCTGGGAAGATCCCACATGCTGCAGAGCAACTAAGCCCATGCGCCACAACTACTGAGCCTACGGGCCATGTCTACTGAAGCCTGCATGCCTAGAGCCCGTGCTCCGCAATGAGAGGCCTGCACACGGTAGCAAAGAGTAGCCCCTGCTCACCACAACTGGAGAAAGCCCGCGCACAGCAACGAAGACCCAACGCAGCCAAAATAAATAAATAAATAAATTTTAAAAAGAAAAAGAACAAGCAACAAACAACCAGAATACAAGACTCTGTCTTTTCACCTTTGAGCAGATAGCTTTTTCAGTTTTACTATATTATGATTTGGTAATGCATGTGTCAAGCCTTTTGCCTTGGACCCACTTTTTAATTGCTAGTGAGCTGAGCTTTAAAGCATTTTTAAAATGTATCCTATTTCATAAACAACTATAGTTAGTTAAATAAAATATTCTGACTCTTAAAAATAGCAGCAATTATGAGCCAAACTATGACTGGAGTGTCAATTTTCTCCTATGTCACTCAGAGAGAAAAAAATAAACTGACAAGTTTCAGAAGTACGCAAAAACCCTTTACTATGTAACCTTTGATACAACATGGGTAGCTGCCAACCTTCTCAAGAAGTCCATTCTGCTGCATATGGTACAAGTAAGACCTTGTTAGGTCACATAATTTATGGAACTTGCCAGCACTTTGGGACACAAAAGCTACAGTATCCACCTTGACCAAAACAGATTGGCAGTGCCCTTGCTGAAAAGTCATTACAGCCATACAAAGCTATGTAAGCAGTACTTCAAAGTCAGCCGTGCAAGTACGGTGAAGAATGCCAAGGTACTCAGTGGGATAAAGAGCGTCACACTCTAAATACCCTTGTGTCCTTTTATAAATGACAGAGGTTTCAGAGCTTACCACTGCTGTATGTACCAGCTCATATCTACAGTGTGATATTTTCCTAACATACTGACATTTCACCCTCACGGTAACATGACCTAAGCAGGTATGAGTATGCCCGTTTCGCAAGTGGGGAAACAATGGCTTAGAAAAGGTAAATAATTTCTCCAAGATCATAAATATAAAACCTGCTAGGGCCAGATCTGGAATTCGGATCCTCTGACCACCTACGTAAACAATCTTTCTACTAAAATTCTCACTGAACAGCATAGGAGAGAGGGAGAAAAGGAGGGAGGGAAGGAATGAGAGAGAAAGAAAGAACATAACTGATTTATAAATTTTGAAGATGAGGAGGAAGGACAAGTTTATGAAAAGTTGCATTAACACACTTCCGACAAATCTTCTAGAGGCTCTTTTCCTAAATTCTGTTTTCTGCTAATAAAATAATAGCATTGTCAAATGACCATGCTTGCTGCAAGGCTTTTGTTAGAAGAATCTCAATCATTAACAGAAATTACCCATAAAAGTATTTTGAGTTCTAGCAAAGAAATAAAAATAAGAACACCAGACATCACAAGTCACTGTGTCCCAATGTACTACTGCACTTGACTTTCTTGCTTTTAACACTTTTGAAGATAACAGGTAGTTATTTTGTAGACTGTATCTCAATGTGGGTTTGTTGATGTTTCCTCACGATTAGATTCAGGTATTGCCCCTTTGGCAGGAATACTACAGAAGTGCCACTGTGTTCTTTGTATCAGTGGCACAGGATTTCAATTTGTCCCATTGCTGAAGATGTTCAATTTGATCATTTGATTAAGGTGGTGCCTGCCAGCTTTTTCCATTGTAAAGTTACTATTTTCCCCTTTGTAATTAATAGGTATTAATTCTACCCAGTAAATATCCTGATCATGATCAAATTTCCAATGTATTAATTTATTTTTCATATCAGAATAGACTTACAGTTTCCTATCTTATACAACAAGTCACTCTCTGTTGCTATAATTTATTTTGATACTCATTGTCTCAGATGTCACCAGTGGAAGCCCCTCAAGGTTTTTATGTCTTTGTGACATCCTGTTACCTTTCTTTGAGTACTTCCTCACTATCTAGAACACCACGATGCTCTGGACTTACCTTGTACTTTCCCTGGAGTCCTGGAACCAGCCATTTCTCCCAGGATCATGGTTCCTTCTTAAAGAATGATATATAGAAACCAAAATCTGAGTGCCAGACCTAAAATCTGGGTCATCCAACCAGGCTTAATTTATGATCTGGCATGTATAAAAAAGCTGTTCCCAGTTCCTATCAGTGGACAAAGTCAGGGGCCGTATGTACACATTTACTGACACACGTATATATTAATACATATGCATTACATAGAACATATGTAATTCTATTGCTCAAAATAGAAAACCAAGATTCCATACTGCTACCTCTGAGTTGAATCCAACAACACAGATCTCATTCTAATTTCCTCCCCTTTCAAATTTGTAATTCCCTTCTCCCAGAATCCCACTATCCTTAAACATTTACATATTTGATCAGTTCCCTGTGTGTAACCAATCTCCACAATTGACACCTCACACCCTCCTCACCGCACTCTGGTGTCCACATGCTGCACTGGGTCACCCCCATACACAGCACCCATACAGGCTCTGTCCCCCTGTGCTGAGCCACTGTGCTGGCTTCCCTGCCTTACAGAACCGAGACATCTACATTGCTGTGTCTCGTCTAATAGCATTAGGAGTGAATTGTTCAGGAAGAGGAAAATGAAGAAGAGAAATAATTTTGCTTATTTTTAAACAGAATATATAAATTCACTGAATGGAATACACGCATTTCTGTTAACTTATACTTACTATTTTCAGCATTCCCTATCAGCTCCTAGGAATAAGTGAAAGAAGGGCTTCTTTATAACTTTATGTGGCAAGTGATAAGAAGTTCTTAAAGGATTGGCCATCAATATTCTATTTCCCCTTTCCTATACGTATATCTCAACTGCTCAGATTCAGATATCAGAGGCACCAGAATAAATCTAGATCTGAAAATGAGACTTTTTTTGAGAGATTATTTTATATAAGTGTTAACTAACTTAAAGTTATCTTAATTTTTTTTTAAAGGAAATGTTCAGTGAGCCAGTTGAGAATGAAGCAGTTAGAAAACACAGACATAATAACTTAAAGAGCCTCAGTTTAATCTTACCCTTGAGAAGATATTTTCCAGGGAGCTAGTTAAGGATCTCTTAGCTTTATTTTTCAGAACGTCAAGTTTGAACCTTCCACTGCTCGTCGCATTTTCTGGGATTGTACTATTTGAAATAGTCTATGGAAAGAAAAACATACATTTTAGGTTGGAAATACTCAAGGTTAAATGAAGTTTTAAAGACAGGCTTATGGCTAAGCCATTAAAAAGCATGAGAATTCTTCTGTAGCTCTATTAAGAAGTAATAATTTAGGTTCCACATCGTGAACACACAGATTATAAGCAAAAGAGATTAATTTTTAATATTGTAAGTAATAAAAAAGACAGAAATAAGATCTTTCCTATATGTCTTTCCTTTCTGCTAATATATTCCTGCTGCATTTAACAAAAACTAAACTTGAGATGTCCATTTTTACTGCTGTTATTTTGATTAACAACTATAATCATCCCTTTCCAAGTTACATACTTTATATCCAAATTACCAAAGAAAACACAAAAAATTGGTTTCAAAGAACAAAGCATCTTCTAGCAAAGCTGGATTCTGCTAATGCCTTTGTTATAATTCCATTTTCATTTGTGAGTGGGTCATTTATCTTTTCAATCGACAAGTATTCACCGATAGTACTGAACTATATGAGAATCTACAATGTGTCCACTATATGAAGTTCTCTAAATATTTTATCTTATATAGAGATAAAAGGCTACTATGTATATTACATGGTTCTTAGTGCTAGGAAGTTTCCAAGAAAGAAAACTCATCCTTTGCTTGGGAAGGAAATACGTTCACTCGTAGCAGAGACACAAAGCAATGCCTAAGTATCAAATATGGAACCATGAGTTATGGGTCTCAATGGTCAGGAAGAAAATGATACATGGGATTCAGACAGGCAGAAAAAAGGAGGTGAAGACTTTCCCAACACTGGGGATGGTGCTGGCAAAATCACAAAGGCTGGGATGCTCACGGGACAGGGTGTCAGTACAGGTGTTTGACTAAAACAGAGGGAAGTAGTGGAAAGTGGGCAAGTGAAGCTGGAGATAAAACCTTGAATGGTCTTAAGTGCTGGATAATTAGGAAGAATCACTGATCACAATTTACAAGTAGAGGGGCATCACTGTGAAAGTAATGTTTTGGGAAGATTTATGTGAAAGAAGTGTTCAAAAATCACCTAAAGGACTGGGAAATCAGAGACTGGAAGATCAGATTGAAGGCTTCAGGACAGTCTACGCAGGAGGCAATAGAGGTCCATACTGGAGCTGGCTCCACGTGGTCATCTAAGGAGTTACTGATAAAAGAAACATGATCACAATCAAAAAGGAAAGAAAACAATAGATAGAGATGTGGGCTGGACTGGGTTCGGGCTGTGTGTAAGGACTGGGTTGACTCATCATTCTAAGGCTTTGAGATGAATGACACAACGAAAATAGGGAAATCGTATTGGCGCTTAGCACAATGCCTGACACAGCAGCTACTCAGTGAATACCAGGTGAATAAATGGAAGGAAGAAAGGAAAAGAGGGAGCAAGGGAGGGAAAGAGAGAGAGGCAGGGAGGAACTTAAGTATACTGACAGGAAAACATGCACAATTTGTTAAAATCTCCTTTGTGATCTTGAGCGCCCTCCGTCATATAGAAAATGCATATCACTCCTCACATACTGCCTTCGGCCTTCTGGTCAACAAGACTATCCACACCAATGACTGATTTAACCAAACCCATGAACAGATTTTAGTCTTTATGTTTCTTGACCTTCCTATGTCATTGGACATTGTTGATCTTCTTACTTGAACTCTTCTCCTACCTTGGTCATTCACCGTAATAAATCTTTCTCCCTCATTATTCCCTTTCAGTCTTTATCACTGGCTCCATTTTAATTCACTCATTGCCTGAAATGCAGGTGCTCCTCAGAACATCCCCCTTCGACTTCAAATCTGTGACAAAGCTCATAGTCTTCCACATTTATAATGTCAGCTCAAATTCTATGAGCACCAAACCCATTCTTCTAATTAAACCTCACACTTCCAAAATTGAATTCTTATTTCTTATTTCCATCTTTCGCCCCGCTCTTGCCTTCTTTCTGTATTTCCTAGCTATTACATCTAATTCCTCCAAATCTGAAACCTTGAAGTCTCTCCCAGCAAGCCCCTCTCTCTTCCTAAACATATCTATCCAATCAGTCACTAAGTCCTAAGGATCATGCCTCCCAAATTGCTCTTGACTCAGTCCCTCCCTCACATCTCCAGGGCTTCAGTTTACCCTCTCTCTGAGACAAAATACATTTTTCAAGACAGAATCATTCAATCTGTTTATGTCCCAGTGTTATCTCTTGTCTGGTACATACTTATATCTCTGTGCCAATCACACCATATTTCCATATTTTAACTCATTTGATTGCACGTTGGTTTCTCCTTACAGTTAGAGCTGTCATTATTCATCTCCGCTGCCTAGTACACAGTATGCACTTGATAAATGAATCATTTCTCACGCATTCTATTACCAAGGTCTCCTAATTTGAGAATGTGACTTCATTCCTGACACTGCCAACCCCCTTACCCAACCAGCCACAAATTTGATGCTCTCACGCTCTTACCTGAAGTCCTTTAGTGACAAAGTCTGATCTAGCACTTAAGGCTATTCATCATCCCGCTGCTGCCTAGCCTTAAAGCCTTATTTCCCCAATTCCCATGCAAACCCTAAAAAACCAGTATGTCCTCGGAGGGCCTCCGTGCAGTATGTTCACTCATGGTTACAAAGTTACCACTTAACGTTGCACTCAGTGTTCCTTTCTTAAAACACAATTCCTTGGGAATGTAAAGTGATACAGCCACTATGGAGAACAATATGGAGGTTTCTTATAAAACTAAAAATAGAACTACCATACGACCCAGCAATCCCACTACTGGGCATATACCTGGAGAAAACCATAATTCAAAAAGAGTCATGTACCACAATGTTCACTGAAGTTCTATTTACAATAGCCAGGACATGGAAGCAACCTAAGTGTCCATCGACAGATGAATGGATAAAGAAGATGTGGCACATATATACAATGGAATATTACTCAGCCATAAAAAGGAATGAAACTGAGTTATTTGTAGTGAGGTGGATGGACCTAGAGTCTGTCATACAGAGTAAAGTAGGTCAGAAAGAGAAAAACAAATAGTAAGCTAATGCACATATATGGAATCTAAAAAAACAGTACTGATGAACCTAGTGGCAGGGCAGGAATAAAGATGCAGACGTAGAGAATGGACTTGAGGACGCAGCGGGGAAGGGTAAGCTGGGACGAAGTGAGAGAGTAGCATTGACGTACATACACTACCAAATGTACAATGGATGGCTAGTGGGAAGCTGCTGCATAGCACAGGGAGATCAGCTCGGTGCTTTGTGACGACCTGGGGGGGGGATGGGGAGGGTGGGAGGGAGGCTCACGAGGGAAGAGATATGGGGATATATGTATACATATATGATTCACTTTGTTGTACAGCAGAAACTAACACAACATTGTAAAGCAATTACACTCCAATAAAGATATAAAAAATAAAATAAAATAAAACTAATAGGAATTTTAAAAAGCCATCTTGTTGCCTCTATTATATGTATCTATTTATGTTTGCATTCCCTTTTGGATTATTTGAGCTCTTCTCTGTAGGCTACGTCATTATTCATCTCTTTTTTGTCACCATTATCACATAGCTTGATTCATAGAAGGTCCTCTAGAAGTGCCTGTACTATAAATAATTAAGGAATCACTTATCACACGGTATGTGGTTTGTTCTGAATAGAGTGAGATTAAGACATAACCTGAATTAGTGTTATCAAGTGGTAAATATGTCATGATTTCTTTAGATGTTGCTGCCAGTGGTCTTGCTTTACCTACATGCAGCTGGGAACACATTCTAAACCACGTGCACAAAAATATCATCCCTTAGTTTGCAGCCAGGGTAGCCGTTTCCATGACATTACTGCTTCTTTGCATGTTTGCTCTTTACCACTCAAGTCTATGTTAGTTTTTAATGAAATAAGATGTTCATATGAATTTGAAATAAAACAATGGTTTAATATTACTAAAAATGTATGTTCATTCTAAATCATGAGCATTTATTACTGGTTTTCTACCAAAACTCACAAATTTTTTTACATTTTAAAATCATTACTATTTTATCTCAATGTGCCAATGTTTGCTACAATTTCCTATAAAACTTCTAAAATGCTGGGGGGAAAAGAAGACTGTTAGGGTTTAGCCCGAAAGATGAGAAGACAAAGGAAAGAAACTCCTTTTACATCTTCTGTGATATTTTGACTGAATATATGAAAAAAACAAAAATAGGTCAACTAGAAAACATCTCACCGATGGGCCTTCCCCAATATGAATGTGTGTCCTCTGCTTGGCTTCGCACAGCTGCCTCAGATGTAAAATCACAAGTTCGTTTTCCTCCTGGTCGTTGACTGCCTTCATTTTCTGTTGAACAGACAGACGGAGAGCACATTATGGCAACACAGCTTTTATTGTTTTACTTTAGTCTCATTTCATTTTATCTGTCTGGCAGACAGACGTAAGTAAAGCTAAGCATTTAGCTGCTCTTAGAAACAAAAGTAACAGTGGCATTGTAGTAACTATCCAATAGTACAGTAGTATATCTATCTATCTTTAACGTCAGATAGAGAAATGGAAAAAGGAACTCACAGAAACAGGGTCCAATTCTCATTCCTTATACCTTACTTGGGAGGACTATAAATAATGTTACCTGAACTCGTTCAAAGATGTCAGCTTGCTCATTATCTGTCAGGGACGAGAGATGCCTCTGTATTACCAGCTTGGCTCTTGGCGGATAGAGACCTAAGGGAAATGATGGGGAGTGGTGTTAAACAGATTCTAGCCACAGAGATCAAAATGTGTATGTATATATATATGTGTATGTGTGTGTATATATATATGTGTATATATAAAATGCACTGCAGCTTGTCCCTTCACCAGCAGGCTCTGAAGTTAAATCCTTTCAAGGAAATGTGTTCCTGCCTATGACAGACCTTGGAACACTGCAATAAAATGATTAAAACAAAATGGAAAACCTCCTCACCAAAATCAATGGCCCTTGTCAGTGATCTTGAAGTCAGACTTATTAACAAAAAATGTCTACATGATACCAAATCAACAGCATAACCAGATACCATTGAATATACTAACAAACTTACCATCCTAGAAACGCATAGGTGAATACTAGCCTTGGCCAAAATCTCTAAGCTTAAAACTTGACATTTAAAAAAGAAAGAATAGTGCTTCCCTGGTGGTGCAGTGGTTGAGAATCCACCTGCCAATACAGGGGACACGGGTTCGAGCCCTGGTCTGGGAAGATCCCACATGCCGCAGAGCAACTGGGCCCGTAAGCCACAATTACTGAGCCTGCACATCTGGAGCCTGTGCTCCGCAACAAGAGAGGCCGCGATGGTGAGAGGTCCGCTCACCGCGATGAAGAGTGGCCCCCGCTCGCCACAACTAGAGAAAGCTCTGGCACAGAAATGAAGACCCAACACAGCCAAAAATAAATAAATAAATAAATTCAAAAAAAGAAAAAAAAAAAAAGAAAGAAAGAATAGGGCTTCCCTGGTGGCGCAGTGGTTGAGAATCTGCCTGCCAATGCAGGGGACACGGGTTCAAGCCCTGGTCTGGGAAGATCCCACATGCCGCGGAGCAACTAGATCCGTGAGCCACAACTACCGAGCCTGCGCGTCTGGAGCCTGTGCTCCGCAACAAGAGAGGCCGCAACAGCGAGAGGCCCGCGCACCGCGATGAAGAGTGGCCCCCACTCGCCGCAACTAGAGAAAGCCCTCGCACAGAAACGAAGACCCAACACAGCCAAAAATAAATAAATAAATAAAAATTAAAAAAGAAAGAATAGCTACTAATATTAAAAAGTAGAGCTAGAGCTTACACAGGAAGCTCTCCCCCTTATACAGGTCTTGGTGATAAAACTTCTAGGGCATCATTAGTTTTTAGTGACATTTTTTAGTGTTACTATTTTCCCAAGAAATTGTTTACCTCTTTATACCATATTATTTATATATCTAGTGTACTTCTGCATATAATTTATATTAAGCCCTTGGGCAAAAATTTTTTCCATGAAAACATTTTTGTTTTTATAAATTTTTTTAAAAGGGAAATGTAATTCATATTTACAATGATTCACCGGACCATCCACTTTTAAGGAACAGATCTCCTTTACATAGTTAGGGACCACTTATACTATTGCTACCTTACTTTGATTAGAAAGAGGATATCTAGCCACATATAATATTTAATGACTGTTATAGGTAGACTGCACTTTAAAATCCCTAGGAGAGATTCACCTCAAAATATGCATTGTTTTAAAAGAACTAGAATTCATTTCATGATGGTTAGAACGTGTAGAGTGCCACCACTGGACCTGTTTTAAACCACTGTGCAGAAAGAAGAAAAACTTCTGAAAACTTCTCAGCTCTACCTTTCTTTGTGCAATGTACAATAAAATGCTGTGAAAATCTCTGTGACCACGTACAGAAACACTAAAATTCATTTTGATGGTGTGATGCCACTCACTACCACAATTTATTATTTGCTGGCAAAGCCTCCTTAAGAGGCTCCTTAGGCAATATATTAAGAAACTGATTCACATGATTGTTTTTGTTTTGTTTTATGTTGTTTAATATTCCAGCATGTTATTAGCATGTGTAGGAGGATAAAAGATTAAAAAGAGGAGAAGTAAAGAGGGTACTTATTTGAAGTAGGTAACTAAATCTATGGCCCAGGAAGTTTCTTTAGTCCTTTATTTCAGGGGAGGAATTGCAAACAGCTTATTTGCAAATTATGCATGACCCCCCTACCCCGCCTTGAATCTGATTTGACTTTCTTCTTCCCCTCAGTTTAGAGTCACTGGGGAGTGAATTAACCGATCCTGAGAGGTAAGTATACTATTTAGCCCTCATGCACGTTATTGTAGGAAAACCCGACTGAGGGTAATTGCTCCACCTCTACAGTGCTCAACACCACTTTAGTTTCACATTCTGAGGATTGGTCCTTGAGAGATGGTCCCCTTAGACACTGTCTCCTGGATTCACTTTGGTCCCCCGACATGACTGGTGCTTTTCTTCCTGGTCTAAATGACAAGGATCCCTTGACATAGGGATAGATGATTGATTAGGACTCAACATCAGCATACGTATCTTTTCCCTTTCTTTTTTTTCAGTAGAGAAAGAACTCCTTATTAATGCAGCCAAAGGTATTGACAGGATTCTATAATTCTGAGTAAGTGATATGAAATACGAATATCTAGATACTTCTAAATATCTCTAAATATCTTTCTCACTTTCTATTCCTATGAATTTGCATTGAATCTGAATGTGGTCCTTTTTCCAGCTTTATACTTTGTACTTAAGCCTAACACAAGTTTAGAATTCACACTGTTATCTTACCCACATGAAAACAACTCTTTGGGAAACACTGATGCCAAGGCTTCAAGAGAGCTTGGTCCTGAAAATCCTGGCTTTCTGATATTCTTTCAGAGAGAAGCATCAAGTTGCTTTGGAAACAGATTGAACACGTTCAAATCCTGATTCTGCCCCTCCTAAGCGATAAGGATGTGGCAGTTATTACCCACTATGTGTCTCGGCGCCTGTTTCCTCATCAGTAAAATGAGGATTCAAAACACTACCCATCTTGTGGGATTTCAGTATGGATTAAGTGGGCTAATATATGGAAAACACAACAGTGCCGGGACACAGTAAGTCTTATGGGAGTATCTGCATTATTGCTATTCCTTTCATTCTTACTATCAGAGCACTGCCCTATCTTATGGCTCTCTTTGCCCGATGTCAAGGCAAGGGTAAAACAATCATATCAGAAGTGTTATCTGAGGCCTTAGGAAAAGAAGCCCGTGTGAATCTTTTCCAGTTCACATGAACTCTTCATTTGCTCCCTTCAGATATATGCATACCTTGAAGCTAGGGAACCTTAAGTTTCACTCCCTCCATGATCTTGGAAGAGACCCTACTGCTTCTGGATGTATAATATGTATTCTCTTTCTTTTTTTTTTTAATTAACTTATTTTATTTATTTATTTTTGGCTGCACTGGGTCTTCGTTGCTGCATGCAGGCTTTCTCTAGTTGCAGAGAGCATGGGCTACTCTTCATTGCAGTGTGCGGGCCTCTCATTGCGGTGGCTTCTCTTGTTGCGGAGCATAGGTTCTAGGCACGCGGGCTTCAGTAGTTGTGGCACGTGGGCTCAGTAGTTGTGGCACGTGGGCTCTAGAGCGCAGGCTCAGTAGTTGTGGCGCACGGGCTTAGTTGCTCCATGGCACGTGGAATCTTCCTGGACCAGGGCTCAAACCCGTGTCCCCTGCACTGGCAGGAGGATTCTTAAGCACTGCGCCACCAGGGAAGCCCCTGCATTCGCTTTCTTTACAAAGGTCTCTAAAACTATAAATTTTTTTTCAGAGGAGTGTTTTTAATATGATTTGTGTAATTTCCTACTGGTGGTTTTATCTTTTTCTGACAGATAATAACAGTCTTTACAAATTCTGAACAGCAATCTGCTCTCTCCTCATTTGTTACTAATCATTTAACTTCCAAGTAACCAGTTGTTGTTATGTAAAAATATTAAGATTTTATGAAGTCAAATCTGTCAATGTCTTCTTTTGGTAGTTCCTGCATTTCTGTGCCTTAATAAAGGCTTTCTTGTTTAGGGACAAAATAACATTTTTATTTTCTTTGAATGATTTTAGCATTTTGTTTGTTTGCATTGAGGACTTTGATCCACCTAGAGTGTATTTTGAGTAGGATAAGTGGAAGGAATCTTTGTCTCTTTGGATAGCAAATTGATCCAACACCATTTCCTGAATCACTCAGCCTTTCCTCCTCAGATGTATAATATTCTCTTTACCATACACCAGAGAATGTTCCATTTGTGTAAAGTTTACATGTATATTTGAAAATAAGGTGCATTCTGTAAAATTATAGTTATAAATTTTAAAAATTTGAATATTACATTGCAATAGTGCTTGTTCACACAGTTGAGTGGATATTCAATAAATACGGCTGTTCGTCATCAATTTTCCCATGTGCCTATGATTCTCCTGCCTACTGAACAGATATCTCAATTTGCACTTACAGTGGCTAGACCATCCTCTGCTTTGTTCTGGAGTCCACACTCTCCCCATCGACTCCAACAACTATCGTACTGATTGCATTTACGTGCTCACAAGCCCATCTCCCACTCTAGACTCTAAGCTTCCTGAAGGCATGGTCCACATCTCCACCATCTCCGCATCCCCAGTGCCAAGCACACTGCCTGGCACGTGCTAGATGCTTAACAAGTGTTTATCAAATTGTGTGTCTTCTCTGGCACAGTAGTTTTCAACCTTTTTTTATTAGTAAGAGACAAGGAGAAGAAAGGGAAACTGAGTCAGGGTCCCCTCTTCCTCATGCTCCTCCCCCTCCTCAAAACACATTTTTTTTAAAAACTTGCTTTATGACATCATGTCTCTTATCTGTGTGATTTTCAAACGACCCTGAAAAGCCAAGCAAGTTTCATTCTTGTTCTAAACCTTTAGGAAAAAAAGAACACATCATCGAGTGAGAAAGGAAAAAAAGAAAGACTTAAACAGTCGATATTCTGGGATGGTTTTGCCTCGCTTCATTCATTCAACAAATATTTGGTCAGTTCCCACTTTGCACATAGCAGAGTCTTAGGAACTGTGGGAAATGCAAGTTCCTCCCTTGAGTCTGCCTTCGGAAAAAAAGTAAAAAATAAAAAAGAAAGAGGAAAAAAAGCCAAGCACCTAGGAGAGACTGACAGCACAAATTTGACTGGACATGAGAAATGATTCTTGGGGCTCTTGGTTCACCTCAAAACAAAGAAGCATTCAATGACAGTAGCGACTTTCTCACTTCCCCAATGCCAAAGCAAACTTGTCTTTGCCAAGCAAACTCGTCTTTGCCAAGGCCAACTTATACTGTACCTTCAATCCTTTCACAGAGCTTATGCAAAGAGTGCATAGGGCAGGCCTCGCACAGCTTAATCTGGGTCTTGGCACTCTGCAGGGCAGCGGCTGTGCTGAAAGCCTGTTTCAGAGTCAGCATTACTTCATCAACCTACAAGAAGAAACAAAATCCAGGTCTATAAACGTTTGCTTTCATGGTAACACATTAAAAGCCCAACAGCAATGTGAGACTTTGTTGATGCTGACTAAATATTAATAATGGAATTTTGATGACCACAGAGCTGGTAGTGAGAAAATAATGTCTCAAAGTTAGACCTTCAATTAATTATACATAAAATTGAAAACTGGATGAAATAAGACCATTTTAATGTGCATAATACAATAATACTGATCTGTTACTTGAATGCTGTTTTTGAATCCCACTCAGTGCTATGCTATCACAGTTAAGTGACAGTCAATCAGGTCTTTGGTTTTTTTTTTTTTTTTAAATTTTATTGGATTACAGTTGATTTACAATGTTGTGTTAGTTTCAGGTATACAGCAAAGTGATTCAGTTATACATATACATATAGTCATTCTTTATCAGATTCTTTTCTCATATAGGTATCACAGAACAGAGTTCCCTGTGCTATACAGTAGGTCATTGTTGGTTATCTCAGGTCTTTGTTTAATTAAAGTAGTTTATCAGATAAAGATCTCTTTGGAAGTTTTGTCTGCAATACATAGGGAGCAACAAAATAGGTTTAACAAATCACTTGTGTTAATAGGTATCTTATTTACTTTATCCTTTTGGATCATTTTTAGTGCAATGACAAGTGAACATGTGTTTAACCAAAGTTCTAGGGGGAAATGAGCCCAATAAATAATGTTGGGGGAATTCTATGAAGGCTACTGGTCTTTTCTCTAGGGCTTCTATTTATTATCATTTGGCTTCTGATTTGTGACACTAAGAAGTTCTGCAGTCATGCTATCTAAGAGCTGGGTCTCACCACTAGGCCAGCAGCTTGACAACTGCCAGGTAGTTTCTTCCTTGCTCTTCCACTGACTCAGTCAAGAAGTTGGAATCTAGCATTCTGGTTTCCTGGTTGCTTCTTTGAGGTCAACTAACAGCTCGTCCTCCAGGCATTGTCAAGCCGACTTCAGGCCAGGTCTCCTCCTCTGTGGCACAATCATCAGTGTAAAGTGTGGCTTTCTCACCCACTGTACAATTGAGATCAAAGTCTAAAACCTGCATGGGGAGCTATGAAGTACCAGGTCCTCATCCAAACTAGCTCTGATATTCAAAACCATTTACAATGCTTCATAAACCATGTTCTGTTTTGTTCTGTTTTTATTGCAGTAACATTGTTTTATGACGTTAAATAAATTTCATGGGTGCAACATTTAATTCAACTTCTGTATATATTACCGTGTGCTCACCACCAAAAGTCTTGTTTCCATCTGTCACCATACACTTGACCCCCTTTACCCATTTTGCTCTCCCTCCCACCCCCGTGCCCTCTGGTAACCACCAATCTGTTTTCTGCATCTGTGTGTTTGTGTTTTTTATACTCTGCATATGAGTGAAATCATACTGTATTTGTCTTTCTCTAACTTATTTCAGTTAGCATAATACCCTGAAGGTCCATCCATGTTGTCATAAATGGCAAGATTCCATCTTTTTTGTGGCTGAAAAATATTCCATTGTGTGTGTATATATGTATCACATCTTCTTTATCTATTCATCTGTTGATGGGCACTTAGGCTGTTACCATATCTTGGCTATTATAAATAATGCTGCAATGAACATGGGGGTGCACATATCTTTTCAAATTAGTGTTTTTATTTTCTTTAGATAAATACCCAGAAGTGGACTTGCCGGATCACCTGGTAGTTCTATTCTTAATTTTTTGAGGAACCTCTATACTGTTTCCCATAGTGGTGGCACCAATTTACATTCACACCAACACAGATGGCCAACAGGCACATGAAAAGGTGCTCAAATTCACTAATTATTAGGGAAATGCAAAACCACAGGGAGATGTCACCTCACACGTGTTAGAATGGTTATTACCAAAAAGACAAGAAATAACAAGTGTTGGAGAGGATGTGGAGGAAAAAGAACCCTCACACACATAAACCATTTTTTAAAAAGACTCTTTAGGGCTTCCCTGGTGGCACAGTGGTTAAGAATCCGCCTGCCAATGCAGGGGACATGGGTTCGAGCCCTCTTCCCAGAAGATCCCACATGCCGCGGAGCAACTAAGCCCGTGCGCCACAACTACTGGGCCTGCGCTCTAGAGCCCGCAAGCCACGACTACTGAGCCTGTGTGCTACAACTACTGAAGCCCGCACTCCTAGAGCCCGTGCTCCGCAACAAGAGAAGCCACCGCAATGAGAAGCCCGCGCACCGCAACGAAGAGTAGCCCCCGCTCACCGCAGCTAGAGAAAGCCTGCGCACAGCAACAAAGACCCAATGCAGCCAAAAATAAATAAATAAAATAAATAAATTTTTCAAAATTTAAAAAATAAAAAGACTCTTTATCCCCTTCCCCTATGTCCTGGTTTAAGAAAAAGCTACCATTTAAAGCATTCAATCTACTTCTGCATTTGAATGCATGAAGAACCTGGAATAAAAAGAATCTTTATTTATCTGATATTACTAAAAGGACAGTTCAAGCACCAAGCAGCCAGTCATCATTCAGTTATGTTTTACTATATAACCAACTTTTTAAAAGGCTTATAAGTAATTTCACAGCATTCCATGTAGAAAAAATGAATTATTCACAATCTGTTCTTTTATACCATAATTAAAAACAAAGATTTCTAATTCTTTAAAATAAAAGCACTACATGTTTTAATGCCTTTGCATTTTCATTTCATTTGCCTTGTTATGTATTCAAAAGCAATTTCAATCACTTATGCAGATGTTTATTTCTGTTTTCTTGTTTCTCATTTATTTAAGGCACTGAAGGGGTCAGTCATCTGCTTAGCTTTCATGTAGGTTTATTATTTGCTATTTGGTAATACTGTGTTGCAAAAGGTCCCCAATGGATATACTGAACTTTCATATTTTCTTATCTATTTCTATATGAAACAAGAGATCATTTCAATGGTGACTGAAATGTGGCTACCAATTTCTCCTAGCCATAAATATTACTAAAAACTTTATTCGACTTCTAAAATTTTAAATGTTTTACTTTTTTTTAATCTACCACTTTTTCCAGATGGCCTATAAATTCTCATATGGAATCAGAGCAACTAAAAGTTAAATTAGCACACTATGAATAACTTAATTGTTTTAGTTTAGATACAGCAACAACAAAAAAATCCTAGGCAGTGTTAAAAGGTTAAAAGTAAAGGAATGGTTAAAGATAAATCAATCATACAGAACCAAAAAGAAAGTATTCTTAGTGTGACCATCAGGCAAAATTAAATTTCCAGAGAAAATTATGAGACGGAACAAAGAAAGCCAATTTGTGACATTAAGGTGAAAATCCATAATGAAGATAACGCTCATAAACATTTACATACCAAACTTAGGTGTTTTATAGTGTTTTAGAATAAGAATTACAGAATGTGTAAGGATGGAGAGGGGGAAGGGTAAGCTGGGACAAAGTGAGAGAGTGGCATGGACATATATACACTACTAGATGTAAAATAGATAGTTAGTGGGAAGCAGCCACATAGCACAGGGAGATCAGCTCGGTGCTTTGTGACCACCTAGAGGGGTGGGATAGGGAGGGCGGGAGGGAGACGCAAGAGGGAGCGGATATGGGGATATATGTATATGTATAGCTGATTCACTTTGTTATACAGCAGAAACTAACACACCATTGTAAAGCAATTATACTCCAATAAAGATGTTAAAAAAAAAAAAAAAGATTACCTAGTCTAATTCTCTGGAAAACTCTACACTCTTAACCCCATACAAATCCTGGGTCTCGGTACCCTGGGTTTTTGGGGTTTTTGTTTTGACTTGTTTTGTTGGTTATAC
The DNA here is from genome assembly GCF_028023285.1 of Balaenoptera ricei. Lineage (NCBI taxonomy): Eukaryota > Metazoa > Chordata > Mammalia > Artiodactyla > Balaenopteridae > Balaenoptera > Balaenoptera ricei. The sequence continues at coordinate 53,009,659 of NC_082656.1, forward strand.
TTTCCCTGGATACTGTTGTGTGCACCTGTGGATCTGTGGAGTTCTACTTTGTCTATGAATAGTAGTCACTTCCATTTTTTTTCACACCTTTTAAACCACTTTTGGAGAAAGCAGAAATTATATGTTCCAGAAATCTCAAGGGTTGGTTAAACAAGTTTAAACCACCTGCCTTGGGATATTTTACAAAAGAGGGAAGGAAGGAAGAAGGAAGGAAGGGAGGGAGGGAGGGAGGAGCACAGAGCATCTAAACTTGCAGTGTAACCCTCCAAGGCCCATCAGAACTCTATTCTATACTGTTTATCAATTCATAGCAATTGCTACAAAGAAGCAACAGAAAATGCTAGTTGTATATTCTTTGTACTCAGAGAAGATAAGTCAGCATGCGTGGTTTTGCAATATTCTGTCTTTCACAACAGCCAAGCCACATCAATCATAATACTGCTTAGACCTGTAATATTTGACTGTTTGTTTTACTCTGTCAGCTGCTTGAGCCACCCTCCTTTATACAGGAAATGTACATTTAATTTTTCCTCTATCTTGCAGTTCTGATGCCTCACCATTCATTTAAGGTGCTTACAGATAAAAGTAAACAGGATTTCAAAGATTCCATCATAGGCCCATTCTTAAGACTAATGATGCCAAGATAAGATTCTCAGGCAGCTTCAATGTAATATGAAGACATTCTCAGCCAGTCTAGTCTGTTGCCTTAGTCACAGAGCTTCTTAAGGTGGAAACATGCAGCGTGTTCCCAGACTTTCTACTCTGACTCCGTTTCGAAAACTCATTCTACACGCATGAGGGTAAAATGAAAATACTAAAAAATACAAACAAAACATAACTTTTAAAAGAGATTGGAAATCAGAAGGTTTTACAGTTTTCCTCTTGGTGTCGGTTATCCAGTAATCAGAGATTAACCAGCACCTAGAAAATGACTGCCTGAAGTTCAGAGTAACACACTGCATCACTCAAAATACACTTAACGAGAGATTAACCAAGATGGCGGAGTAGAAGGACGTGCTGTCACTCCCTCTTGCGAGAGCACCAGAATCACAACTGGCTGCTGGACAATCATTGACAGGAAGACCCTGGACTTCACCAAGGAGGATACCCCACGTCCAAGGACAGAGGAGAAGCCACAGTGAGACGGTAGGAGGGGCGCAATCAGAGTAAAATCAAACCCCATAACTGCTGGGTGGGTGACTCACAGACTGGCGAACACTTATACCTCAGAAGTCCACCCACCGGAGTAAAGGTTCTGAGCCCCACGTCAGGCTTCCCAACCTGGGGGTCAGGCAACGGGAGGAGGAATTCCTAGAGAATCAGACTTTGAAGCCTAGTGGGAATTGGATTGCAGGACTTTGACGGGACTGGGGGAAACAGAGATCCCACTCTTGGAGGGCACACACAAAGTAATGTGTGCATCAGGACCCAGGGGAAGGAGCAGTGAGCCTGGGGGAGACTGAACCAGACCTACCTGCTGGTGTTGGGGGGTCTCCTGCAGAGGCGAGTGGTGGCTCTGTTTCACCGTGGGGATAAGGACACTGGCAGCAGAGGTTCTGGGAAGTTCTCCTTGGCGTGAGCCCTCCCAGAGTCTGCCATTAACCCCACCAAAGAGCACGGGTAGGCTCCAGTGTTGGGTTGCCTCAGGCAAAACAGCCAACAGGGAGGGAACCCAACCCCACCCATCAACAGTGAAGTGGATTAAGGTTTTACTGAGCTCTGACCGCCACAACAACAGGGAGGGAACCCAGCCCCACCCATCAACAGTCAAGTGGATTAAGGTTTTACTGAGCTCTGACCGCCACAGCAACAGTCAGCTCTACCCACCACCAGAGCCTCCCATCAAGCCTCTTAGATAGCCTCAACCACCAGAGGGCAGACAACAGAAGCAAGAAAAACTATAATCCTGCAACCTGTGGACCAAAAACCACAGTTACAGAAAGATAGAGAAGATGAAAAGGCAGAGGGCTATGTACCAGATGAAGGAACAAGAAAAAACCCCAGAAAAACAACTAAATGAAGTGGAGATAGGCAACCTTCCAGAAAAAGAATTCAGAATAATGATAGTGAAGATGATCCAGGACCTTGGAATAAGAATGGAGGCAAAGATTGAGAAGATGCAAGAAATGATTAACAAAGACCTAGAAGAATTAAAGAACAAACAAACAGAGATGACCAATACAATAACTGAAATGAAAACTACACTAGAAGGAATCAATAGCAGAATAACTGAGGCAGAAGAACGGATAAGTGACCTGGAAGACAGAATGATGGAATTCACTGCTGCAGAACAGACTAAAGAAAAAAGAATGAAAAGAAATGAAGACAGCCTAAGAGACCTCTGGGACAACATTAAACGCAACAACATTCGCATTATAGGGGTCCCAGAAGGAGAAGAGAGAGAGAAAGGACCAGAGAAAATATTTGAAGAGATTATAGTCGAAAACTTCCCTAACCTGGGAAAGGAAATAGCCACCCAAGTCCAGGAAGCGCAGAGAGTCCCATACAGGATAAACCCAAGGAGAAACACGCCGAGACACATAGTAATCAAAGTGGCAAAAATTAAAGACAAAGAAAAATTATTGAAAGCAGCAAGGGAAAAACGACAAATAACATACAAGGGAACTCCCATAAGGTTAACAGCTGATTTCTCAGCAGAAACTCTGCAAGCCAGAAGGGAGTGGCATGATATACTTAAAGTGATGAAAGGGAAGAACCTACAACCAAGATTACTCTACCCGGCAAGGATCTCATTTAGATTTGATGGAGAAATCAAAAGCTTTACAGACAAGCAAAAGCTAAGAGAATTCAGCACCACCAAACCAGCTCTACAACAAATGCTAAAGGAACTTCTCTAAGTGGGAAACACAAGAGAAGAAAAGGACCTACAAAAACAAACCCAAAACAATTAAGAAAATGGTCATAGGAACATACATAACGATTATTACCTTAAACGTGAATGGATTAAATGCCCCAACCAAAAGACATAGACTGGCTGAATGGATACAAAAACAAGACCCATATATATGCTGTCTACAAGAGACCCACTTTAGACCTAGGGACACATACAGACTGAAAGTGAGGGGATGGAAAAAGATATTCCATGCAAATGGAAATCAAAAGAAAGCTGGAGTAGCTATACTCATACCAGATAAAATAGACTTTAAAATAAAGAATGTTAAAAGAGACAAGGAAGGACACTACATAATGATCCAGGGATCAATCCAAGAAGAAGATATAACAATTATAAATATATATGCACCCAACATAGGAGCACCTCAATACATAAGGCAACTGCTAACAGCTATAAAAGAGGAAATCGACAGTAACACAATAATAGTGGGGGACTTTAACACCTCACTTACACCAATGGACAGATCATCCAAAATGAAAATAAATAAGGAAACAGAAGCTTTAAATGACACAATAGACCAGATAGATTTAATTGATATATATCGGACATTCCATCCAAAAACAGCAGATTACACGTTCTTCTCAAGTGCGCACGGAACATTCTCCAAGATAGATCACATCTTGGGTCACAAATCAAGCCTCAGTAAATTTAAGAAAATTGAAATCATATCAAGCATCTTTTCTGACCACAACGCTATGAGATTAGAAATGAATTACAGGGAAAAAAACGTAAAAAGGACAAACACATGGAGGCTAAACAATACGTTACTAAATAACCAAGAGATCACTGAAGAAATCAAAGAGGAAATCAAAAAATACCTAGAGACAAATGACAATGAAAACACGACGACCCAAAACCTATGGGATGCAGCAAAAGCAGTTCTAAGAGGGAAGTTTATAGCTATACAAGCCTACCTAAAGAAACAAGAAAAAGCTCAAGTAAACAATCTAACCTTACACCTAAAGAAACTAGAGAAAGAAGAACAAACAAAACCCAAAGTTAGCAGAAGGAAAGAAATCATAAAGATCAGAGCAGAAATAAATGAAATAGAAACAAAGAAAACAATAGCAAAGATCAATAAAACTAAAAGTTGGTTCTTTGAGAAGATAAACAAAATTGATAAGCCATTAGCCAGACTCATCAAGAAAAAGAGGGAGAGGACTCAAATCAATAAAATCAGAAATGAAAAAGGAGAAGTTACAACAGACACTGCAGAAATACAAAGCATCCTAAGAGACTACTACAAGCAACTTTATGCCAATAAAATGGACAACCTGGAAGAAATGGACAAATTCTTAGAAAGGTATAACCTTCCAAGACTGAACCAGGAAGAAATAGAAAATATGAACAGACCAATCACAAGTAATGAAATTGAAACTGTGATTAAAAATCTTCCAACAAACAAAAGTCCAGGACCAGATGGCTTCACAGGTGAATTCTATCAAACATTTAGAGAAGAGCTAACACCCATCCTTCTCAAACTCTTCCAAAAAATTGCAGAGGAAGGAACACTCCCAAACTCATTCTATGAGGCCACCATCACCCTGATACCAAAACCAGACAAAGACACTACAAAAAAAGAAAATTACAGACCAATATCACTGATGAATATAGATGCAAAAATCCTCAACAAAATACTAGCAAACAGAATCCAACAACACATTAAAAGGATCATACACCACGATCAAGTGGGATTTATCCCAGGGATGCAAGGATTCTTCAATATACGCAAATCAATCAATGTGATACACCATATTAACAAATTGAAGAATAAAAACCATATGATCATCTCAATAGATGCAGAAAAAGCTTTTGACAAAATTCAACACCCATTTCTGATAAAAACTCTCCAGAAAGTGGGCATAGAGGGAACCTACCTCAACATAATAAAGGCCATATATGACAAACCCACAGCAAACATCATTCTCAATGGTGAAAAACTGAAAGCATTTCCTCTAAGATCAGGAACGAGACAAGGATGTCCACTCTCACCACTATTATTCAACATAGTTTTGGAAGTCCTAGCCACGGCAATCAGAGAAGAAAAAGAAATAAAAGGAATACAAATTGGAAAAGAAGAAGTAAAACTGTCACTGTTTGCGGATGACATGATACTATACATAGAGAATCCTAAAACTGCCACCAGAAAACTGCTAGAGCTAATTAATGAATATGGTAAAGTTGCAGGATACAAAATTAATGCACAGAAATCTCTTGCATTCCTATACACTAATGATGAAAAATCTGAAAGAGAAATTATGGAAACACTCCCATTTACCATTGCAACAAAAAGAATAAAATACCTAGGAATAAACCTACCTAGGGAGACAAAAGACCTGTATGCAGAAAACTATAAGACACTGATGAAAGAAATTAAAGATGATACCAACAGATGGAGAGATATACCATGTTCTTGGATTGGAAGAATCAACATTGTGAAAATGAGTATACTACCCAAAGCAATCTACAGATTCAATGCAATCCCTATCAAATTACCAATGGCATTTTTTACGGAGCTAGAACAAATCATCTTAAAATTTGTATGGAGACACAAAAGACCCCGAATAGGCAAAGCAGTCTTGAGGCAAAAAAATGGAGCTGGAGGAATCAGACTCCCTGACTTCAGACTATACTACAAAGCTACAGTAATCAAGACAATATGGTACTGGCACAAAAACAGAAACACAGATCAATGGAACAAGATAGAAAGCCCAGACATTAACCCACGCACCTATGGTCAACTAATCTATGACAAAGGAGGCAAAGATATACAATGGAGAAAAGACAGTCTCTTCAATAAGTGGTGCTGGGAAAACTGGACAGCTACATGTAAAAGAATGAAATTAGAATACTCCCTAACACCATACACAAAAATAAATTCAAAATGGATTAGAGACCTAAATATAAGACTGGACACTATAAAACTCTTAGAGGAAAACATAGGAAGAACACTCTTTGACATAAATCACAGCAAGATCTTTTTTGATCCACCTCCTAGAGTAATGGAAATAAAAACAAAAATAAACAAGTGGGACCTAATGAAACTTCAAAGCTTTTGCACAGCAAAGGAAACCATAAACAAGATGAAAAGACAACCCTCAGAATGGGAGAAAATATTTGCAAATGAATCAACGGACAAAGGATTAATCTCCAAAATATATAAACAGCTCATTCAGCTCAATATCAAAGAAACAAACACCCCAATCCAAAAATGGGCAGAAGACCTAAATAGACATTTCTCCAAAGAAGACATACAGATGGCCACGAAGCACATGAAAAGATGCTCAACATCACTAATTATTAGAGAAATGCAAATCAAAACTACAATGAGGTATCACCTCACTCCTGTTAGAATGGGCATCATCAGAAAATCTACAAACAACAAATGCTGGAGAGGGTGTGGTGAAAAGGGAACCCTCTTGCACTGTTGGTGGGAATGTAAATTGATACAGCCACTATGGAGAACAATATGGAGGTTCCTTAAAAAACTAAAAATAGAATTACCATATGACCCAGCAATCCCACTACTGGGCATATACCCAGAGAAAACCGTAATTCAAAAAGACACATGCACCCGAATGTTCATTGCAGCACTATTTACAATAGCCAGGTCATGGAAGCAACCTAAATGCCCATCAACAGACGAATGGATAAAGAAGATGTGGTACATATATACAATGGAATATTACTCAGCCATAAAAAGGAACGAAATTGAGTCATTTGTTGAGACGTGGATGGATCTAGAGACTGTCATACAGAGTGAAGTAAGTCAGAAAGAGAAAAACAAATATCGTATATTAATGCATGTATGCAGAACCTAGAAAAATGGTACAGATGAGCCAGTTTGCAGGGCAGAAGTTGAGACACAGATGTAGAGAATGGACATATGGACACCAAGGGGGGAAAACTGCGGTGGGGTGGGGATGGTGGTGTGCTGAATTGGGCGATTGGGATTGACATGTATACACTGATGTGTATAAAACTGATGCCTAATAAGAACCTGCAGTATAAAAAAACAAACAAAACAACTAATACTAAACTTTCATTGGGTTATTTGTATGGAAATATGTTAATATAAATGTTTCAGACATTAAAAAAAAAAAAAAAAAAAATACACTTAACAAGCAAGCCCTGCTATCCTAGAAACTACTGGTGGATACAACAACAATAAGGACGGTCCTAAACTTGTAGGATTCACAATCCAGTGGAGTAGAAAATTATGTGAACAAATAAATAAGATAGGGCTTCCCTGGTGGTGCAGTGGTTGAGAATCTGCCTGTTAATGCAGGGGACACGGGTTCGAGCCCTGGTCTGGGAGGATCCCACACGCCGCAGAGCAGCTGGGCCCGTGAGCCACAACTACTGAGCCTGCGCGTCTGGAGCCTGTGCTCCGCAACAAGAGAGGCCGCGATAGTGAGAGGCCCGCGCACCGCGATGAAGAGCGGCCCCCGCTTGCCACAACTAGAGAAAGTCCTCGCACAGAAACTAAGACCCAACACAGCCATAAATAAATACATTTTTTTTAAATAAATAAATAAATAAATAAGATAAGGGATTTGTAGGAACTGTTGGAGATCTATGAATAAGATGTGCTGAGAGCACTGACAACAAAACAACCAAAGGACTCAATTCCTGAGAAAGGGTGTTAGAAAAGGCTTCCCTAGGAGGTGATCTATTAACAGGATCCTACAAAATACACAGTAGCAAAGAAGGGGAAGGGGATTAAAGTCACAGCAAAGCAAAGCCAGGCCTGCTTCCCATCCAATGAAGCAGCCGGAAAGAGAATACGAAAACAGATAGAGACATACACAATCTCTTTGTATAGCAGCCAGGTGGACCCTTGAGGCTGGCCCGATCACATTCCCCACCTGACCGTATGAACGCAGCAAGCCCTGGCTCTGGCCTCCCCTGACTGGCAGACCCCTTACTCCATGCAGCCAACAGTGACCTCAGAACTTCAGAGGCATTTCTGTGAGCCCCGCCTCTCAGGTATTTCCTTCATCTCATGTGTCCTGTGCACGAACCATCTGTTGCTTCAGTAGCAAGCCAAATAAAAGCAACATCACACCAGTCATCAGAGCAGCTTCTGCAGTCTGGCCTAGAGACAGCTGAGGACACGGAATAGCACGTGTGAGGACACAGTCATGAAAGGGCAAGCTTTCTGGTGAGCGCTGAGAAGAATGAGGAAGGCCCTTCTGCCACACTAGACAATCTAGATTTTGTCCGTTAATAAGGAGGCATAAACTGGCCCCTAGTGAGAGAATTTTGTGAGAAAAAATATATATATATAGCATAAGGTAGTAAGTGGATAGATGACAGATTAAACCAGTGGCAGGGAGACTAGTTAGGACACTAATGCAATAGTCTTAGTAAAGGAGATGAACGCCCAGACTTAATTCCAGACAGAGAGGAAAAGGAAGAGAGATGGATATAAGGGACATTTCTACTTTTGACTTTATAGGATTTGGTGAACAAGTGAATCTCGATGGTGCAGGAGAATGCATTATGGTTTCTAAAGGGGAAAGTTGCGTAAATGGAACTGCCCAAACAATAAAATACGGGATATACAACAGGTTTTGCAAACGTCGGAGAGCAAGGATCTGCAACGTGGTGGAAGAATCAGCCTTAGACAGGAGGAGGGACAGAGGAGGGAGGGAGGAGGGGAGAGCTGGGCAGGGGATGCGTGAGGAGTGGGGCAAGATTACCTGACATTCTCATTTTCTACCCAACTCTTACTTGGTTGGCATTTTCCAGGGTTGTGTCCTTGGTTCTCTTTGGCCTTCTCTCTTTTCCTTCCCCCTGGGTGCTCATCCAGCCCCATGCCTTCAACTACTCTTTACATAACAACTCTCAAACTTCTATCCCGAGCCCTGAACTGAACCTATAATACAGTGGTCACCTGGATATCAACATGTGGATTTTTCATTGGTATGGCTAACTACCTAGAGTGAGAACAAAACTCAAATGGATCTCTCTTGAGTAAGAAACTTAGTGATGGAGTGCTATATTCCCTAGTCAGAAAGTGTCTTTGTACCAATTCATTCCCATTTCTTCATTATTTCTTCATTATTCCTCAACTCAGTGTCCACTGGGAATGTGGAAGGCAAGAGTTACCACGAAGGAAGGCAACATGCATCCAGAAAATTAGGAGAATGCTGCCTGGCTTATTCTGTGTATGTCTAAGTGGTGTGTGTTTCCCTGGGGAAAATCATTGTAGGAGGATTTTATGTCTGAGGAAATGCTCTGCTTCAAAGAATGGTAATGTATATATCTAAAGGTTTGTGTTAAAATGGTTAGGAGAGATAACACAAGTGGAAGAATATGTAAAACATTTTAGGGGAAAACATCAACATATTTTTAGTCACTCAGAACTATTTCCAACTTTGCCTTACATATTTCTCCTTAAACCCTAACTGCTCCCATTTAAGGGTCGGTGGGGAGGGAGTAGGAGTGCTGCAAAGTGAAATTGACTTCCAAATTCCAAAGAAAGAAATTGAAGGCTAAAATGCGACCATAAAGAAAGTATTTTTAAAATGAGGACAGGGGTTGATGAAATAAAAAGGAAAAAACAAAGTCGTTCTCTACCCTGATGAAATAAGCATTATCTACTCTGAGATGTTATAGCAGTTGAGAGAATAAGAGGTCTTCCCTATCTTCTTCCATGAGCAATGGAAAGAGTAACAGCTCTTTTATTATTAGGCTTTTCCTACCTTTTAAAAATACTCCTGGTAATATTTCCGGATTTGTTAAACTCAAGAAAATCACCTAGGCTTAAAAATTACCAGGACAAGTTGCTTTTGTTTTTCTGTTGTGCTGTTTCAAAGGGCAGAAACCTATTTCTAGGTGCGCTCTTCTTTTTCGACGGATGGCCGTTCTGTGAGGCTTGGGTTCATCAGAGACGAGCCTCCCATCAGCCGGAGGTGTGGGCAGGAGCCCGTGGACAGCAGTCACCCCACTTACCAGAGATTCGCTGGCACACTGGAACACGTAACAGATATACTGGCTCAGCCCGGGCTCCGGCAACTCCCGACAGATAAAGCCAAAGTGATCAACATGCTTTATACCCTAGAGAAGGAAGAAGGGCAGTGTTTATGGGATTATGTCCTTTTAACCAACACTATAGAAATAGTTCTGTGCTTTCACACTTCCATGAATTTCTCCTTCACAGCACTGTGACAGGGGACATAATGCCAGAGCAAACTTATTCGGTGGTCTTTTGATACATAATATAAAGGGTGAGACCAGCTCAGATTTTTTTTTGTTTCTGGCAAACACTCTGTGACTCAGGGCCACAGGAGGAAAAATATGATGGCATGACCCACTGTCTCTTGTAATAAAAACCGCTACTCAGTGTTTGCAAGTAATGGAGTTTTCAATTTATTGGTCATCTTTGAACGGGCAGTCTGATCATTCATTATAAACCCTGTTCTTGTTTATATGAGGCTAAGAATCATTAAAACTGACAATGCTCGAATTAAATGGCATGCCATTCCCTAAAGCACGCAGTAAAAATACTAGAATGTTTGTCTATTGATAGACATTCAAGGAGCCACAACTGTTAGAAGATGAATACATTAAAGACATTATTGCAGACATCAACTATCCAAATTCACAAATCTGTACTTCCTGAACACAGGCTAAATAACCTCAGCTACACTTAATAAAAAATTCTGAAATCATCTGAGAATTTCGATCGCCCTGAATACATACACACCAATTAGTAGACAGCACCTTGTTATTTTAACAGAAAGCACAGTACTTTGAAAAGTCAAGAAGACAAAAAATTTGAAGTTGTCCTGCAATCACCTGAATTCCAGAGAAAGGAAAACAGACTTTGGATTCAGACAGATTTGTGCTTCAATCTTGGTTCAACCAATCTACCAGGTATGAGATAGTGTGCTGCGTTGCTAAAAAGAATCTCTGAGGTTCCATTTCTCATCATAAAATAATATTAATGGCGCCTATTCTAAGAAAATTTTCAGATTTAGAACTAAGAAATATCTTAGCTCCTGGCATGTTTGATAAACGGTAACCACTATTCTTGTAATAATAAGCTCAACCTATCCAATGGCTATGGAAAAAGGAAATCAACTCCGATAAAAAGTAAAGAAGTCAATAAGGAGGAGTGAGGTTACAATCCATGAGGTGAAACTAAATTCCATCTGATACAACTCATTCGTGATTAAAGAACATCTTTTACTAGCTTGGTACTAAATGGGAAAACTGCACAGGAGCTCATTAGCTCAGCAAGTTTTCGGGCAGTGGTAATGTTTCCAGTAAAGAAAACCATTCCCTTATTCCTCATGCTTGCCAGGGACACAGTCCTACCGATTCTGAGGAAAGAAACATTAGTAGGTGTTCATGTGTTAAAAAGTACTCCTGTTCCCAAATGCGGCCACCCTCTATCAGTACAATTCTGTGGAAAGAAATAACAGGAGTTGGGCCACTCAGTGAAGAGCAGAAAGTTAACCTGACAATTATTCTGATCAAAGGCCTTTGCACAAATTTTCCTCACATTTTTGTTTGATTCTTCTTCTGAATTCTTAGAACACAAAGCTTGCTTTAAAAAAAAGGAAAAGCAAAAATCTTGTTTGAACTGCCAGATTTATATATTTTGTTTGGCTGGTTCTTTTTTTTTTTTTTCGTGTTTTTTTTCCTTTACATGTTCAACGAGCATTGCTAGTTTTCTTTCTGGGAGGCCGGCAGAGGGGCGAGGGCGGGAGAGGCACGGCCTTTTCAGATGACTCCTCTTGCTTTGGGGCACAGGAAGTACGCTGGTTTGTACACCACTCTCTCCCCAACACTTGGCACAAGGCCCAACATGTAGAAGCATTCATTCAACATTTATGGAACACCTAAGCGTCAAGCTCTGTCTTAACACATCTTACTCTCTGATGCCCTAGAGCAGCGGTCCCCAACCTTTTTGGCACCAGGGACCAGTTTCATGGAAGACAATTTTTCCATGGACAGGGGTGGAGGGGGCAAATATGGTTCAGGCGGTAATGCGAGCGATGGGGAGCGATGGGGAGCGGCAGATGAAACTTCACTCCCTCGCCCGCCCTCACCTCCTGCTGTGCGGCCCAGTTCCTAACAGGCCTCGGCCCGGGGGTTGGGGACCCCTGGCCTACAGAATAAGACACCTGCCCTCACAGAGCTTATGATCACGCGGGGACCCCCAGGAAACATGTAATTACAAGAATGCTTCATAAATACTTTTTTTAGTTAAAGTGAATAATCTTTTTACCACATTTTTTGTCCTTTAAGTAGGAATTTAGAAATTTGCAATATATTCTTCCTCTAGTCAGATGCTGCCTCTCTAAACTACTAGAGTAGAAAATTTTTATGTTCACAATATAATTTTATGTCTCCATATAACAGAACAAATATTAAAACAAAATACTAGAAGTGAAACCACATCAGCTCAGGCTGAGGAGAGTAATTAACAAGATGTACAAAAGCTTATCATTTTCAAAGGGAAGAATGTCGGGATATCATACCTGTGGCAATGCTAACTCCAAAGTTAAAACTTAAAAAAAAGTCAGTCTATTTTTCAACATTAAAATACAGGAAAGGGCCTTGGCAAGATCCAGGCCCCTGAAGGTATACCTAAGGTACACCTGCTAGGAAAGAAGTTACTGCTTCTCGATCCAGGGCCCTGAAGGTATACCTAAGGTACACCTGCTAGGAAAGAAGTTACTGCTTCTCTATTCCAGGGACCTCCCCAGAGGCATCCTTGCATTTTTTTAAAATTTATTTATTTATATTTATTTTTGGCTGTGTTGGGTCTTTGTTTCTACGCGAGGGCTTTTCTCTAGTTGCGGCAAGCGGGGGCCACTCTTCATCACGGTGCGCGGGCCTCTCACTCTCGCGGCCTCTCTTGTTGCGGAGCACAGGCTCCAGACACGCAGGCTCAGTAATTGTGGCTCACGGGCCTAGTTGCTCCGCGGCACGTGGGATCTTCCCAGACCAGGGCTCGAACCCGTGTCCCCTGCATTGGCAGGCAGACTCTCAACCACTGCGCCACCAGGGAAGCCCATCCTTGCATTTTTAACTTTCCCATATTCAGCTTTAGGTACTCCCTCTACTCCAACATCTTCGGCAGTTCTTTCTAGGTTTGCCGTATATTTAGGTAGCTCTAAGAATTATATAGATATTCTGAATTATTACTATGGTACTTAGGACACTACTTTATGCCTAATATGACCTTGAACACACATAGTTGTATAGATTATTTTTAAAACTTTCAAATACGTAATATGAGAATTAAAAATAAGTAAAAGGACAAAGATATATACCAAAACCTTCTTTTCAAACTTTAGCATTTACATTTATAAACTTGAAAGTACTAGTTCTTTTTTTTTACCTACTACAGTATAAAGAGCAAACATGACTCAGTGATGCCCACAAGACCTACTGCTCAAGATTCTGAGGAACACTAACTGTGAAGATATTTTCTAAAGAACTCACCACTGCAAAACTTCCTTCCATCCCTTTGATGAAGTGACACTATGAGGAGACAGGGTTGACGAAAGTGAGGACAAGATTATGATAATGAGGAACCTGGACAGGATTTTCTAATTGGCAGGGACCCAAACACATGAACACTCTTAGTTTAAGATAAATCTACTTAAGAAATGCTTTAAAGAATAAAATCTTAAGGGGTTTAAGCCCAGTTATTTTGTTAATTTAGAAACAAGCTTTAATTGGTTTCTTCAAATACTATAATCTACTTCAATACATACCTGGGAACAAGAAGAGATATCTTTAAAATTCTTCTCAAGCACAAGTGATTTAGTGTCTGGACTGATAAGGTTAATCTCAAACCGTCCAACCTTAAAAATAAAAATATTCCAATTAATTAATTAATTAATTAGTAAATATTCCAATTAATTAATTCCAATTAATTAATATTCCAATTAATTTCAATTAACTTATCAAGAACCTAACATATTACTTTACAGTTAAATATTTGACTAATAATACAGATTCAAATGCTCTATCCCTGACATACATATTCACATGTGTGTCAACATCCAATCCAACCAAATCTACAACCCCAATTATCAGCTGTCTGAAAACATTTCTTCCTTTCATCTAGAAATCATGAAAATTAAGTTGGTCTTAATTTACAAGAAACCATTTTTTTTCCAAATTAGAAATTATTCTTTTCAAAAAAATGCAACCTTTCCACACTTTGTTTTCTAAAAATACTAATTATTTAATTATAATTTATAATCATACTTTCTCACAAATGATCAACAGAAAGATATACTTGCAATTGGGCAGATAAATTTTTAAAATTTTTAAACAAAAACAATCATTTAGAAAAAATTAACAACATGGACTCTAGCTAGCTAAGAAAAAGAACAAATCCAGTAGCCCAAACAAGAGAGGAAACTCAGTTAACATATCACCACAGGAAAGACTACAGACACTTTAATTACATGCCTAGAGTTATCAAGAACAAAACAGAGCAAAACCACCATGAACTTCTGATAAAGCAAATATTACACACTGGGACTGTTTACCGAGGTACACTGTGCAACTTCCTTCTCAGGGACTCTTTGCAATGGAATAAAAGGGCAGTTACTCCTTTTTTCAAGAAAACTCAAATCTGAGGAAAACTCAAATTAATCTTCAAAGCTGAGGATTAATTAAAGAATCTCTACAGGGCATTGTTAAGAATTAAGTTCTTGTAAGTGGAACTGGACATTTTCTATATACCCTGTACAACTTCAAAAACTATTTTTTAGAATTAAGAATCATCTTTTACACCTATAATATAGCTTGCACCAAATCATTTTAATAACTGGTCTAATAAATTATCAGGCCTATGATGTTTCTTTAACCGTCTCTTTTGTATGACAGAGTAAATTGGTGTATTCTCATGTGAAAATACACCTATGAGTCTCTGGACTTTTTTTTTTCTCTCTAGAAAATACTTTCTCCTTCATGAAGATTCACACGCTCCCAGATTCACATCTTCAAACCCTTCATAAGACTGACTTTCTGCCGTCATTTAAAAAAACAACATTTATTTAAGAATTAACCTAAGGTAAATGCTGGTGATGTTAAGAGCGATCTATTCTTATTTCCCCACCAACTTCCCGTGATGCTCTGCAAGTGCTTCTGTCTCTTCCTCTCCCTTCCCTGCTCCCTTTTTTCTTACATTCCCCGTCTGCCTCTCACCCCTTCACTACTTTCCTTTGTTTGCTCTCTTTCTCCACCTGCCTTATCTGCTTCCCAAGGGATATGACAGAAAGGCTGGACGCTTGCAGAGCGAGGACCAGGGAAGAGCTGGCCTCCCGGCTGCTTCCGTCTAGCAAAGAATGGGGAAACACCCCGAGAGCACGCGGCCTGGGCAGCACCTGAAACAGCATCGTTCTGTTCTTCTCCGAATCCGAGGGCTGGACGTGGCTGGGCGCGCTGGCGTGCCTCCTCCGCGGCTGCGGCTTCTGGCTGTTCTCGTGAACTTTCCTTTGCAGGACACCGGTGACGCTGCTGCACCGAGACCGGAACTCCTGCTGTTCATCAAAGCCAGAATCTTCCAAAATCCGCTCAGGGAAGCAGACTCGAGAGCTGGACGGCCCAGGCTGGCTGGGCGCCGCGGGGAAGACGGGGTGGGTGTCGGTGACGCCATCCCCTTCCTCGGACAGAACGTCGGCGGGGGAAGCGGGCGCCTGGGCCTCCGACACCGCCGGGTCCTCGCCGGCATCGGCGGCGCGCGGCTCGCCCTGGACCCGCAGGCGCTGCCGCTCGTGCAGGCTGAACTTCTCGATGCAGTCGTCGATGAGGCTGGACGGGGCCTTCTTGTGGATCACGGTCACCTTGCCACAGTACAAGACCTCGAACTTCTGCGAGTTGTAAAAGGCGTCCTCGTTGTCTTTGCTGGGTTTGGCGTCCTCCTTCATGGCAGCTTTCGATAACTGCCTTATGCTGCTGATAACATCGGGAACCTGGAAAAGAATTCAATAATCCTCACTTTAGTTGAATATTTAGAGATCGTATATGTTTACCTAGACCTGTTATTATCACAGAATGCTCGCTCATCCTAAATGATAAAATACAGAAAGTAATAGATCCTACATAAGATAAAGCATAAACTTAAATTACACTATTGGACATAGTGATTTAAGGATAAGATTGGAATTTTATATCACTTTCATACTTTCCACTTTTAAGTGTATTCGTTTCCTGAAAACAAAACCATGAGACTATACAGGCCACAGCAACCTTTAATAAATCATCATAATACAACCTTTGAGTACTTTTAAAACGTATTATAAGGGATCAAAAGGTGAAAAATTAAATTTAAATATAAAAAAGTGTAACATGCTAAGGTACCAACCACGACTGAGATAAATAAATTATTTAATTAAATTATTATGAGCCTCAGCTGAAAGGAACCAAAGCTTCAACAATGAGGCTAAAATTAACCTTCTGGATGAAGAGGTTAAAATCCAGACACCCCTCACCAGCATTAGCCATCAGGGAGAATGCAAATATAGACCACAGGAAG
Source organism: Balaenoptera ricei (assembly GCF_028023285.1). Lineage (NCBI taxonomy): Eukaryota > Metazoa > Chordata > Mammalia > Artiodactyla > Balaenopteridae > Balaenoptera > Balaenoptera ricei. The sequence continues at coordinate 53,026,092 of NC_082656.1, forward strand.
ATACTATTTCATTATCTATTAGAATGGCTAACATCAAAAAGTCCAAGTGGGGCTTCCCTGGTGGCGCAGTGCTTAAAAAGCCGCCTGCCAACGCAGGGGACACGTGTTCGAGCCCTGGTCCGGGAAGATCCCACATGCCGCAGAGCAACTAAGCCTGTGCGCCACAACTACTGAGGCTGCGAGCCACGACTACGGAAGCCAGCGCGCCTACAGCCCGTGCTCCGCAACAAGAGAAGCCACCGCAGTGAGAAGCCCGCGCACCGCAACGAAGACCCAGTGCGGCCAAAAAATAATTAATTAATTAAAAAGTCCAAGTGCCCACCAGGATGTGGAGCAACAGGAACCCTCATACACTGTGTGCAGAAATGTAAAATGGCACAGCTACCTCAGGAGTTTGGCAGCTGCTTGGGAGTTAAACATACATCTCACAACCCAGTCATTCCACTCCTAGAGATTTAGGTGAAAGCCCTGAAAACGTATGTCCAAAGAAAGGCTTGTACACAAATATTCATAGATGGTTTAGTCACAATATCCCAAAACTGGAAACAACCCAAATATTCATCAACAAGTGAATGCTCACTAATTGTCAGGGTAATGTAAAGCAAAACCACAATAAAATATCACCTTACACTTGATAGGATGATTATCATCAAAAAGACAAGATATAACAAGTACTGGGGGAGGATGTGGGAAAAAGGAAACCCTTGTGCATTGTTAGTAGGAATGTAAATTGGTGCAGTCACTATGGAGAACAGTATGGAGGTTCCTAAAATATTTAAAATAGAACTACCATATCATCCAGCAATTCCACTTCTGGGTATATATTCAAAAGAAACAAAATCATTCTCTCGAAAAGATACCTGCACCCTCATGTTCATCACAGCATTATTCACAATAGTCAAGACATGGAAACAATCTAATTCAGCCTAAGTGTCCGTCAAAAGATGAATGGATAAAGAAACTGTGATAAATATTATTTAGCCATAAAAAAGGAAATCCTGCCATTTACGACAACATGGATGGACCTTGAGGGCATTATGCTAACTGAAGTAAGTCAGACTGAGAAGGGTAAATACTGTATGATCTCACTTATATGTGGAATCTTAAAAAAAAAAAAAAAAACCTCATAGATAAAGAGAACAGAGTGGTGATTGCCAGAGGCATGGAGGGAGGAATGGGTGAAGGTAGTCAAAAGGTACAAACATCCAGTTATAAGACAAATAAGTTCTGGGGATGTAATGTACAGCATGGTGACTAGAGTTAATAATACTATATTGTATATTTAAAACTTGCTAAGAGAGTAGATCTTAAAAGTTCTCACAAGAAAAAAAAATCTATAACCATGTGAGGTGAGTGATGTTAACTAAACTTATGGTAATCATTTTGCAATGTATACATGTATCAAATCATTAAGTTGTACTCCTTGAACTAAATACAATGCTATATGTCGATTATATCTCAATAAAACTGAAGGGAAAAAAGTGAAAGGATGAACAAAAGGTGGTACATTCATACAAAATGAAATACAACTCATTATCTCTCATCTGGTTTTCTGCAATAATCTTTTAACTGGTGTCCCTTGCCCCCTTCAATCTACTCTCAAAAGTAGAAAGGATCCTTTTTAAACTTGTCATGTTGCTCACCTGCAAATCCTCCAAGCTCCCCATTTCATTAAGAGTAAACGACAAAATCCCTACAATGTCCTACAGGGCCCTCACCCTCTGCATTTGACATACATATAGATTAAATGTGCACTGTGGCTACACACCCTCCATGTGACCTTTAGACAGTCAACCTGGATTTCGTCTTTTCATTCTCACCTCGTTTCCTCTGACCACTCCTCCCAGCATCCCTCTCTCACTCACTCTGCTCCAGCCCCACTGGCTTCCTGACTACTCTTTGAACATGCCAGGCACACTCCTCTCTCGAGGTCTCTGAACTCCAAGTCCTCCCCCAGATAACTGGACGGCTCACTCCTCATCTCGTTTAAATCCATGCTCTAATGTCACCTTGAGGCAGCAACCATCCCCTAAACCAAAACACGCATACACACACACACACACGGAGACACACTCTGACACAGCCAGCATTCCCCTGGAATTTTCCCCCATTTTATTACTCTCTATAGCACTTACCTCTTTTAACATTCTGTGTAATTGATTTGCTAGAATGTAAGCCCTAGGAGGGTGGTGATTTCTGTCTCTTTTCCCGCATTTTTTCCTTGTATCCCCAAAGCCTAGAGTACAAAGCCTGGTACAAAGTAGATCCTCAATATGTGGACTAGGGGGAAAAAACTTTTTTTGGTAATTTCTACCTTTGGAAAAGAGAGATCATCTTATACGCAGGGTTGATTCACATTCAGACATACAAGGTATTTCTTCAAATATTCTAGCACCAATTCTAAAACCAGAATCTCTTCTGTTTCACATAATTCTTTGGGATATACTGCCAGAACATTCACAGTTTAAAAATCACAAGACTTTCAGCTTGCTAGTAGAGTATTTCCTATGAAAGAATAAAGTCCAAATGCTATAGTTTCAATGACTCACCCTGAACATTTGACATATCTCCAGGGAAGTCAGATGCTTTGTACGAACACATGATCAGCAACCTTAGCCCTCTGTCATTTTCTTTTTGCCTTAGTGTCTGACAAGGGCCAAAGCTATGGAGACTGACCTAGACATTCAACCCTGAAAAAAGTACAATGATTCTAGTGGGTTAGGCAAAATCCTAAAATAGATGGCTCCCTCCTTCCTCACTAACCATATTTCATTAGATACTTTTCATCTGATTTTACAACCCTAGTGCACCTAAATTTCCAAAGTGTCTCTATGGAGTACAGAATAAGAAATATTATCTGTAGGATTTTTTTTGAACCTGCAGAATTTTGATCTTGTCACAAATATTTTAATGATTATTAGAGTTAATTCTATCAAGACTGAAAATAAAGTCAGTTTGACCTTAGTTGTATCAATTCCTCTATATTATAAGTCTGTACTTTTTCTCATTGAGAGCTGTTATGTGAAGAACTGATTAGTGGCTAAATCCCTATAGTCTCACAGGACATTTCCCTGAGACCACAGGTAGAAGCTCAATACCTAAATATAATTCAGTTAATGACCCAGTTCATAGAAGCAAAGCTTATCATCTTGACTAAACTGAGTAGGTAATTTAATCTTCCAATAAGTTGAATTGTTAACTGCACCATAAAACATAGATTCTAGTTGCCTTTAATATCTTCTCTCAGGTCATGACTAAACGCAGCTTACAATGACCTGCAAAGAGGCTGGCCTGTGAAACTGATCTAACAACATCCAGCTCTGTTTTTGCTTATAAGTGGAACACACACATGTAAGTTAACATCATACAGCCCCTGCCTACACACTCAGAGCCCATACCAGAAGGGACACACCGATAAAGAAAGGACAGTCAAATATCCACAGTGGGAAAATGAGTTATCAGAGAACCATGAAAACTTTCTGTTGAGACATTTATTTGAGATCAATCAGAAGCAACACAAGAGAAACACAAAATCTCTATCCAGTACTTACACATATACAAGACATTTTGGGAAAACACTATTCTCCTATAGGACAATGTTAACTGACATATATTTAGATTTAGATTTAGATGTGTTTTTGAATGAATTTGACTCCTTGCATGTATCACATCTTTCAACGTCTTTTTTTCTCTTTACCGTTAATGCTATAAGCTCCTAAGTGAAAGACTGAGTTGTGGTGATTTTGTGTCTTTCTAGAGTTCTTCCATTTGACTACTGGGAGAGAATTCTGTGCTCAGAAGAAACTGAGTGACAGTTGTCAGCAAACAAAAATATACAAATAGTGAACAACCACCTAGAACCCTGATGAAAGCTCTCCCGGATTGAGATGGGGTTAGTAAATTCCTGTTGATAACACAAGAGAGATCTGGCACTCCCCAGAATAGAGAGCTGAGGCTTTCCACTCGGCTCAGTGTTCACCCCAACTAGGAAGTGAATGTGTGTTGCAAGAATGTCTTCAGATGCTAGGAGACACCTCAAGCTACACGCTCTAGGTTCATACTCTAGTTATTCATACTCTGGCTACGAATAATGCCACTGCTCAGAATCTGCCTACATCTCACAGAGTCTGATGAAAATTCAATGCCAATTCAAGGCAAAGTTTTTATTGTATAGCATAGTTTTATATGTATAGCATATAATTTTAACACAAAATAACAATAATGAAAAGGGAGTTAATAATCCCTCTACCCAGGAATTAAGAGGTTTATACTCTCTCGCCTGATCTGCCAGGAATTTGTGTCATTCTGCTTTCTAGAGTTTCCTTGCCAGTAAAGTGGGGGACGAGAAAGATGCTCAACAAGATCTCACCTAAATCCAAATTTCCATGGGTTTACTTTTGCATCGATGTTAATATAGGAACAAAATAGTGTACATTAAAAGAAGATGGAAAATCATCTCTATTATTAAGCCAGAAATATTGTAAGTCATCGACATTATTCATTTCCATTGACACACAATAACCAATTGCAACAAGCGATAAAATAAATGGGGCTTTTTTCAAATGCCTCATGATATTTAGAAAAAGCACAGGGCCACCTTTAGCTAGTATTCTGTCCTTACACCTTCAGTGATCTCACTAAAAGAATATAAGTTCAAGTATCAAAATTCAGACATTAAAGCAATTCCTCACTCTAGAGAAAAGAAAAATTGCCACTAGATTCCTGGATGTCAGGCTGTTGTTTCTCATTAATTAATTATCATAATTAGTCATCACATTCCAAGAAATCCAATGGTATTGTAAAAATTACACTTCACCTGACTTCACAAGTAAATAAATTCTACAACTACCACACACTGATGTTTAAAGTCCTAAGCAAATCCAAGGGAAAAAAGTCTGGATACTGAAAAAGCACAAAGGAAAGATACCTTTGGTCAGGAAGCAAGCTGAAAATTGCAGTTGTTCTCCAAGAGCAGTGAATATGCCAAACTGATGTAATCCTTAGTATTAGCTCTCTGTCGCACTTAAGAAGTTCTCTTTCATTCTAGATAAGCCAGCAGTAGTTTTGCTGTATTTGTTCAAGTCGATGTTATCACTATGCAGCCAATTATAAAACTTCCCAGGAATAACCGTTATTGCTTCAAAAGTAAAGTATTTCCTGACTCTGCAATCAGGAAACACACTGATTGTTCAGGGCTAAAGAACAGACTCTCTAGTTTTCTTTTAAAAGAAGCATTTTGAATTTGAGTGCCACTGTCTTTCTTATGCTGTTTAAATAATCACGTGTCCAAGGCTTATTAATTATGAAGGTAGGAGAAAATTAATCTATAATACAATGTCTTCTTTCCTCATAGAGTTCATTGATAAACAGATGAACTTCAGCAAACATTTAAAAATGGATACAAATATGAATATGAAAATAAGCCTCTTAAGACATATTTAAAGCAAAAAAAAAAACTGGGTAAATTCTTTCACAACGGACATGAGCTTGGCTGCTTGATTCATTATTAATCTTTTTATAATAATTATAGTAGGCACAGCAAGATTTTGATAAGCACAAAAAAGAGGGAAAAGGTGTAAAAAAAAGTTGAGGAAAAAATACTAGGAAACATTTCAAGTAAATTGCAAAAAACCTGCCAAATGAGAAGAATTAATCATTTAAACTAGTCTCAATCAAAGAGAGACAGTGAGGAAAAGAAATGTATTTGCTCTGGAAGTAATACAGGCCATTAGGGGACGGGTAGATTTCCTTACTAATTCTGTTTTACTTAGGAAACTATTAAGATCAGTTCAGCATTTTGAGAAAAGACTGATTTTGGAAGATATATACGTGCCATTAAATAGTTCACTTACATTAAGGGAAAAAAATCACCATTATTTAAGAACCCATAAGATGTTCCAGCCCCAGTTACTTTGGAAGAACACTCAGTCTGTGTTGTCATTTTTAAGGTGAGGTTGTCTGACAATCTCAATAAGAAATAAAACTGATTTTTAAACCATTTTAACTTTTATCCAAAAGTACTTCAGTGATTCTTTGTATTTGGTTAAATATATAAATATTAATATAAACAATATTAATTATTAATAATATTAATAATATATAAATTATTATTTTAAAGTAAACCTTACACAGTAAAAAAGAGGTCTAATTATCACTAGGTCTAGAGTCAAAATCGACTGGAATAATGCAGTGGTCTTAAAATCACAGAATTTTAAAGTTAAAGGCACTCTTATGGAATCACCCGTCCCCACTATCTTGTTTTACAGATGGGGAAACAAACGGTTTACATTAAAAGTTAAACCATGGGGCTTTCCTGGTAGCACAGTGGTTAAGAATCCACCTGCCAATGCAGGGGACACGGGTTAGAGCCCTGGTCAGGGAAGATCCCACGTGCTGCGGAGCAACTAAGCCCGTATGCCACAGTTACTGAGCCTGCACTCTAGAGCCCGTGAGCCACAACTACTGAGCCCGCAAGCCACAACTACTGAAGCCCATGAGCCTAGAGCGCATGCTCTGCAACAAGAGAAGCCACCGCAAGGAGAAGCCCACACACCACAACGAAGAGTAGCCCCTGCTCATTGCAACTAGAGAAAGCCCGCATGCAGCAACAAGACCCAACGCAGCCAAAAATAAATAAATAAAACAAATAAATTTATAAAAGAAAAAAAAAGTTAAACCATGAAAGAATAATGAGATTACAAGTAACGAGACTCTTTGGAGCCAAAGAAAGCAAGGATATCTCTACTACTTACACTGCAGTCATACAAGTTGCTTGGGTTTTTGAGTCTTGGGCTTCAGCCAAGACAGTTTCCTCTCAGATTAGGCTTTGGTTCTTAGATATTCTCAGCCCCTTTGCTCCAAACTCATTTTTGGCTCGCGCTTCTCTGTTGTTTCCTGGTGGCCTCTGAGTTAGTTCAAGCATCAGAGAGAGAAATTCCTTGAACTTCCTACCAAGTTCTCCCATCCTATTCTGTCTCACTGCTCATATCTTTGAATTCCTTCTCTGAAAGATATGACTTGTGCCTTTATGACCGTTCAAAATTTGAAAAAGTGATCAGATGTAAAATAAATGAGGGTAACTCACAGGAAATCTGGGGACTCATAATTTTGATTGATTAAGAGAATGGAATGTCCTCAGTAGTGGCTGAGTTTAGTGCTACAGGGAAATAAGACAGAAGATGGGGTGGGTGAGAAGTTAGATGGCAAAGGACAGACAAGGACAGTCCTTTTCAATTCCCCTTTCAAAAGCAAACTCATTCTTTTAAAAGTGGATTAGTCGGGACTTCCCTGGTGGTGCAGTGGTTAAGAATCCGCCTGCCAATGCAGGGGACACGGGTTCAAGCTCTGTTCCGGGAAGATCCCACATGCCGCAGAGCAACTAAGCCCGTGCGCCACAACTACTGAAGCCCGCGTGCCTAGAGCCCGTGCTCCGCAACAAAGAGAAGCCACTGGAAGGAGAAGCCCACGCACCGCAACAAAGAGTAGCCCCCACTCGCTGCAACTAGAGAAAGCCTGCACACAGCAACGAAGACCCAAGGTGGCCAAAAATAATAAATTAATTAATTAATTTTTTTAAAAAGTGGATTAGTCCACAGCATGGCATATTAGAAAAGTACATAACATGCAGTTAGAGGTCTCGAGTTTAAAGCCCCATTCCAGTATCTATGATTATCTGTAGAAAAGACACCGGATATCCTGGTTTTTCATCTGCAAAATGGGAATCACAATGTTTATGTCGAAGGTAACCTGGGAAAATTAAACTAAAAGTGCAAAAGTGCCTGACACAGTGCTAGGACAGTGAAAACATTCAACAATGTTTAATTAAATCGAGAATGTAAGTCTGACTTGTACTGTGTAAGGAGATGAAGGAAGTGAGAAGCTGTTGCTAAATAAAAACACACTGCCTTTGCGAAAGTTAAATTGTAGTAGGGGGTATAGAATGAATAAGTAAAACATAAAGGATTTGAGACAGTAAAAACTGCCAGTGAGAAAACTAATGCCCAGAAGGGGGGACAGAAAATTTGGAGAGGGTGGCAGAACAGTTGCAATTTTAGAGAAAGGTGTCTCTATAAAATATTTGAGTAAAAACCTGAAGTCAGCAAGAAGGTGAGCCATACAGATATCTAAGGGAAGAACATTCCAGGCAGATAGCACACCAAGTACGAAGGCCATGAAGCAGAAATTCGCCTGGCGTGTTCAGGGAACAGTGACGAGCCCATGTGGCTGGATGCGAGTGAGGCAGCAGAAGATGACTGAAGAGGCCATTGTGGGGAACAGGGGCATCTAAATCACGCAGGACCTTGAAAGGACTCTGGCTTTTACTCTTGGTGAGACAGAGAGCCATTGCAGAGTGCTGAGTTACATGTTTAAAGAATCCCTTTGCCTGCTGTATGGAGAACAGATGGCAAGGATAAGGGGGCAGAAGCCTACTACACCCAGGATGAGCCAGTGGTGGTTCACAGGAGAACAGCAAGGGACGGGGTAAGAAGGAGCAGACTTCTGAATATAATTTTAAAGGCACAGTCAGGGGCTTCCCTGGTGGCGCAGTGGTTGAGAATCTGCCTGCCAATGCAGGGGACACGGGTTCGAGCCCTGGTCTGGGAAGATCCCACATGCCGTGGAGCAACTGGGCCCGTGAGCCACAACTACTGAGCCTGCGCGTCTGGAGCCTGTGCTCTGCAACAAGAGAGGCCGCGACAGTGAGAGGCCCGCGCACCGCGATGAAGAGTGGCCCCCACTTGCCGCAACTAGAGAAAGCCCTCGCACAGAAACTAAGACCCAACACAGCCATAAATAAATAAATAAATAAAATTTAAAAAAAAAAAGGCACAGTCAACACGATTTGTTGATGGATCTAACGTGGATTGTAAAAGAAGGTGAGGAGGCATGGATGAACTTTATGGGTTTTGGCTAGAGGAACTAGAAAAATGGAGCTGCAGTGAAACAGGGTGAGGGATAGGGATGGCTTAAGAGAGTAGGAGCTTAGCTTTGGATTGTTAATTTTGAGAAGCTTACAGACATCCAATGGGTGATGTCAGTAGGCAGTTGAGTACATGGAGCTCAGGGGTGAGGACAGAGCTGAGAAAGAAAAATTGGAAGATATTAGCATATAAATAGCATGTAAAGCCATGCAATTAGAGGAGTCCATCAAAAAAGTGAGCACAGATGACACAGAGAGACAGAGCAACAGGGAGAGAGACATGGTGAGCTAGGAAGAGAGAGAAATATCTCCGGGAACCAAGCCCTGAGGCGCACAATGCCTATAGTTTAGGAGATGGAGAGATATGAGCAAAGGAAAATACATCAAGAGATACAGGTAAAACCAGAAAAGAACGATATCCAGAAGCCAAGAAAGAAAGGTTTCCAAGAAGGAGGGGGTTAAGCACTATGAGATCATAGGTGACTTTGACAAGAAAAGTTTTGGTGGCACTTAGGGCAAAAGCCTTAATGGAGTAGGTTCGAAAGAAAATTTTAGGAACAAAATCCAAAACATTAGGTACAGACAATCTTTTAGGGCTGTAGCTAGAGGTACAAGTGAGTCAAAAGAGGGTTCTCTTATAGACGGGTGAAATGACAGCTTCCAATAGAGAATTTCCAATAGTGAAGGGGAAATTGATGCTCTAGAGAAAGAGAGTAGCACTGCTAGCAACATCTTTAAGTAGGCAAGAGGGGACAGTGGAAGACTTTGAACTGACCCAGGGCATGGCCAGTTCATCTCAAAAGGTGCAAATGCAGGAAGACATAGTGGTGGGAGTTTGGAGAATTTGTCCTCTGACTGCTTTAATTTCTCAGTAAAACAGAAAGCATAATCATCAGCCGAGGTAAGGATGGGGAAGAAGATCAAATGAGTATTGATCAGTAAACATTTAATTTAATTCAAGGCTGACTGTAAGCAAAATTGTGAGGTGATGGTATCTTTAGAACCCTCAAGCTTCACTTTCTGTGTTCGGATGATGTGGAAATGTGACTTCTACAACTCCTTCATGGAGACATCACATTTTAACCTAAGTTTTAACTTGAGAACTGAAGTATCTTAGATGAAACTCAGGAATCAACCAGAAATTAGAAGAGAGGTTTTTGCACCCTGAAATGAAACAATGCAGGTAAACAGTTTTTTCTGCCTAGGATGAGACTGGGAGCTAACCTTGTAAGTAACAGTTGTGTAAGAAATGAATTTTGGAAAAAGTTCACGTATGGTAGGGAAAAGAAGTGTTCTGTACCTTACAAAAATAAGAATAACACAGTTTGATTATAGAGTATTTGTGTCACTTGTGAAAAATAATTCTATATTTCTTTTTTTGGATATGGATATTTATACAGATATGATCAAAAAAGGTGAAGTCAGCAGAGTCACCAATGCAAGAAAATCAAACTTCTTACAAAAGTGTAATCAAGAAAGTTAATCTTTTATGTTCTAACTATAGAAACATGGAATAGGGGCATCTAAGAAACAATCCTGAAAAGCTGTTATTTATTTACTTATGCTGGCACTATGAGACCCACTTTGAAATGCAGCATATCCCTCTACCCAACCACAAAGCACTTTCAATGTGAGATCAACCTACTACCTGTTTATTCAACAGAATGCTTTCTATTCATCAAATCAGTCCTATTATTTGCTTAATGCTCACATTTTTAAAAATATACAACTCAAAATCAATAAACCTCTAGCCAGGCTAACTAAGAAGAGAGGACACAAATTACTAATATTAGAAATGAAAGAGGGGACATCGCTACAGATCCCATGGAAATTAAAAGCATAGTAAAAGAATACTATGAACCACTCCATGACCAGAAATTCGATATCCTAGATGAAATGGACCATTTCCTTGAATGCTACAATCTGCCAAAATGCATACATGAATAAATGATCTGAATAGGCCTAAATCGAATCAATAGTTAATAATCTTCTAAAACAGAAAGCACCAGGCTCAGATGGATACACTGGTGAATTCTGTCAAACATTTAAGAACAAAATGATACCAATCCTCCATAATCTCTTTCAGAAGATAGAAGCAGAGAAAATACTTCCTAATTCATTCTATGAGGCCAGCATTACCCTAATATCAAAACCAGACAAAGACAGTATAAGAAAACTACATACCAATATCTCTCATGAATATAGATGCAAAAATCCTTAACAAAATACTAGCACATCAAATCCAGAAAAGTATAAAAAGAATTATATACGAGGACCAAGTAGGATCTATCTCAAGTATGTAAAGGTGGTTCAACATTCAAAAATCGATTAATGTAATCTATCACATCAACAGACTAAAAAAAAAAAAAAAAATCACATGATCATATCAATAGAAGCAGAAAAAGCATTTGACAAAATCCATCACCCATTCATGGTAAAAACTCTCAATAAACCAGGAATAGAGGGGAATTTCTTCAACAAACTAGAAAAAAATCTACAGCTAGCATCATACTTAATGGTGAAAAACTCAAAGCTTTCCCACTGAGATCCAGTACATGGCAAGGATATACTTTCTCACCATTCCTTTTCAACATCATACTAGAAGTCCTTGCTAATAGGCAAGAAAAGGAAACTAAAGGTATCCAGATTGGAAAGGAAGAAATAAAACTGTCTGTTTTGAGATGACATGATTGTCTGTAGAAAATCTGAAATAAAAATAAAGGAAAAAGGAAATAAAAATTTACCAAAAAAACAGTCTCTAGGTCCATCCACATCTCTACAAATGACCCAATTTTGTTCCTTTTTATGGCTGAGTAATATTCCATTCTATACATGTACCACATCTTCTTTATCCATTTCTCTGTCAATGGGCATTTAGGTTGCTTCCATGACCTGGCTATTGTAAACAGTACTGCAGTGAAAATTGGGGTGCATGTGTCTTTTTGACACATCATCACCTGGAACACCTCCTGGAACTAGTAAGTGATTATAGTAAGGTTGCATGATACAGGGTTAATATACAAAAGTCAATTGCTTTCTTATATGCCAGCAATGAACAAGTGGATTTTGAAATTAAAAACATTTCATTAGCACCCCAAACACAAATACTTAGGTAAAAAATCTAACAAAATATGTATAAGATCTATATGAGATCTACAAGACTCTGATGAACATGATCAAAGTAAAGCTAAATAAATGGAGAGATATTCCATGTTCATGAGTAGGAAGACTTGATATAGTCCAGATGTCAACTTGATCTATAAATTCAATGCAATCACAATCAAATCCCATTAAGTTGTTTTACAGATATTGACAAACTTATTCTAAGTTGATATGGAGAGGCAAGCAACCCAGAATAGCCAACACAATATTAAAGGAGAAGAACAAAGTTGAAGGACTGATGCTATCTGATTTCAAGATTAATATGAGGCTATGATAATCAAGACAGTGTGGTATTGGCAAAAGAACAGACAAATAGATTCATGAAACATAATAAACAGCCCAGAAATAGTCTCACATAAATATAGTCAACTGATCTTTGACAGAGGAGTAAAAATATAATGGAGCAAAGATAGTCTCTTCAACAAACGGTTCTGGAACAACTGAACATCCACATGCCAAAAAAAAATTAATCTAGACACAGACATTAAACCCTTTACAAAAATTAACTCAAAATCTAGAAAACCCAGATGACCTCGCGTATGGTGATGCCTTTTTAGATACAACACCAAAGACACGATCTATGAGCCAAAGCAATCTTGAGGGAAAAAAAAAAGAGCTGGAGGAATCAGACTCCCTGACTTCAGACTATACTCCAAAGCTACAGTAATCAAGACAATATGGTACTGGCACAAAAACAGAAATACAGATCAGTGGAACCGGATAGAAAGCCCAGAGATAAACCCACGCACCTATGGTCAACTAATCTATGACAAAGGAGGCAAGGATATATAATGGAGAAAAGACAGTCTCCTCAAGAAGTGGTGCTGGGAAAACTGGACAGCTACATGTAAAAAAATGAAATTAGAACACTCCCTAACACCATACACAAAAATAAACTCAAAATGGATTAGAGACCTAAATGTAACAAGACCGGACACCATAAAACTCTTAGAGGAAAACATAGGAAGAACACTCTATGACATAAATCACAGCAAGATCTTTTTTGACCCACCTCCTAGAGTAATGGAAATAAAAACAAAAATAAACAAATGGGACCTAATGAAACTTCAAAGCTTTTGCACAGCAAAGGAAACTATAAACAATATGAAAAGACAACACTCAGGATGGGAGAAAATATTTGCAAACAAATCAAGGGCCAAAGGATTAATCTCCAAAATATATAAACAGCTCAGGAAGCTCAATATTAAAGAAAAAACAACCCAATCAAAAAATGGACAGGAAAAAAAAAAATGGACAGAAGACCTAAATAGACATCTCTCCAAAGAAGACATACAGATGGCCAAGAGGCACATGAAAAGCTGCTCAACATCACTAATCATTAAAGAAATGCAAATCCAAACTACAATGAGGTATCACCTCACACCAGTTAGAATGGGCATCATCAGAAAATCTACAAACAACAAATGTTGGAGAGGGTGCGGAGAAAAGGGAACCCTCTTGCACTGTTGGTGGGAATGTAAATTGATACAGCCACTATGGAGAACATATGGAGGTTCCTTAAAAAACTAAAAATAGAATTACCATATGACCCAGCAATCCCACTACTGGGCATATACCCAGAGTAAACCATAATTCAAAAAGACACATGCACCCCAATGTTCACTGCAGCACTATCTGCAATAGCCAGGTCATGGAAGCAACCTAAATGCCCATCGACAAAAGAATGGATAAAGAAGTCGTGGTACATATATACAATGGAATACTGCTCAGCCATAAAAAGGAATGAAATTGGGTCATTTATAGAGACGTGGATGGACCTAGAGACTGTCATACAGAGTGAAGTAAGTCAGAAAGAGAAAAACAAATTTTGTATATTAACACATATATGTGGAATCTAGAAAAATGGTAGAGATGAACCTGTTTGCAAGGCAGAAATAGAGACACAGATGTAGAGAACAAACGTATGGACACTGAGGGGGGAAAGTGGGGGGTGGTGGTGATGGTGTGATGAATTGGGCGATTGGGATTGACATGTATACACTAATATGTATAAAATAGGTAACTAATAAGAACCTGCTGTATAAAAAATAAATAAAGTTTTTAAAAAAGACAATCTATGAAAAAAATAATTGAGAAGCTGGCCTTCATTCAAATTTAAAACTTCTGCTCTACAAAAGACAGTAGCAAGGGGATTAGAAGACAAGCAAATGTTTTCTTCAAGGCTGCGAGAAAACATTTGCCAAAGACACATCTGATAAAATCTTGTTATGCAAAATACACAAAGGACTCTTAAAACTCAGCAATAAAAAAACTACCTGATTAAAACATGGGGCAAAGACCTTAACAAACACCTCCCCAAAGAGGATATTCAGATGTCAAGTAAACATTATGAAAAGATGCTCCACATCATATGTCATCAGGGAAATGCAAATGAAAACGAGATGCCACTACACACCTATTAGAATGGCCAAAATCTGGAACACTGACAACACCAAATGCTGGCGAGGATGTGGAGCAACAGGAACTTTCATTCATTGCTGGTGGGAATGAAAAATGGTTCAGTCATTTTGGAAGACAGTTTGGTGATTTCTTACAAAACTAAACATACTGTTTTTTTTTACAAAACTAAACATACTCACGATACGATCCAGCAATCTCACTCCTTGGTATTTACCCAAAGAAGTTGAAAACTTATACCCACAAAAAAAAACTGGCACACAGATGTTTTAAGCAGGTTTATTCATAATTGCCAAAACTTGGCAGTGACCAAGATGTCCTTCAGGAGGTGAATGAATAAATAAACTGTCATACGTCCAGACACTGGAACATTATTCAGGGCTAAAAAGAAATGAGCTATCAAAGCTATGAAAAGACATGGAAGAAACTTAAATGCATATTACTAAATGAAAGAAGCCAATCTGAAAAGGCTATATATTGTATGATTCCAATTATATGACATTCTGGAAAAGGCAAAACTATAGGGACAATAAAAAAGTTCAGTGGTTGCAGGGATGGGGATGGCAGAGGAAAAGCACAGAGAATTTTATGACAGTGAAAATACTCTCTGTGATACTATAATGATGGATATATGTCATTATAAATGTGTCAATACCCAAAGTGTTCAATACCAAGAGTGAACCCTAAGGTAAACTAGGGACTTTGGGTGATTATGATGTGTCAGTGTAGGCTCATGCTTGGAAACAAATGGACAATTCTGGAAAGTGATGCTGATAATGGAGCAGGCTATGCATGTGGCAAAGCAGGGGGTATACAGGAAATCTCTGTACCTTCCTCTCTATTTTGTTGTGGATGGACCTTAAATTGCTCTAAAGAAATAAACTCTTTTTTTTTAAAGTACACAGTTCAAGGACTTCCCTGGTGGCACAGTGGTTAAGAAGCCGCCTGCCAATGCAGAGGACACTGGTTCGAGCCCTGGTCCAGGAAGATCCCACATGCCGTGGAGCAACTAAGCCCGTGTGCCACAACTACTGAACCCGTGTGCCACAACTACTGAAGCCAACGCACCTGGAGCCCGTGCTCCACGACAAGAGAAGCCACCGCAATGAGAAGCCCGTGCACTGCAATGAAGAGTAGCCCCTGCTCACCACAACCAGAGAAAAGCCGGCGCACAGCAACAAAGACCCAACACAGCCAAAATAAATACATAAATAAATAAAACCTTACTTTAAAAAAAAAGAGAAAGTATTCAGTTCAATACCATTTGTATTTACTCCAACAAACACTAGAGGGAGCTTTCCCACATGAACTAGTTTACCTAAGCAAAAAATAAAAAAAATTTTTAAAAAAAAGGTTTTTTATAAAACTGAAACAACGCCACTGTTTATAAAATATCATTACCACTGCTCCCATATTAGTCTTAGAACATTAACCACTGCTAAGTAAATTAACTGGAATTTTAACTGATTAGACAAGTTTGGCAATAAAATTAATAAGTTAATAAAATAAAGTTAAACTGAAAAAATTAAGAGTATATCAATATCAGCCCTTGACAACATTTAATCTGTTAGACATTTTCAAACAGGACATAATAAACATAATAAGAAAGATACGTCTTGATTCTTTATCGCGATATATGAAAGTATGGTCATCTAAACTAAATGCTAAAACGGGACACTGGATAAGTAGTTTTAACTTATGAAATGTCTAAACTCTTGAGAAGAGAGCTTTTTGAGCAATGCTTGGTTATGAAATGTAATGGGCCTCTGGGAAAGAGGCAAGAGACAGGAGGTTAAACCCAGAGGGACCTGGATGTGACAAGCTCAAGCTGAGATCAGGCGATAAAGCTGTAATGTTATCAAAAAGCAAAAGCTGCCATGAGTTTCTCAGAAACCTATTTTTGTCCTGGCCTTCCGTATCATTTCAGATATTTATACCCCTACATGAGTGGTGAATGAGCATCTTGCGAATGAGAAAAATCCGACATTCTTGAACTTTTATTCAGCGGCATGAGTGACTTGTAGACATTATTAACCCCTAAATGTGTGAATGTCTCCCTTTTTCAAAGAAGAAAAGTCCTAACCGACCACTACCCAAGGATAAAAAGGAAAACATACATTTGCTGCTCTCCAGAATTAGGCTGGAAGGAAGGGCAATCACAAGGAACCAGATGCCAGATCTCTGATCTGACTTGCCCTTCCCGTGGGTGAAAGGAAAAGCTCGTCTCCGCGTAATGACTGCTCACCTTGGCGTGCCCTTCTGTGCCACCTCCAACCCTCACAGTGGAGGTAAAACTCCTGAAAACAACATGAGTCACAATGGACTGATGCTTCCGGTGAAATGAAAAATTAACACAATGAAATCTTTTTTTTTTAAATAAATTTATTTATTTTTGGCTGAATTGGGTCTTCGTTGCTGCACGCGGGCTTTTCTCTAGTTGCGTGGAGCGGGGCTACTCTTCGTTGTGGCGCAGGGGCTTCTCGTTGCACTGGCTTCTCTTGTTGTGGAGCACGGGCTCTAGAGTGCAGGCTCAGTAGTTGTGGCATGTGGGCTCAGTAGTTGTGGCTCACAGGCTCTAGAGCGCAGGCTCAGTAGTTGCAGCGCACAGGCTTAGTTGCTCCGCCGCATGTGGGATCTTCCTGGACCAAGGCTCGAACCCGTGTCCCCTGCGTTGACAGGTGGATTCTTAACCACTGCGCCACCAGGGAAGTCCTACAATGAAATCTTGCATCAAGATTTGCCTTTTGGGCCTGCATTCCTTCTTTCTGCTTGGGACATGGTGAATTTACCGAGAAAAGTTTCTGATCAGAGAAAACTTCTTTTTCAGAGCTGATACAGGCTGTTTAAAGATATTCTTCTTTGTTCATTAAATATCAAAGATATCCTCCGCTCCGCTCCTTGTGTGATCCGGCTAAATGATACCAAGGGAAAGCATATAATGATTTAGGTGATAGAAACCACCCCAGTTTCCTGTCACCTGTGATTGAAGAAATCAATGAAAAGCTTGAGTTTTTCAGACCTGGAGAAAGAACACATTCTGACTATGCACCTCACAGGCATCTGACTTAAAACCAGATTAATAAATATAGTACTCCCAAAGCAATAAACCTTTACCTTTGAGTTCTCTGAAATGTCACCAGATTGCTTGAAAGCCACCTGGATGAGTGCACTGTGTCATGACTAGCCTTTGCCCAGCAGAAACACAGACTTATCCACCCTTGGACATGACCTGTGGACAGAGATCTTCTCTCCCCTTCAACAGAACTCAATCACATGACACCATTACCTTTCAATTAACTGATTTTTCATAAATTTGTTAAGGTTTCAAGTAAACAGTGGTAACTCAAAGCTTCTCCCCACAGAAGTATATTTACTTATCAAATTTCGTGTATGTCAAACATTTAACTGCCAAATTTAAATTCCTTGAAGGAAACTCTCACTTTAGAATTTTAAGTATTATAAGTGTCACAATAGAATGTGTGGCACTGAAATATTTATCATGATGTAACAGCCTTAATTTTCTAATACCCCAAATGCTTCCTCATATCTATTTCAAAAGGATTAATAATTACAGCAATGCTTCAAGGCTGACATTATAATCAACTTGACTGGAGATAAAAGAAATTAAGGAAATCTGTTCAGTGGCAACTAATAATTGGCCTATATAGTGTGACAATGCGGCCAGAGTTAATTTTCGTTAAAATTTGCCACAGGATCTATCTGAGCTGCGTCTTGCAAAAATGTATAACTTCGAAGTCAGAAAGCAAATTCAAAGCAAACCAGCAGTCCTCATATTTTTCATACATGGATGGCTTTCAAGAAAGAATAAGATGATTCTTATCATAAATCATTTATGAAGGACTTATCAGGTGAAACAGGTACTGTTTTATCTAAATAGCACCCACCTTAATTTAGAAGAAATGGTTCTAGTGAACGCTGCCAATCCTTGCACCCTCCCCTAGCCCCCCACAAAGTAGGCCACAATGGAGGGCATGTAATCTCGATGGGACCAGTGACAGATATAGGGGTTGGCATGTGACCCAAGCCAAGTCAATCTGAGTAGCTCCCTAGTATTTTCCAAACAGAAGGAGAGACACAACTGTTTTCCATCTGAGGTCTCAAGCTGTTGAGGAAGTTAGTCTGGTCCACAACAGGTGGACATATCCCTTCACTGGAGAAAGTCAGTCTAGAGTAACACAAAATGAAACCTAGAGGAAAACAGAATTAAAGCCAAGATTTAGAGAAAGAGATTCCTGGGGTCTCTGGCTATAGAGATCCTTAGAGATGTGACTAATGATCTCTTGGTGTCCTCCAATTCTGGGCTCACTCAGGATCCTTTCATATGGGTGGGTGGTTTTCACCCTTGCCTCTAAGAGTCCTGACTAGTATACAAGTCTATGAGAATATACACTAATAGAGATGTTAAAAATCTGTTAAATATTATATATAACCTGTTGAACCCAATCGTTGGGATTGGGTTCATCTGCTATGACTGAAACCCAAAACAGCAGTTGATTACACAAAACAGAAGTTTATTTCCCTCTCATATAAAAGTCCAGTTGGCACTGCAGGGCTGTTTTGTTTTGACATTGTGTCACTAAATATCAAAGACTCGGGTCCTTCTATTTTTTTGTTATGCCTTGGGGGCCTCAACCCCATTGTCCAAAATAGTGGCAACTGTATTCCAGGCAGTAGGATTAAATAAGAGAAAAAAAGAGCAAGAGGTACACACGTACACACGTACACACACACACAAATAATGGACACTCTCTTTCTTATGGAAGTTTTCCTAAGGAAGTTGCCCCCTCAAAAAAATCTACTTACACCCCACTCACCAGTACTAGAGGAATTTCTAGCAGCAAGAAAAGCTAAGAAATGTAATCCTGACTCTGGATGGCCACGTACCCAGGTTAAAATTCTATTACTGAAGAAGAAGGGAGAACAGAAATCAGGAATAATCTTCATTCTTGCTGTAATTGTCAATGATTTATCAGAAAAAAGGCATTAGTCAGAGCTCATCAAAAAAAAAAAAATGAAGGTTAGCTATGTCAGAGTATTTAAATCATGTAACGGTTCTAAAAAGAAGGAACTTACATCAAAGCTGCAGAAATATGTACTTAATAAATAAAAGAGTAGACTAGGTGTTTCAAAAACTTCCCGAATTGAAGAAGCAGATAACCTTCTGATCAACCCCCAAAGACAGTCATGGGACTACAGCTTCTCACTCAAAGAAAACAAAGCACTGATGGCAATGCCAGTAAACTACATGGGCAGTCAACACTGAAATTTATACATATTTTTTCCTAATAAACCATGTTAGCTGGTGGTCTTTAAGTAAACTTTTACAGTTCTTTAGAGATAGCAATGGGGCAGCAACCCACAAATAACCACCTAAAACTTATTTCAACCTGTAATATACCCCTGCTCATATTATTCTGGTGCAGTTAAATAGCAGATTTCAAGGACTTAGTAAAAAAATGTAATATAGCTCAATAATAATTTTTTACTGATCACATGTTGAAATTATGTTTTGGATATACTAGGCTAAAGTATACTATTAAAATTAATTTCACCTGTTTCTTTTTACTCCTTTTTTTAAAAAAAATCCCTTGACTCAGCAAATTTTTATTGAACAAATGTTATGAGCAAGGAAGTGAAACCGTGCACCTCAGACTGGGACTTGAACCCACATGCCAGGACTCGAACCCCGCCAAAACCCAGAATGGGACTCAAACCCACATGGCCGGGACTCGAACCCGGCCAAAACCCAGTCTTCCAACTGAGATCACACACCTGGTCTCAGGACTTAATGAAGCTCAGGTTCTTGATGTCTCATCATAGAAAGAACTCAGTGAGAGACAAGGTGATGGGTAAGAAGTGGATTTATTTAGAGAGAAACACACTCCACAGACAGAGTGTGGGCCATCTCAGAAGGTGAGATAGGCACCAGGGTATGGGGGTTGTCAGTTTTCATAGAGGAGGGTAATTTCATAGGCTAATGAGTGGGAGGAGTTTCCCAGCTATTTTGGGAAGGGGCGGGGATTTCCAGGAATTGGGACACCACCCACTTTTTGATCCTTATGGATCCTTGGAACTGTCATGGCGCCTGTGGGTGCGTCATTTAGCTTGCTGATGTGTTACAGTGAGTGTATAGTGAGGCTCAAGGTCGAGTGGAAGTCGGCTTGTCCGCCATCTTGGACCCATTTGGTTCTAATCAGTTTATGTCATGTCCTTGGGCTATGTTATTCTTTCAAAGATTGTGCTCTGCCCACTTCCCTCCTGTTTCATTCCCCCCTCAGAGATTTTTACTCCCATATTCTTATGGGAAGCAGAAGGGCGATGGTCCCTCTTCTGTAACTGCTTCAAGGCTGAATAGGGGCATCGACCCTGCCTGTCAGGGAGTAAAAATCTCTGGATGCCTGATCTAGAGGCCCCAGGGGCAGAACAGCTCCTTGTTTTAAGTCAGTATAGGCTGGAATCCTCGCACAGTCATCATCTAGGTGTAGAACTGTTGTAACTGCTTCCATAGACTTTCTCTGAATCTCCTTGATGATGAAGAACTTTTTGTAACAGCATCAGAGTACAAAAATATCTATAGATAACAAAAGACTTAAAAGGCATGGTTAAACATCTGATTACAGTGTAATCGATAAAGACATTTGGTTACAATAACCAGAATTACGAATGATTACATTTAACTTAACATGCCAAATAATCTTCGTTAAATATTTCTCTCTAAGATATCTCAGGGGCCCTCGAAAGTACCCCAAAGTTAGCTAGAACAAAAGGAACTTAATTAAAATTTGATATTTGGGAAGTTTGTCAAAAAGTTTTAAAATACTTGGTCAAATAAGATCATAGGTCACTGTGAGACAATACTTATTTCTTAACCAAAGTTACAAAAGATCTCAAAAGCAAATACAGATCACTTAAAGGTAAAGAAACTCATACTATCTGTTACTAAAAGCAGCATTTCAAGAAAACTTTGGAGGGAGAAACTAAATCTACAGTCTTGTCCCAGCCCACTCCAAACAAAATTCATTTACCCAACTAAGTTTAATCCAATCTTAGAAAATCTTGATCATGCACAACTTTTTTCAGTTTTTTTTTCTCATTCCTCCCATCTTCTTTTACTGAAAACATACATCTTACTTTCCTTCAAAGTTTTTTTTTCCACATTCAGTTACTTTTCTTGTTGACAAATTTATAACAGCTAGAATAAGGTTTTATTTGACCTCTAGTAAACCTAGGTACAACAGAAGTATTATACTCAACATTGATAATTTTAAAGACACGTCTATATTAATCTAACCAACAAGTTTAAGCCACCTTCAGTACCAGATATCTGTTTAGTATTGAATATTTTCCAGATGACATGAACCTGAAATTTATTCTGGCCATATTATTTTCTACTTCTGAGTATTTACATAAGCGCTCAATTTTCTTTTTTTCTTTTTAATTTATCTGTATTTGTTACAACTTTTAAAGCAGAATGTGACTTGAGCACTACGTCTCCATTCACAAAACTTGCTCCAAGTCACTTTTCAAACAGCTTTGCAACATGCCTAGATAGGCTTATAATTTTGCTACTCTCAACAACACTTTTCTTAGGAAAACAAACCCTATGTATGGACTCCCATCAAGTTGGTTCAGTTGAACATACTAATTTCTAAAGACCTGGCACATGCAGTCAATAACTACAGGCAAGGGAAGGTTTAAAAAGTAAATCCCAGAAGATGAAAGTTGCTTTAAGAAGTATTTTCTTTTAAACATCAAGGTATATGCTTCAGAACACTTCAGTGACAGAAGATTTGGTCTACTAAAGAATCCGCTTGATAGCTAAACACTTCAGACCACAAAGTTAACATAGGTTACATACACCTTACAACTACTTCAGCGCTTAATTTTTTAAAAGCCAATTAAGTAGAGCTCTTTTATGAATTAATTTTTGGCAATACTATACACCTACCACACACATATAGATACATATGAACACAAACACAGAGGCCTCAGAGTTCCCATTACAAAATTTCAGTCCTGAGTCAGGTAAAACATAAAACCCATCAGTTACAAGAGGTTGGATTCAAATTTGTCTACTGACAGATGGAACAAATCAAGGTCACCTATCTAGATGGCTAAACCGTTTTTACTAGTGTTTACAGACAAGACACTTCTTAGGATTTCTATTTATCCTTGACAAGTCAAGCTCTAAATTTTTTTTAAGCTTATTTTAACTTTATTTTTTCTTAATGTCTTTATTGGAGTATAATTGCTTTACAATGGCATGTTAGTTTCTGCTTTATAACAAAGTGAATCAGCTATACATATACATATATCCCCATATCTCCTCCCTCTTGCGTCTCCCTCCCACCCTCCCTATCCCATCCCTCTAGGTGGTGAGCTGATCTCCCTGTGCTATGCGGCTGTTTCCCACTAGCTATCTATTTTACATTTGGAAGTATATATAAGTCCATGCCACTCTCTCACTTAAGTTCTAAATTACTTCACCCTCTTTTTTAAAAATTTGCATTTAAAAAGATGGCAGAGATAAGGGTTCCTGAGAAGAGGAGATAGGACACTTGTATCTCAAAGATACAGGCAAGTTCCTCCTAGGATGACTTTGTTTCCCCTTTAATAATTAAAAGCTTCTTGGGATAAATAGGGAAGGCTTTGGGAGTGGTAAAAGGATTGGTGGGCTTTGGATTATTTTTAGAGCCACACCTCTGGTCCTGTAGAGACTACATTTGTAGGACTTCCCTGGTGGTGCAGTGGTTAAGAATCTGCCTGCCAATGCAGGGGACTTGGGTTCAAGCCCTGGACCGGGAAGATCCCACATGCCACGGAGCAACTAAGCTCGTGCGCCACAACCACTGAGCCCGCGTGCCACAACTACTGAAGCCTGCGTGACTAGAGCCAGTGCTCCGCAACAAGAAGCCACTGCAGTGAGAAGCCTGCGCACCACAACGAATAGTAGCCCCCCACCCCGCTCGCCGCAACTAGAGAAAGCCTGCATGCAGCAACGAGGACCCAACGCAGCCAAAACTAACTAAATAAATAAATTTAAAAATAAAAATTAAAAAAAAAAGACTACATTTGTAAAACAAGAGCAGTTTTGCTTTCTTTTTCAAAGAATTGGGTGGTTACCTCAATGATATTGAAGGACTGACATACCCATTCACCTATGTTGGAAAGTTTTACTTTTCCTCATTTAGCTTAAGGGAGAAGGCCTCTTCCAAAATTCCTATCAGGCTCTGAATGTCAACTATGGTCAGTTTAGTCAGACCAGTGGCCTCCTATTTTGGTAATCTACTTACAAACATTTTTGAGGATCTTCTCTAGGTTTAAGAAATTTGTACCTTATATTTAGACATTATATAACACTTTTTACTTAATAATCACCGACTGGATATACTGGCCAAGCCCAGAACCTCAATATTCCACATTCCAGGGTCTACTAAGGTTTCTATTTTAGCTTCAGATTTTATCTGCTCCTTTTCGCTTTTTTTTAGAACCAGTTGGTGATGAGGGTGGTTCCCTTGCCCCTCGAGAAAGAGAGTGGCCCTTAACTTAGTTAATAAATCTCTTCCCATTAAAGGGATGGGACAGTCAGGCACAAACAGAAAGGAATGTAAAAACAGCTGGCCATTGACCTTGCATAAAAAGGGTTCCAGGAAAGTGTGCCCATGTCTCTTCCCTGACAACCCCATTACGTATTCCTTATGATTGCAAAGGTCTCCAGTCCTTTGGGTTAGGACTGAGAAGGTTGCACCAGTGTCTATAAGAAGCTCTATTAAGTGGTCCGCCACATCAATGACCACCCAAAGCTCGACATTAGTTATGTAGATGGTATCTCTAGGCAGAGCTACTTTCAGCCTTGGGCCCCTTTAGTCTTCTAATTACAAAACCATCAATGGCTGAGGGGTCCCGGTCGCCCTCTGGAATCTGAGGCATTCCCTCTTCCAATGCCCTGGCTGTTTGGAAAGGGCACATCATTCATAATCTCCCCTCCAGTGCCCCTTTTGTCCACACTGAGTACACTGGACTTGTATGGGTACCCGTGGGCCTTGTGGTCTGCCAGGGCCATATTGGCCCAGAAAAGCCAGCTTCCCCTTTGGTGGTCTCTGAGCAGACAAAGCAATCATTTGGGCCTTCTGCATACTTCTCTGGGTGCGATCAGCCTTTTTTGGCCATATCCCTAATTCCTGAAAACCAAATAAGCCAATTGGAACAAATTATTCACTGGAGTCTGAGGACCAGCAGTTGCTTTCTGAATTTTGTGCCTGATGTCTGGGGCAGACTAGGCTATGAAATGCATAGGTAAAAGGGCCTGTACCTCAGGGGAGGAGGGTTCCACGTTCATTTGGGATCCATGGCCCTGTAGGGTGGGTCAGTTAAAATGTCCTCTGTGTCCTTCCTGGAGTTATCCCTCCTGAGCTACACACACCTTAAATTCCTTTTTGGGTTCCACTGCCTAGATACAAAGCCATGAAAATTTGAACATAGGGTACTTCACTCCATTTTAAATTTCCTAACTCATATGGTGGCCAAACCTGATTACATAACATACTAAGTTCTTTCCTTTTAATTCCTGTTGTCCAAATCTTTCCCAACCCCAAAGTATATGGCCCAGAGGGGTATTCTTTGGCATTGATGCAGCCTGACCCATTTCAGACAAGCCTGAGGTAACGTCTCTAACTCCCAAGCTATCCAAAATTCCACTCTTAAGTCAAAATCCACTGCGCAGTTTAGTCAAGATTTGCACTTACAATTTTAGATGTTATCCCTTCCAAGGTAATCTCCCAACCAGGTGTTAGTGCCCCCAAAATCACAAAGAAATGGCACAGAAGACGTCCCCAACAATGTTGACGATGAGCAGGAGTTGGTCTAGCTATACGTTGGGAATTAAGGGGCAGCATTTGTAAGCGTCAGAGGGAAGGGAGTAAAAGCAATAAAAAGTACACTTTGGTGGTCACACAGGTCTTCCGGGGTTCACAGAAGGAAGAAAGAAATAGAACAGGAATGAATAAGAATGCAAGAATGTAGGAGAAAAACCTCAGAGTCAAGGAGAAGATTACAGAGATTAACAATTCTGTCCTGGACCTGCTGTTGGATGTGCGTAAGTACACGGGGTTGACCCGCCGGTCAAAAATAAGCAGACATCGGCAGAGCGTCCTCCCCAGTACGCCTGGCTCGCAGCATCCCACGGGCCTCTTTAGGACCAAGACCTAACTCTCGACATTTTCGTACCTTATCACTGTCCCTTTGTGGTCACCAGCTGAAACCGTGCACCTCAGATTGGGACTTGATCCCACATGCCGGGACTGGAACCCGGCCAAAACCCAGATTGGGACTCGAACCCAGCCAAAACCCAGTCTTCCAACTGAGATCACACACCTGGTTTCAGGACTTAATGAAGCTCAGGTTCTTGATGTCTCATCACAGAAAGAACTCAGCGAGAGACAAAGTGATGGGTAAGAAGTGGATTTATTTAGAGAAACACTCTCCACAGACAGAGTGTGGGCCATCTCAGAAGGTGAGAAAGGCACCAGGGTATGGATGTTGTCAGTTTTTATAGGGGAGGGTAATTTCATAGGCTAATGAGTGGGAGGAGTATTCCAGCTATTTCAGGATGGGGCGGGGATTTCCAGGAGTTGAGCCACCGCCCACTTTTTGATCCTTGTGGATCCTTGGAACCGTCATGGTATCTGTGGGTGTGTCATTTAGCTTGCTGATGTGTTACAGTGAGTGTATACTGAGGCTCAAGGTCTAGTGGAAGTCGACTTGTCTGCCATCTTGGACCCACTTGGTTTTAATCAGTTTATGTCATGTCCTTGGGCTATGTTATTCTTTCAAAGGTTGCACCCTGCCCCCCTCTCCTGTTTCAGAAGTATTCTTTTTTTTAGATATATTAACAAATAACATTATATTAGTTTCAGGTATACATCATAATGATTCGATATTTGCATTTATTGTGAAATGACCCGGATATAAGTCTAGTTCACATCCATCACCATACATAACTTACAAAATGTTTTTCTCTTATGATGAAAACTTTTAAGATCTACTCTTTTAACAACTTTCAATAATATAATACACTGTTATTAACTACAATGTCCATGCTATACATTACATCAACATGACATTTATCTTATAGCTGGAAGTTTGTACTTTTTAACCACCTTTTTGCTTCTGTTAAAGTGGTTACTAGAACTTTTTAAATGACATATGTGGCTCACATTATATTTCAATTGGACAGCACTGCTTTAGAATTCTATTCCCTACATACTCTTCAAGGGAAAGTTAAATGTTAGGAACTCTATCAAAAGCCTATCCTGAATTCTTTAAATAGAAATGATCTCCCTCCCACCCATGGCATACAGTTGGCACTCAATAAATATTTCCTTAATAAACTGCTAGAACATTTTGTTTTTAACCTCATGGTACTTACGTTCTGACTTGTCTGTAATTTGTCTTCTTCCTTGTGTCTCCTACAAGATTCTAAAATTCCTTGCTTAAAACTCTCTCTTATTTCATTATCTATTTCCTGGACACACAGTCTGTCCGCTTCCCTGAACTATTCTGCTCTCCTGCTCTTAAGCCATTTCTTAACTTATCTCCAGTGAGTTACTATATTACTTCCTGGATACCCCTGCAGCACTGCTTCAACTCAACCTGGCAGGAACTCTCCAGTTTCTTGAAAACTCTACTTCAATTTGGCAACATGAAGAGATGAAGGGGGAAAAAAAAAAAGAAAGAAAAAAAAAAAACAGTGAAAAGACATGCTACTGCAAAAGATAAGAATATGAGCCCACATTTTTGAAAACTCAATTACAATGAAAATATTTCCTTACACAAATATCAGTTAAATGGTTTTCTTGTGAATAATCTACAA
Source organism: Balaenoptera ricei (assembly GCF_028023285.1). NCBI lineage: Eukaryota > Metazoa > Chordata > Mammalia > Artiodactyla > Balaenopteridae > Balaenoptera > Balaenoptera ricei. Next base: position 53,053,484 of record NC_082656.1, read on the forward strand.
GTTTGTGGGCTGATTCAGGAAAAAATTTTTTGAGAGAGGTTATTCCTTCAACGTTTCTGAAATAAACAAAAATAACTTATAATTATAAAAAACCAAAACAAACAAAAAAACTCAAGTTATGATATGATTAAAAAAACCTAAGGACGAAATGAGAGAGTAGCATTGACATATATGTACCAAATGTAAAATGGATGGCTAATGGGAAGCTGCTCCACAGCACAGGGAGATCAGCTCGGTGCTTTGTGATGACCTAGAGGGATGGGATAGGGAGGGTGGGAGGGAGGCTCAAGAGGGAGGGGATATGGGGAATATATGTATACTTATAGCTGATTCACTTCGTTGTACAACAGAAACTAACACAACATTGTAAAGCAATTATACTCCAATAAAGATGTTTAAAAAAAAAGAACCTAAGGAAAAATCTTTCAGAAACCTCCTTGCCTTGCTTAAATACTCCTAAAAACTTTGACGACCTATAAATACTGGATAAACACAAATGCTGTCTTTTAGCTTAGTGAACAGAATGTGAAGAACATAAGAGCATCACTAATAAATCTGCCCTGAAAACTGCCTCTAGGTCATGACTGCCTCTCAGGCCTATCAGCAGAGATAAGATGCCCTCAGAGAACAGGAACAAGTGAGAAGGAGGACAAAGCCACGCTGCTCTTCAGCCTGGGAGGCCCTTTGCCCACATTCCCCTCTGACTAACACAATTCCCTGTAGGAAAATTTCCCTCCAGAGCCCTTTCCAACTGGTGCCTGACCCAGGAGCCCAGCAGCCTTAACACACGCTTCCAAATCAACCACAGCATCCATTGCCTCCCCAAGAAGGGCACTTAACGTATTATTTTTAGTTGCTCAATGGTATCTGCCTCAAAGATGTGTCTCATGCCTTTTTCTCTGTCCCTATGACAAAGCTTAGCACATATGGCTCACACTCAATATATGTTTGCAAAATGAGTGAACAAATGAATGAGCAAACAAATAAAGAGAAAATGGTGGTTCTGCCCACCTTCCTAGGTCAGAATACTAAATAGGTTCTTGCCCAGAGTGTCTTCATTTGGGAAAACAGTACTAATTAAATTATGAATGCCACCTGAAAAGCAGGAGTCTACACCAAAAACAAAAGATGATAAGAGGCTTTGCATAGCCATCACTAATGCAAATACAGGAACAACCTGTAAATAAATATTGGGGAATGTCAGCTCTTTATAAGGAATATTTGCTGTGCACTTATTTTGTGCACTTTCTAGAAAATAAAAGCTAACATTTATCGAGTACCTGTTATGCGTCAGGCGATGTTCTACATGCTTTATATATTTTATCTCCTTTAATCCTCACAACTATCCTTTGAGCTAATTCTATTATTAGCCTTATTTTACTGATAGGAAACTGTCGTAGATTCTGCAGATTTACATAACCACACACTAAATCACGTTAACTGGATCAAGGAAGTGAAGATGACAATTTCCAACCTTGAGAGAAGGATAAGATCAAAGTAGTTTTGATAATAACAGTAAGTTGACATCAAACACTGGGTTCCTTATGATTAACTGTGTACACCACAAAGCTGCCATGGCCTGCATTGATCTTAAACTATTTCCAGTGTTGTTATAAACATCATCAGTCTAATTCTCTCTTACAAGGCTTATCCACAAATATAAGATGGAAAACAAAAAGATTAGTAAAGATTCCCTCTTGCGAGAGCACTAGAATCACAACTAACTGCTGAACAATCATCAACAGGAAGACAGGGGAACTCACCAAAAAAGATACCCCACATCCAAAGACAAAGGAGAAGCCACAGTGAGATGGTAGGAGGGGCACAATCACAATAAAATCAAATCCCATAACTGCTGGGTGGGTGACTCACAAACTGGAGACACTTATACCACAGAAGTCCAAGCACTGGAGTGAAGGTTCTCAGCCCCACGTCAAGCTTCCCAACCTGGGGGTCTGGCAACGGGAGGAGGAATTCTGAGAAACAGACCTTAAAGGCTAGCGGGATTTGATTGTAGGACTTCAACAGGACTGGGGGAAACAGAGACTCCACTCTTGGAGGGCACACACAAAGTACTGTGTGCATCGGGAGCCAGGGGAAGGAGCAGTGACCCCATAGGAGACTGAATCAGACCTACCTGCTAGTGTTGGAGGGTCTCCTGCAGAGGCGGGGGGTGGCTGTGTCTCACCATGGGGACAAGGACACTGGCAGCAGAAGTTCTGGGAAGTACTCCTTGGCGTGAGCCCTTCCAGAGTCCCATTAGCCCCACCAAAGAGCACTGGTAGGCTCCAGGGTTGGGTCGCCTCAGGCAAAACAACCAACAGGGAGGGAACCCAGCCCTACCCATCAGCAGTCAAGCAGATTAAAGTTTTACTGAGCTCTGCCCACCAGAGCAACAGCCACTTCTACCCACCACCAGCCGCTCCCATTAGGAAAGTTCCACAAGTCTCTTAGATAGCCTCATCCACCAGAGGGCAGACAGCAGAAGCAAGAAGAAGTACAGTCCTGCAGCCTGTGGAACAAAAACCACATTCACAGAAAGACAGACAAGATGAAAAGGCAGAGGGCTATGTACCAGATGAAGGAACAAGATAAAACCCCAGAAAAACAACTAAATGAAGTGGAGATAGGCAACCTTCCAGAAAAAGAATTCAGAATAATGATAGTGAAGATGATCCAGGACCTCGGAAAAAGAATGGAGGCAAAGATCGAGAAGATGCAAGAAATGTTTAACAAAGACCTAGAAGAATTAAAGAACAAACAAACAGAGGTGAACTATACAATAACTGAAATGACAACTACACTAGAAGGAATCAATAGCAGAATAACTGAGGCAGAAGAATGGATAAGTGACCTGGAAGACAGAATGGTGGAATTCACTGCTGCGGAACAGAAAAAAGAAAAAATAATGAAAAGACATGAAGACAACCTAAGAAATCTCTGGGACAACAGTAAAAGCAACAACATTCACATTATAGGGGTCCCAGAAGGAGAAGACAGACAGAAAGGACCTGCGAAAATATTTGAAGAGATTATAGTCGAAAACGTCCCTAACATGGGAAAGGAAATAGCCACCCCAGTCCAGGAAGCACAGCGAGTCCCATATGGGATAAACCCAAGGAAAAACATGCCGAGACACACAGTAGTCAAATTGGCAAAAATTAAAAACAAAGAAATATTATTAAAAGCAACCAGGGAAAAATGACAAATAACATAAAAGGGAACTCCCATAAGATTAACAGCTGATTTCCCAGCAGAAATTCTACAAGCCAGAAGGGATTGGCATGACATATTTAAAGTGATGAAAGGGAAGAACCTACAACCAAGATTACTCTACCTGACAAAGATCTCATTCAGATTCGATGGAGAAATCAAAAGTTTTGCAGACAAGCAAAAGGTAAGAGAATTCAGCACCACCAAACCAGCTCTACAACAAATGTTAAAGGAACTTCTCTAAGTGGGAAACACAAGAGAAAAATAGGACCTACAAAAACAAATCCACAACAATTAAGAAAATGGTCATAGGAACATACATATCGATAATTACCTTAAACGTGAATGGATTAAATGCTCCAAACAAAAGACACAGGCTCGCTGAATGGATACAAAAACAAGACCCATATACATGCTGTCTACAAGAGACCCAATTCAGACCTAGGGACACATACAGAATGAAAGTGAGGGGATGGAAAAAGATATTCCATGCAAATGGAAATCAAAAGAAAGTTGGAGTAGCAATACTCTTATCAGATAAAATAGACTTTAAAATAAAAAATGTTACAAGAGACAAGGAAGGACACTACATAATGATGATGGGATCAATCTAAGAAGAAGATATATCAATTATAAATATATATATGCACCCAACATAGGAGCACCTCAATACATAAGGCAACTGCTAACAGCTATGAAAGAGGAAATCGACAGTAACACAATAATAGTGGGGGACTTTAACACCTCACTTACACAAATGGACAGATCATCCACACAGAAGATTAATAAGGAAACACAAGCATTAAATGACACAATAGACCAGATAGATTTGATTGATATTTATAGGACAGTCCATCCAAAAACAGCAGATTACACTTTCTTCTCAAGTGCGCACAGAACATTCTCCAGGATAGATCACAACTTGGGTCACAAATCAAGCCTCAGTAAATTTAAGAAACTTGAAATCATATCAAGCATTTTTTCTGACCACAAGGCTATGAGATTAGAAATGAATTACCGGTAAAAAAACGTAAAAAACACAAACACATGGAGGCTAAACAATACGTTATAAATAACCAAGAGATCACTGAAGAAATTGAAGAGGAAATCAAAAAATACAGAGAGACAAATGACAATGAAAACACGACGATCCAAAACCTATGGGATGCAGCAAAAGCAGTTCTAAGAGGAAAGTTTATAGCAATACAATCCTACCTCAAGAAACAACAAACATTTCAAATAAACAATCTAACCTTACACCTAAAAGAACTAGTGAAAGAAGAACAAACAAAACCCAAACTTAGTAGAAGGAAACAAATCATAAAGATCAAAGCAGAAATAAATGAAATTGAAACAAAGAAAAGAATAGCAAAGATCAATAAAACTAAAAGCTGGTTCTCTGAGAAGATAAACAAAATTGACAAACAATTAGCCAGACTCATCAAGAAAAAGAGGGAGAGGATTAAAATCAATAAAATTAGAAATGAAAAAGAAGTTACAACAGACACCACAGAAATACAAAGCGTCCTAAGAGACTACTACAAGCAACTCTATGCCAGTAAAATGCACAACCTGGAAGAAATGGACAAATTCTTAGAAAGGTATAACCTCCCAAGACTGAACCAGGAAGAAATAGAATATATGAACAGACCAATCACAAGTAATGAAATTGAAACTCATTAATAATCTTCCAACAAACAAAAGTCCAGAACCAGATGGCTTTACAGGTGAAATCTATCAAACATTTAGAGAAGAGCTAACACCCATCCTTCTCAAACTCTTCCAAAAAATTGCAGAGGAAGGAACACTCCCAAACTCATTCTATGAGGCCAACATCACCCTGATACCAAAACCAGACAAAGATACTACAAAAAAAGAAAATTACAGACCAATATCACTGATAAATATACATGCAAAAATCCTCAACAAAATACTAGCAAACAGAATCCAACAACACATTAAAAGGATCATACACCATGACCAAGTGGGATTTATCCCAGGGATGCAAGGATTCTTCAATACACACAAATCAATCAATGTCATACTAACAAGTTGAAGAAGGAAAACCATATGATCATCTCAATAGATGCAGAAAAAGCTTTTGACAAAATTCAACACCCATTTATGATAAAAACTCTCCAGAAAGTGGGCATAGAGGGAACCTACCTCAACATAATAAAGGCCATATATGACAAACCCACAGCAAACATTATTCTCAATGGTGAAAATCTGAAAGCATTTCCTCTAAGATCAGGAACAAGACAATGATGTCCACTCTCACTGCTATTATTCAACATAGTTTTGGAAGTCCTAGCCACAGCAATCAGAGAAGAAAAAGAAATAAAAGGGATCCAAATTGGAAAGAAAGAAGTAAAATTGTCACTGTTTGCAGATGACATGATATACATAGAGAATCCTATAGATGCTACCAGAAAACTACTAGAGCTAATCAGTGAATTTGGTAAAGTTGCAGGATAAAAATTAATGCACAGAACTCTCTTGCATTCCTATACACTAATGATGAAAAATCTGAAAGAGAAATTAAAGAACCACTCCCATTTACCACTGCAACAAAAAGAATAAAATACCTAGAAATAAACCTACCTAGGGAGACAAAAGACCTGCATGCAGAAAACTATAAGACACTGATGAAAGAAATTAAAGATGATACCAACAGATGGAGAGATATACCATGTTCTTGGATTGGAAGAATCAATATTGTGAAAATGACTATACTACCCAAAGCAATCTACAGATTCAATGCAAACCCTATCAAATTACCAATGGCAATTTTTCCAAAACTAGAACAAAAAATCTTAAAATTTGTATGGAGACACAAAAGACCCCAAATAGCCAAAGCAGTCTTGAGGGAAAAAAACGGTGCTGGAGGACTCAGGCTCCCAGACTTCAGACTATACTACAAAGCTACAGTAATCAAGACAGTATGGTACTGGCACAAAAACAGAAATATAGATCAATGGAACAGGATAGAAAGCCCAGAGATAAACCCATGCACCTATGGTCAACTAATCTATGACAAAGGAGGCAAAGATATACAATGGAGAAAAGACAGTCTTTTCAAGAAGTGGTGCTGGGAAAACTGGACAGCTACATGTAAAAGAATGAAATTAGAACACTCCCTAACGCCATACACAAAAATAAACTCAAAATGGATTAGAGACCTAAATGTAATAAGACCGGACACTATAAACCTCTCAGAGGAAAACATAGGAAGAACACTCTTTGACATAAATCACAGCAAGATCTTTTTTGATCCACCTCCTAGAGTAATGGAAATAAAAACAAGAATAAACAAAAGGGACCTAATGAAACTTAAAAGTTTTTGCACAGCAAAGGAAACTACAAACAAGATGAAAAGACAACACTCAGAATGGGAGAAAATATTTGCAAACGAATCAACGGACAAAGAATTAATCTCCAAAATATATAAACAGCTCATGCAGCTCAATATTAAAAAAACAAACAACCCAATCCCAAAATGGGCAGAAGACCTAAATAGACATTTCTCCAAAGAAGACATACAGATGGCCAAGAAGCACGTGAAAAGCTGCTCAACATCACTAATTATTAGAGAAATGCAAATCCAAACTACAATGAGGTATTACCTCACACCAGTTAGAATGGGCATCATCAGAAAACCTACAAACAACAAATGCTGGAGTGGGTGTGGAGAAAAGGAAACCCTCTTGCACTGTTGGTGGGAATGTAAACTGATACAGCCACTATGGAGAACAACATGGAGGTTCCTTAAAAAACTAAAAATATAATTACCATATGACCCAGCAATCCCATTACTGGGCATATACCCAGAGAAAACCATAATTCAAAAAGACACATGCACCCCAATGTTCACTGCAGCACTATTTACAATAGCCAGGACATGGAAGCAACCTAAATGCCCATCGACAGATGAATGGATAAAGAAGATGTGGTACATATATACAATGGAATATTACTCAGCCATAAAAAGGAATGAAAGTGGGTCATTTGTTGAGACGTCGATGGATCTAGAGACTGTCATACAGAGTGAAGTAAGTCAGAAAGAGAAAAACAAATATTGTATATTAACACATATATGTGGCACCTAGAAAAATGGTACAGATGAACCAGTTTGCAGGGCAGAAATTGAGACACAGATGCAGAGAACAAACGTATGGACACCAAGGGGGGAAAGTGGCGAGGGGGTGGTGGTGGGATGAATTGGGAGATTGGGATTGACGTATATACACTGATATGTATAAAATGGATAACTAATAAGAACCTGTTGTATAAAAAAATAAAATTTAAAAAAAAAGAAAAGATTAGTAAAGTTTTTAATGCACAGCTGCATTATCAAATATCTGATATCAGTATCTACTAGGTCAAGCTACCAATAACATCATCTTAAACATGTAGATTCAAATGACTACACTGAAGTTTAGGGCAATGAATTTGGACCACAAACCACAACTACTATGTAGCATGTCTAAAAAGAATGCACTATAAGAACTTTTTACAAACGCTTTTTATATGGTTTCATATGTTTTTATAAAAATGACACCTGTACTTCCCTGGTGGAGTGGTGGTTAAGAATCCGCCTGCCAATTCAGGGGGCACGGGTTCAAGCCCTGGTCCAGGAATGTCTCACATGCCGCGGAGCAACTAAGCCCGTGCGCCACAACTACTGAGCCTGCACTCCAGAGCCCAAGAGCCACAACTACTGAGCCCACGTGCTGCAACGACTGAAGCCCAAGTGCCTAGAGCTCATGCTACGCTACAAAAAGCCACCGCAATGAGAAGCCTGTGCGCTGCAATGAAGAGTAGCCCCCGCTTGCCACAACTAGAGAAAGCCCACGCAGAGCAACGAAGACCCAATGCAACCAAAAATAAATAAATAAATAAATAATTTTAAAAAATTACTTTCTGCTCTTTTTTTAAAAAATGACACCTGCTGTAAAATAATAAAGTGTGGGTTTATATAGCTTTATTGTTTTTTCTTAATGATACATGCTCATTGTAAAATAAAATAATAAAGATAAATATAAATAAGAAAATACTCATCCAGAGAGGACCACTACTGAAATTTTAGTAAACACCCTCCGGATATCTCTCATGCACAGATAATTAAAGTATAAAATTTTGAATAAATAGGATCATTCTAAACACAAAGATTTGTGACCCCCGCACACCCCCCCCTCCCCGCTTTGTGCTTGAAAACATGGCTTAAGCACTTTTCCATCTCAATAATTAGGGATCTTTATCATCGTTTTTAAAATGCTTTCTAGAACAGCAATTCTCATTCTTTAACATTGTTGAGAGACTTCAAAGAGCTTTTGTGTGTGTGGTTATGTTAATTAATATTTACCATTTTAGAAATTACAGGTGAGAAAATTTTAAATATTTATTAATTTGTTCATTTAAAATAACAACAAACCATTGCACATGAACTTAAATGATGTATTTTCAGTAAAGATAGTTTAGTTTTTTTAAACAAAATTTTGTGAGATTGATATTGTTTAACATTTTTGCAAATCTCTTTGATGTCTGACAACAGAAGGCAGCTAGATTTTCTTATCTGTTTCTGTATTCAATCTGCTGCAATATGTTGTTTTGGTTCAAGTACAGGAAAAAAGCCTCCAGCCTCACATAAATATAGATATATAGGGAAAATGAAGGATTTTAAGACCTTGTCTAATAATTGTGTATAGTCTCTATTAACACTATCCCCAAATCCAACAAATGATAGTTTCTTAAAGATGTGCTGCAATGCAAAATCTAGAGCTATATCAGTGAACTTTCTGTACTCTGTTCCATTAAAAATCCACTTCTTTATCTCCCTCTTCAAATGGATCTTTTACCAATACAAGACTTCATAACTCATACATTGGTGTTTTGGAAAATATTAGTTCACTGAATTATACAAATGTTGACATTTGACACATTTTATTAAATATTATCAAAATATGACTTCTGTTAATATCACCCATACAACTGCACAAATGCTTTTCCTCTAGACAACCACTGTATTTGAGTGTGCAGTTCCCATTTTGCCACATATATTACATATGTAAATATAAATTTGTTCTCAAGAGACAAAATTTAATAAATTGAATAATTTCTACTCATCCATCAAGGACATTCTCAAATGGACCTGGCCTTCTTTTTAACTGTGAATTCTTGGTGGTGACAAATATAGTGACCACTAGTAGAGTTTGGTGCCAGTACACTGATTCATGCTAAGGCATCAGCAGTTTTATCTACCATTGCTTTTAGACCAGCAGTACAAATGTCAACATAGTGAAAAAGACACATTACACCTTAACATGATGAAAGTAGTTTTGCTGACCCACTGAAAGCATCTCAGGGAACCCAGAGTTCTACAGCCACATTTGAGAACCATGGTTAATAAAGTATTCTACGATGCCCACAGTAATAAAGTACTAAAACATTAACCTAAGTTATCTCCACTACAGTCAATTATTTTTCAAACTTATGGACATATAGGTTATAATCAAAATTTAATGCCTTCCAAAACTGTTCAAACAGGCTCCAAAACCAGCTCTCCAATTTACTGGCTGTATGGTCTTATACAAACATATTATTAACTTCTCTAAAACTGTTATCTTTTTTCATAGATAAAGTGGTTTAATGAGACTTGCTTCAAATGATTATTGCAAGGATTAAATGAGAGAATACATATGTTTGGCCCATAAGTGCTCACTAAATGGTAGCCATTGTTGCTCACCATCTATTCTGGGTTCAAATAGTTTGGATTGTTTTTTTTTAAAGGACAGACAGACTGAAATATTCCAGACTTTTCTTCTCATCCTAAAACAGGAAAGCAATATGCTTACTTGAATCTTATCTTTACGACAGCTAGAACCATATGATGCATTGCCAGGGCTGGAGATATTCCTCAAGGATGTAATGATGGAATGAAATGAATGAAAGCTTAAGGATGCTGCATGTGAACATCAAAGAGATTTACAAAAAGACCATAAAATTACAGCAAACCTCAAGGTATATGAGTCAGCAATTGTCAAAAGACAAAATCTCATCTTTCTCTGTGACTTGGTTTGTCGGAATCACCGTCTATGTGTGTGTGTGTGTTTGTGTATGGATAGATAGATAGGCTAGAGCTTTTGCAAGTTCCTCTTTCCACATCTAATCACCTATCTGCATCTGTGCCTTCATACTCTGCCTTGTCTCCCATACTGTGAATGAACACACTGTTAGTGAAGGCCACCCTACACACACACACACACACACACACACACACACACACACACACACACAAACAACTTGGACATCAGATGCCATCACCTCTTGCTTACTCCTGAAACCTTTGTCTTCTCACTTTTGACCTTCCTCCTACTAAGGTGGTCCCTGGAATGCTACACTTAACCACCTTTTAACTATAGCAATTAATATTTTTGTGGTTTTTAATATTTATATAATAAAAGGTATATAGGGCTTATTGTGTAGCAGGCCCTGTTCCAAACATTTGACAAGTATGAATCGATGGACATCCTTTGCTGTACTAGATACACCAGATAATATACTACCCACTGCCACCCACTTGGCTTGCTATGAACAGGCCAAGTCTACAAAATGTAGACATTTCAATACCTTACAAAGTGCTTTTCAACTAATTTTAAGTTGACTTATAAAATTACCTTATGAGGACAACAGGACAAGTATAATTAACTTACAGAAGTAAACCCAAGTTTACTATCATCTCAGATGTGTTTATTTTGAGCTCAAGTCATATTACCATATTACTTTCTTATTAGCCCAGATTTAGCAGGATCATGGTTTAGATTCCACAGATTTTAGATCTTGCCAGGGCCCTTATGAACTTTGAGAAAATAAATAACATTATTAAACACAAGAGGTCATCAGAAGTATTGACATTCATGAAAAGAACAATGGTAATTTTGGCTGTTTATTAAATCAGTTTGACAGATGTTTCAGATGTGATAGTTTCAAAAAAATAAGAGGGCTTCCCTGATGGCGCAGTGGTTAAGAATCCGCCTGCCAATGCAGGGGACACGGGTTCGAGCCCTGGTCCTGGAAGATCCTACATGCCGCGGAGCAACTAAGCCTGTGCGCCACAACTGCTGAAGCCCACATGCCTAGAGCCCATGCTCCGCAACAAGAGAAGCCACCACAATGAGAGGCCCACGCACCGCAACGAAGAGTAGCCCCCGCTCGCCACAACTAGAGAAAACCCACGTACAGCAACGAGACCCAATGCAGCCAAAAATAAATAAAAAATAAAATAAATAAATTTTTAAAAAATTAAGAAATGCTTTAAAAAATATAAGAAAAATACAGAAAAGAATAAAAGAGTGCTCAGCAAGAACCACCTACATGTCAAATACTTGCTAGAATATATACCTTATTACTAAATAACACAAATAATTATATTTCATATTTCAAATACAATAGAAGCCAGATATGCCAGCCAATCTTTTTAAAAAATTAAAAAGAATGTAGCTAGCTGTTTTGTTTGGTTCATGTTTTATTTCTCAGTATAAGTCAAATCAAATATGTTCTTGCCAGTGACCCTGAACCCTGGAAGCAACGCTACTGTGCTTTCACTACACAAACATAATGTAGACTTTGAGTTGAAGAGAAACAACAATAGAAACCGGACTATATCTAATTAATTTCATGCAACAAACAATATCAAGCAGTTACTATGTGCAAAACCCTTGCTAGATTTGGCAAAGCGTACAGTAGGTGGAAATATCACCGCATTCAAAAAGATTGCATCCAGTTATAAACCAATGTCACCTCGATTTTAAAGAATAAATTTTAAAAGATGATTATCTCAGGAGGAAAAAAAAAGATTGCATTATTGCATTCAGTATAGAGGTTGCCAAGTGCACAAACAACCATTTACAGAGGAGAGGCACTAAATACAGAGATTCTGCATATAGAAGTGTATGAATTAAAAAATGACTTTATTGGGACTTCCCTGGCGGTCCAGTGGTTAAGACTTCGCCTTCCAGTGCGGGGGGTGTGGGTTCAATCCCTGGTCAGGGAGCTAAGATCCCACATGCTTCACGGCCAAAAAACCAAAACATAAAAAAAGAAGCAATATTGTAACAAATTCAATAAAGACTTTAAAAATGGTCCACATCAAAAAAAATCTTTCAAAAATGAATTTATCAAATTTTAATATGTTTTCTGAAAAAGTTACTGCCATTCCTTTAAATATTAAAGTAGTCCTATGAGGGAAGTTTAAGGACGAAGTAGAAGTTTTCTAAAAGCCAAAGGGATGGGAACCCAGCAGGTGCATGTACTGGTTTGTGTCTACCAAGCCGTGGACAAAGTTAAGCCTGAAAAGGATTCATCTACTGCTGTTCCTCCCCAGTGACTTCTCCCCATAGAGGCTGTGGCTCTTCACTCTGTGGAATATCTGAACAGGAATGATGTGTAAAAAGCTGACTCTACACTAGAAGACCTCCTTCACACACTTTTTTAAGCGAGTAGTGAAGTTCACAAGTCATAATATGAAATGCATTCCCCCAACATTATACTAAGATATCTGTATACTACCAAAGGCTGTTTATATAAAGAGTCTTTGTATTACTTGATGAGTTACTAGAAATAGCAAACCTACAAACAGTTTAGGAAGTTCACAATTCACTAGAGAAAAAAAAAAAATGACACCTTGGCATGTATGATGGCTCCAGAGCCAGTTAATTTTTGTGTTCCTTCCATTTTAATTGGTTGGCCTGTTTAAGCTTCCTCATTTATGTACAGGATCAAGTTGTTTTTGCAACCACTGGCTCTGGACTTTCCGACAGAGCACCTTGTTTGCCTTATGACCTACTATTCATGCAGTTCCTGCTTTCAAGCAATGTTTTCCACTGGGTTATTTCACATGCTGATAACCTAGGTAAAGGGTAAATGCTTAATCCAGTTTCCTTCATTACAAATCACAAGCTTCAAATCTAACACCTCCACCGGTGTAGAAAAAATTCAGTCCAGACTCACAGGCCGGTCCCATTCATTATACTAAAACAATAAAGCACATTTTTCTTGCAGGCATGAATGTTGTTAATGGAGTTTATATCTCAACCTTTTACCATCTAAACAGCTGTTTTCAAAGGAGGGATAATAGAATTGACCTAAGAGCAGCACCACCACTCAGAGGTCTGAAACCTTTTCAGATCGTGTTGACCCTGTTTTAAAAAGATAAAGTTCAAGTTCGTCTGCAGAGACAAACTGTCTTGAAACACGTTTTGAACAATTTGCCTTTGTCTCACCAGAGGAAAAAGCAAAGAGATTCTTAAAATAAAGACTAAAAGGGGATACTTCAAACATTTTTGCATTTTTTTTTCCTAAAAGAGGCCTATTTGCTTCACAACACTGATTTCTATTCAGGGAAAAGTTCACAAGTTTGTCATCTAATAGAATTAATTATCAATAAATAAACCCAACAACTAATATCTGACTGCAATTTCTACAATTCAGAAATATGAACACCAAAAAGAAAAAATTAAACGGTGATGAAATGGACAAACGATCATAACATAGATTTTGGGAAAACAACAAAACCAAGTAATCACATCCCTTACATTTATTTAGAGCATAAATGTAAGGCATTTAGAGCATAGAGTGTTCTGAGTACTTAGGTATTTTCTTTTCCTACAGTGTTGAAAAAATATTCTGGTCACAGAATAGACACATTTTCAGACGATAAAAGACTCAGAAGGTTGACCCATACAAGCGTTTTGGAGAAGCTATTTAAAAATATGCTTGAACAAAACAAAAGAGTAAAATAAGAAACAGGAAGTCACGGGATGAAGGAAATAGTGACTCCAACCTTGAGTGCTGTGCCACAAGCATGGGTGCCATGAGTCCCACTGAACCAGGATAACAGAGGACTCTGGGTGAGGAGTATCTAGGAAAGGAAGAGCCTCCAGGTTGGTTAATACGCTTGAAATTTTAGAAGAATTTAAGAATATAACTAAAGCAGAAAAGGCAAGAAAAAACTGGTAGAGACTGCAGGACAAAACAAAAAAGCTGTAAAAGAAAAGACATACAATTATGGCACACTGACTTTTTGGTGAATATTTACAGAGTTACAATAGCATGATCTATTACTAATGATCAAATTTTAAAGTCAGTCTAAAAACAAAGCCTGAAATTAATTATGGGCACATCATGATGTAATGATATCAATTTTATCAACATAAAAAAGTATAGGTACCAGAAACTAGAAAGTGGAAGTAGAGGAAAAGAGATAAAAAAACGAAGGTAGTAGAATTGACAGAAATCTTAAGAAATGCTGTCTAAAAAACACTAATTTGAAAAGATACATGCACCCCAATGTTCATAGCAGCCTTATTTACAATTGCCAAGATAATGGAAGCAACCTAAGAGTCCATCAACAGATGAATGGAAAAAGAAGATGTGATATAGATATATAGATATACACAGATACACACACACACACACACACACACACACACACACACACACACAATGGAATACTACTCAGTCATAAAAAAGGTACTAAATTTTGCCATTTGCAGCAACATGGATGGACTTGGAGGGCTTTATGCTAAGTGAAATAAGTCATACAGAGACAGACAAATACTATATTATATCATTTATATGTGGAATCTAAAAAATACAGGAAACTAGTGAATATAACAAAAAAGAAGCAGACTCACAGATATAGAAAACAAACTAGTGGTTACCAGTGGAGGGGGGCAGTAATATAGGGGTGGGGAGTGAGAAGTACAAACTATTGGGCTCAAGGATGTATTATACAACACGGGGAATATAGCCAATGTTTTGTAATAACTGTAAATTAAATGAAAATTAAATGAAAAGTAACCTTTAAAAATTATATTTAAAATTTTTAATTATAAAAAAGAAATGCTATTTATAGCTGATGGAAGAGGAAACGGAAATCATGGGTAGAAGACCTGAAAACAGAACTACATTGTGAGGAGAGAGCAAAAAGAGGCGGAGTAAGTCAGTCTACATCTTTGACAGGATCATTTCTTTCTCTTTCTTTCTTCTTTTTCTTTTGTTTTGTTTACTTTGAAATGTATCCATAAGTAAACCATGACCTTTTCCAGAAAACTTAGTCCAAGTGAAGAATATCATAATCTACCAAAGTTACCTAAACCAGAAAAACCTAGGAATTATCCCCTAGTGTAATGGATTTGAGATAGCTTCAAATTCTTTGTAGTTCTCCCACTAAAAGGAAAGAGCTATTTGCCTCCCCTTGAATCAGGGCTTGCCCTTTAACAAACTGAATGCAACTGAAGCAACATTCTGGGATATTCAAGCTCTAGCACCAAGAAGACCTGGCTGCCTCTGTTTTCTCACTCTGAAAAAAAGCCAGCAGCTATATTAGAAGTCAGACTGTCCTGAGACCACCATGCTGTGAGGAAGCCCAAGCCATCCATGTAAAAAGGTCATATGGAGGAAAAGAGATGCTGAGCCAGGCTCCAGATATTTCAACCATTCAGCTGAGGCTCCAGACATGAGAGTGAAGAAGCCACCATGGGAATTCCAGTCCCAAAAGATACCAGGTAGAGTAGAAATAAACTGTTCTCACCATGGAGAACCAAACTGCAGGGTGGTGAGTAAATAAATGTTGTTGCCATTTGAAGCCACTAAGTTTGGGGGTGGTTTGTTACGCAATAAGCAATACAAAAATCAATATCTAAAAATGAGGTGGTGCCACAACCAAAACCTAAAATATGAGGCATTGGCTTTGGGAGTGAGCACTGTGTAGAGATCTCAAAGGAGACAGTTACTGGGAGCCAGAAGGGCACTGGGGAAACCGCTATTGAAGGCCAGAGAAAAGGCGACATGAGTCGTGTACTGTCAAAACAAGGAGTAAAACTGTCATTCGCAGTTATGTGCACAATATAAAATACCTAATGAACTTGTGAATCGGGTTAAGGAGATTCTAGGCAAAAAAATTAAACGTGCAACTGCCTTTTTTTAGCTTCCAGTGATAAAGTATGAGAGAAGCAAGATAAGCTAAGAAGAAACTGTTCTGTTTTCACAGCAAAAATTAGAGGAGATACAAAGGATCCAGGACTTCATGGGTCCAACTGTAAAACTGCTTCTCATCTGCAGTCTTCCTCAGCAAAAGATTCTCAGAGTAAAAATCAGCTTCACAGTCTCTGGGCAAAGATCAAAGTAAGGCTCCTCCAGTAAAAACGGCAGCAGGATAAATATCAAGAAAGTAAGACTCTTTTTTAAAACCTCAAACATCTGAGGCCCTGGCTCCTAGGCTCTCTTAGCTAAACACAGGGGCATCTAAGACTCTTAAAGGGCTGTCCCACAGCAACCTGACACCCCACCTAAAGTAGAGAAGGGCCAACCCATCTCACAAATATTTCTGGGTGTGACTTTTGTCCAACAGACTAGACTGTAATTTGATACAGAGGAAGTCCTTAAAATTTGGGGAGCCATACCAGGTTGCTCTAAAATGAATTGTGACATTCCAAAATTAAAAGAGGCCTTTGGGCCCCCAAACTTCTACTATGGGTAGGAAGCAGACTGAAAAAGCTATTCTGGTGCAAACACAGTCCTTTCTCATTGGAGAGAAGGGATGGCATGGTGGATGGAGTCCACTGGGAACTACAGAAAGCCATTCCCAGTGAGAACTGGGCCCTAATCAAGGTATTCCCTGCCCCTAGAACAGCGGAAATTGGCTGGATTTCAGAATTGCTATGGACCAGTACCTGTTACATAGTTCCATAACCCACTCCCACACATCTATTTTGAACAGAGTACCTACTGTACTGATCTTGTCCCTGTTTTCCCATTTTCTGTTGGAGGAGGAGACCAGATAACTTGTCCTTTTAGTTCACAGGTCTCTGCATCTGAGAAATCACACCCAACGTGTTTCATCTGCACCTAGACATGATTTAACGAATGAGATTCCAGTATTTGAGTCTGAGTCTGACGCTCTGATGGAATGAGACGGCAGGGCATCTTGGAAATGGGTAAGTGTATTTTTCCTGTGAAAGAACATGAATAATTTGTGGCCACAGGGCAGATTGTGGTGGATTAAATATATGTTTATAAATTATTTGATGGGGGCTATTTCCCATGTCTTAAACCCTGCCTGGACTTGTGACTGCTCTGACCAATAGAATGCAGTAGAAATAATGTTCTGGGATTTCTGCACCCATGCATTAAGAAGGCCTTCAGCTTCTATTTTTGTACTCTGATGAAAAAACAGTCACCATATAAGAAGTCAGACTATTATGAGACTGAATGCTATGATGAAGCTAAAACTGGCCATGTGGACATACCACAGCGAGATTCCTGGCCAGCCCCTAGATGACAGCAATCTCAGCTGAGGCACCAGACAGGGAAGAAGCCATGCTGAAAATTCCAGCTCTGTCAGATGCCACATGGAGTAGAGAGCTATCTTTACGAAGCCCTGCCCAAATTGCAGAATAGTGAGCAACTAAACAATAGCTATCAGTTTAAGCAATTAATTTGTAAGGTGATTTGTTATGCACCCGAGAAAGTCAAAACACCTAATTTCTCCCTCTCCCTTCACCGCCACCTACCACCAATATATACAAAACATCATTAATTTCTCTCTCTCTCTACCTCCCAAATATTGCTCTAACAAGTCCACCCTTCTCTTCACTCCCACTGTTTATATTCAGTCTCAGCACTTTTTGAATGAACTACTCCAGCAACTTCCTAATATCCCTTCACCACTCACCACCACCCCGGATATCAATCAATCATTCTCCAAATTACAGTCAAAGTTTCCCTTCTTGACGCAAATCTAATGTTACGGCCACGCTTAAAATCATCACTAGCTCTCCAGCACACACAGGAAATCCTGCAGCGTGGCATACAAACAAAGCCTTCCACGAGTTGGCTTCAGACCACCTCTTCAGCTCCATGTCCCATCATCTCCCACAGGCAATGAGCACTCCAGAAAATAAATAAATCAAGTATGAAAAAATCCAAGCATAGATTCTGGAATCTAGATGCCTAGATATATGCTACCACTAATTAACCACGTGAACCTGGGCAACCACTTGAAACAGACTTTAGTTTCCTTTACATACACATTAGTGTTAAACAAGAACTAGATGATCTCTCCTTCTCCTATCCATCTCTAATATGCTGTAATTCTCAAAAGGCTTTTTAGGAATTAGAAAAGAAAGAGAATGTGTTTCAAAGGGGAAGTTACACATATCATCCTTCTCCCTGGTCCCCAAGCCCTACCCTCATGCCTGATTGGGAGTTAGTCTTCAGGATCAGCTCCCCTTATCTGTTCTTAATCCCCCCTTTACTTTCTCTCGAGTCATGTTATCTTCACAAACTCCAAGCTTCCTTCTCATGGTGGCTCCCATGATGATGGGACAAGTGGAGTGGTGGAGGGTACCTGCTGGAATTTGTATGCATGACTATTTATGAGTCATGTACTTCACAGGCAAGAACCACCTCTATAAATACTTTCAGTCAGTACATCGTACTAAATGATCTTGGCATTGGGCAGTTTTTCCATAGCTGAAAGTAAAGTATAATCAGAAAGAACAATATTTTAACTTCAGAGACATAATTCTTTTCTATCAAGAGTTATGTATGCATAAAGTTTCAAAATACAATACTCTGGCAATGAGACAGTCCCTTCTTAGCAATAAGTAACAGCATTTGCAGATTAATCTACAATGTCTCACCCAAAGAATGAAGCACATTTATTTGCCAGATTAAGAAAGATGTTTTTGGTTTGGATTTTTACATTTTATTTAACTCCTGAAAAATAAAGGCAACAAATTCAAACTACTTTTAGAATGTGTCTATCAAACTGTAAATCAAAAGAAAAACTACATGGTAAGCTCCATGAAGATGGACACTTTTTCAGTCCTGGAGACTAGTCTATTTGTCAAATCAATGAATGAGTTAATTGAAAAGGGAACATTAAGCAATGAGGCATTACTCAAATCATGAAAACCTGTGGACCTTTGCTCAAATGGACACTTCACATAAAAATGTGATTAGCGGGCTTCCCTGGTGGCGCAGTGGTTGAGAATCTGCCTGCTAATGCAGGGGACACGGGTTCGAGCCCTGGTCTGGGAAGATCCCACATGCCACGGAGCAGCTGGGCCCGTGAGCCACAACTACTGAGCCTGCGCATCTGGAGCCTGTGCCCCGCAACGGGAGGGGCCGCGATAGTGAAAGGCCCGCGCACCGCGATGAAGAGCGGTCCCCGCTTGCCGCAACTAGAGAAAGCCCTCGCACGAACCGAAGACCCAGCACAGCCAAAATAAATAAATAAATAAATAAAAATAAAAGTAGCTATAAAATTAAAAAAAAAAAAAATGTGATTAGCACCTCCTGAAACATGTAGATCTTTAGCTGTTCTTCTTCCATCTCTTATAAAGCTATTTAAACAAAGCTATGTGTATTCTGTAGGATGTGTAACGATCAGCCAAGGGTGTCCCAAAGTCAAGGATATACATGGCATATGCATTCTAGCAGAATCATTCTTACTTATAGATTGGAGGGAAGGGGTTAAATGATTTTACTAGTAAGCAATTTAAAACATTTTTATATCAAAAAACAAGGTGTAGGGCTTCCCTGGTGGCGCAGTGGTTGGGACTCTGCCTGCCAATGCAGGGGACACGGGTTCGAGCCCTGGTCTGGGAGGATCCCACATGCCGCGGAGCGACTAAGCCCGTGAGCCACAATTGCTGAGCCTGCGCGTCTGGAGCCTGTGCTCCGCAACGGGAGAGGCCACGATAGTGAGAGGCCCGCGCACCGCGATGAAGAGTGGCCCCCACTTGCCGCAACTAGAGAAAGCTCTCACACAGAAACGAAGACCCAACACAGCCATAAATAAATAAATAAATAAATAATTTAAAAAAAAAAAAAAAAAACAAGGTGTATTACAGATAGACTAAAATCTGCATTAATTCTTAATATATAGCAAAGCTTCAAAGTAATTTAGAGCTTGTAGCAGACTGCAAAGGTGTCACCCCCCACTCTCCCCAGATGTACAGCTTCGCTTTCCTCTGCCCTTAAGCTTTGGTTGAGAAATTCAAAAAGACTGAACAGAACATGTCACCATTCTTTCAATACAGAAAAGAGTCATTACATAATGACTGTGCTCTAATAAATGCTTCCATTCTCAGGTAATACTTCAGAGAAAAGGATAAAATATTTAAAGGTGAACTTTCTGATTACATTCTCCATTTAAAAGGTCATTTGCCTACCTGACTCCATATATTTTATTTGGTACCTAAAACTTTTACTTTAAAAACCATTTTCCATGTGATCTTCCACTCCTCAGTAAACGCGTGCACGTGCGCACACACACACACACACACACACACAGTATTATGATCTGTGATGAAAAGATTTCTATAAATTATTTCATGTTTGAATTTTAATTCAAGTGAGCACAGAATAAAGGGTAAAATTTACCAAAAAAAAAAAAAGTGAAAGTGAGAGAGACACAGGAAGATTTTATACCTAAAAACACATACCGCCTAAGCACAAAAAGAGAGAAACAGAACTCACAGAGAGGTAAAGTTACACACACACAAGGCGTCTGAACTTCTGTCTCAGCCAAAATCAGAGGAAGCTGTGAAGCAGGCCAGCCATCGGGCCCCGGGTGAATGAGGTCCACAGTCCAGTGTCACAGAATGTCTGGCATTTGCAGTCATGAGGAAAGAACAGGCAGCCCCCATGCTCTAGGGCCCCTCTCTTAAGGACTGCTCCAGGCATGCAGGTCCAAAATAAACCAAACCAGAAAGACTGAACTGCCTTTCACCCATTGGTGACGACCTACTTCTGTACCTGGCCAGGTTCATAGATCCAGGGTCAACACATATTTTTTCCTTTGGCCGCGTGGCATGTGGGATCTTAGCTCCCCAACCAGGGATCAACCCGTGCCCCCTGCAGCGGATGCGTGGAATCCTAACCACTGGACCGCCAGGGAAGTCCCGATCAACGCATTTTTAACGCCTCCTCTTCCACCACATCCTCAGCTTCACATCATGACTATTTTTCAGAGAAAAAAAGTGTGGGTTCTTTTGGTGGGGAGACAGCAGGAAAATAATTATTAGTTCTAATTTCATAGGTAGTAATAAAACTATTTGCTAACAACTGGTTTCTCATCATTACTAAACAAAATGTTTGTCTTATAATCTTTATTATTTATATTGCTTAAAATACTTTCTGAAAGATTGTGAGGGTTCTGTGAAGGTATTTTTTGCATACTACCATATGGTCATGAAACTTACTAATTTTGATCTGGTAGATACCTTAAGGAATAAAGACAAGTGTAAATAATTTTGTTAAACACTCCAACATTTTCAAAATTTACATGCCGCTCCAAAATAATTAATGCATATACAAAGATAATGATTTACTACTTACTATTATTTGTTTTTTCCCTAGTTTTATTGAGATAAAATTTATATACAACACTGTTTTAGATTTACATGATGATTTGATTACTTACTATTATTTTTATATCTCTTATAATACAAATTTCAATAGCATTAGATTGTATCATAAGAACCTGTACTTTTTCCTCTTCCTAGGTGTACTAGAGCATCATTATAAAAGAGTACTTAAATAGCCCAATATTTCATCTTTTTGTGTTTACTGTTAAATGTTTTGTGTTTACTATTTAAAGAGCTCAAACAAATTGACAAGAAAAATACAGATTCAAGTGGTACAAAGGATATGAATGGATAATTCTTTTTTTATTGAAGTATAGTTGATTTACTATTATATTAGTTTCAGGTGTACAACATCGTGATTCAACATTTTTATAGATTATACTCCATTTAAAATTATTTTAAAATAATGGCTAGATTTGTTGCCTGTGCTGTACAATACATCCTTGTAACTTATTTATTTTATATATAGTAGTTTGTGCCTCTTTACCCCTACTCCTAGCTTGCCTCTTCCCCCTTCCCTCTCTCAACTGGTAATCACTAGTTTGTTCTCTATATCTGTTGAATCTGTTTCTGTTTTGTTATATTCATTCTTTTGCTTTATTTTTTAGATTCCACATATAAGTGATATCATACAGTATTTGTCTTTCTCTGTATGACTTATTTCACTAAGCATAATACCCTCTAGGTCCGTCCATGTTGCACCAAATGGCAGAATTTCATTCTCTCTTATGGCTAATATTCCATTATGTATATATACCACATCTTCTTTATCCATTCATCCGTTGATGGACACTTAGATTGCTTCCATATCTTGGCCATTGTAAACAATGCTGCTATGAACACTGGGGTGCATGTATCTTTTTGAATTAGTGTTTTCGTTTTCTTCAGATATATACCCAACAGTGGAATTGCTAGGTCATATGGTTATTCTATGCTTAGTTTTTTGAGAAACCTCCATAATGTTTTCCAGAGTGGCTGCACCAGTTTACATTCTCACCAAGAGTGTACTAAGGTTCCCTTTTCTCCATATCCTTGCCAGCATTTGTTATTTGTGGTCTTTTTGACGATAGCCATTCTGACAGGTGTGAGGTGATATCTTATTGTGGTTTTGACTTGCATTTCCCTGATGATTAGTGATGTTAAGCATCTTTTCATGTCCCTGTTGGCCATCTGTATATCTTCTTTGAAAAAATGTCTATTCAGGTCTTCTGCCCAGTTTTTAATCATGAACAGAAAATTCTTAAGAAAAGTAGTAAAATAGCGCCTTCCCTGGTGGCACAGTGGTTAAGAATCCGCCTGCCAATGCAGGGGACACGGGTTCAAGCTCTGGTCCGGGAAGATCCCACATGCCACGGAGCAACTAGGCCCGTGAGCCACACCTACTGAGCCTGTGCTCTAGAGCCCGTGAGCCACAACTACTGAAGCCCACGCGCCTAGAGCCTGTGCTCTGCAACAAGAGAAGCCACCGCAATGAGAAGCACGTGCACCACAATGAAGAGTAACCCCCGCTCGACGCAACTAGAGAAAGCCCGCGTGCAGCAACGATGACCCAATGCAGCCAAAAGTAAATAAATTAAATAAATAAATTTATTTTTTAAAAAAAGAAGTAGTAAAATAAAGATAAGGGAGAGATGTTTAAATGGAAAAATAAAGAAATACAGATTAAATCAAGAAGATGCTAGTTTTAGAAAAGATTATAAAACAAAAGATTATACACAGTGCTGTAAAAGATCCAGTAAAACGAGGCATTGGTGCTACAACTGTAAATTAAAATAGGCTTTCAGTAAAACAATTGGGTAAAATATTTAATACCTTCATACAACCTGACTGTTTAACTTTTTAACTCCACTTTTAGGAATCTAGCCACCACCACCCCAAATTAAATATAGAAATATTTCTGAAAATTATTAAATTCTTCTTAAAAAATAAACTCTTTTTAAATTTCTTTTTAAAAAAATCCTTTTAGAACAGGGTTATAAATAAATGATATAGCTGTTCATCAGAGCATTACTAATTATTAGAAACAATTTATATATGATATATATATCCCACATGAAAGAATAGTTAGATGACGTATAGCTCATTCACTTTGTTATACAGCAGAAACTAACACAACATTGTAAAGCAATTATACTCCAACAAAGATTTTTAAATAAAAAAATAAATAAATAATAAAAAGTGAAAAGTAAAGAAAAAAAGAACAGTGAGATGAATTATAGCATATTCATTCTGAGAAATAATAAACAATCATTAATTTTTTTAAAGATGACACAATAAGAAAAAGCAGAATACAAAACTGTATACATGGTATTATTACAATGTAAATTTCTTTTGTTTTATTTTAGAATAGTTTTAGATTTACAGAAAAGATGTCAAGGTAGTATAAAGAGTTTCCATATAACTCAAACCCAATTTCTCTTATTGTTAACATCTTCCTTTAGCATAGTGCCTTTATCACAATTAATGAGCCCATAATGATACATTATTATTAACTAAAGTCCATGCTTTATTCAGATGTCCTTAGCTTTTCCCAAATGTCCTTTTCTGTTCCAGGATTTCATCCAGGAGACCACATCACATTTAGTTGTCATGTCTCCTTAAGCTCCCCTTGGCTGTGACAGTATCTCAAACTTTCCTTGTTATTGATGACCTCGATCGTTTTGAGGCATACTCACAAGGCATTTTGTAAAATGTTCCTTACTTGGAACTTTCCTAATGTTTTTCTCATGATTAGACCGGACTGATGGGTTTGAGGGAGAAAGATCACAGAAGTAAAGTGCTATTTCCATCAACACATTTTAAAAAGGCATGGAAAAAAGAAACATAACAAAATGTTAACAATAATTAACTTGAGGAATGAGGGTCTATGGGTAATTTTTTTCTTCTCTCATTTACCTAAATCTTTTTTTTTTTTAGATGCTTCACTAAAACCATTTTTACGACTATAAAAGGAAACACCTAAAGGGAAACCATGTAGTTAAAAATGGAACAATAGCAGAAATATGTCATCTTCTGTCCCTCCTCCCATGCTCAGAAACGGGGTGGCTACACTTGTCTACCAGCTGCTGCATCTCCTCCGTGTCACCAGCAGCCGTGCAATTGATCTGACAGCTGTTGAATGACTTCTAGGTACTGGTGCATCTATTTAGGCTAGAGACAGACAAGGGCAAACTATTTGGGGAGGGTTGTCATTCTTCCTGACATCTTTCTGACATATAGGCCAACGTATAATACCCTTATGGACATGAAAAGGGTGAATTCAGCTCATTAAATTCTCATCTGTGTGGAGAAAAGATCATGAACTATTAGGTGAAAAAAATCAAGTTGCACAACAGTATAAATGGTAGATATAATTTTTATAAAAAGATACAATACATACATTTCCAGTCAATCATATATATGCATTTTTTTAAGTCTAGAAGGGTGTGCATCAGTCTATAACTTCCTGAAGGAAAAGAGAATTAAAAGGGAAGTTGATTTTTTGGTTTTTTTTTACTTTTTATACATTTATATATTACATAAACTTTACCGTAAGCATCTTTTGTCATTTTTTAAAAGCGTTTTAAAATGTAGAGAAGCTTTAAGCCAAAAATTCATTTATTTAAAGAGTTAAACTAACCACTATATACAAAACTGGGCACAGTTCCAACGAGTAAACCAAAAGAAGGAAGTTTCAGTAAATTTCAAACATGACATACCAAGATTACAATTCTTCATTTAACTTTCAAGAATGTAAATGCCATTTTTGTGTGTTTTGTTCCTTTTTCAAATTGAAATTAAATGTATCTGTCTGTATTCCTTGCACATCTCTCTCTCCCCAACTACCATTATTTTGAGAAGGATGTTGATGGCAAGCACTAACATCAGAGAGAGAGACGTTTCTCAGCCATAATTTAATTAGTTCACTCAGGCCTTTCAAACAGCTGCAGGGTCTAAAAGCAGCCAACTGCTAGGGCAATATGCCCACATGTTCTTTCGCTTTTTAACAAGCTGATTTGATACACATATCTCAAGAGAATCTGTGAAGAAACCTATCCAAGAGTCCAACCCAGAAATCTAACACTAATCATCTCCACAGCCACTCAGGGAGTGAACACTGTGTTCCTTACAATTTTATTCTTTACATTTCTTATTATTTCCAAGATCCTCAGATATCACCTGGACTTGAAAAATGGCAGAGGTATTCAAGTTTCTACCCAAATCAACTTCTTTGAGTTAAAGCGTTGCAAGTCTTTGTTAAAACGCAAATAAACAGGTTATCTTAGACAGCACATTTTATGCCTTTATACTTCATTTTTATCTCAGCACAATTTTATCCGACTAAATGTAGTGAAACACAGAGTACCAAGAAAATGGAACATTGGGAAGTAAGTGTTGATGAGAATGAGAGGATCAGGAAGGAATTGGCACGTGACAGTGGCCGGCGAAAAGCAACCCGGAAGGAGTTTCAGAAGAATGGCGGGCTCTGAGGGAATTCGTCTTTGTAAGACACATAATTCTATTTACTAAGTTTTTCAAGGTTCTTAGGAGAATAGAATAAACAAAAGGGATTGATTAGAGGAACAGAGAGCTCAGGAAAGATCAGGCAGTTTGCCCCCATATCAGACTGGAGAGATCCTGCATGACAGGATACTATCTCATACACGTGGTTTATTTACCCACAAGCAAGGTTAGGGTGGCTTAGGGTTAGAAAAGGAATCTAAGGATATGAGGGACCTAAGGGAATCTAAGACTTCTGGGACATAGACCCAGCACCTATGGGACAATGAAGGATCTAACACATTCATTCAGGTAGAGTTAGAATCCAAGCAACCTAGATCATCAACACCCTAAGAATACTGAAAACTTATCATGATAATTATATATCATTTCACAAAAGTTCTTGATAAACTGAGGCAGGTAATCCAGCTGAATAGCTGACCAAAGCTTCAGACTTGTTTCTGATCTACATGTATAAGGAATGGAAACCACCCACCCAGGCTCCCACATGTCAACACTGGCAAGAGGGTACTAGCTATAAATTCTAGCTCGCTCTCCTTCAAGCAGTCATTCATCCCTCTGCACATCTATTTATTCAACAAATGTTTATCTGGGTGTTAACCAATGCCAGGGCCTGTGCTAGGTGCTAGATTTAGAAAGTTAATAAGCCACAGGCTCTTTGCTCAAGGATAATTAAATCTCCAGGAGGACATCCTCTGTTTTCGCCAGACTGATTCTTTCCAAATCTCTTCCTCAAATTGTCTGAAAGGTTACACTTCTGAATTCTAGAAAGATGGCCAAATTAAAGAGAATAAAATCTTCACAATCATAAAAAAAAAGAGAGAGAGGAAGAAAGATGGCCGCAAGCAATGGAAGCATAGTTTTTGAATCTTTCCAAATCTCCACATAAAAACAGAACAACTGATATCAAGAGCAAAACCCATGGACAACATCTACAACAAAACTAGGTGACAAAATATCTTCTTGAATCCCAAAATACAAATCATTTGGTACAAATCACATGCAGCTACAAGACTTGCACGATCCCCATATCAATGAGGAAAGAAGGAAAGTGAAGCCATGGGGTGATTAAGGAGCCTGAGAACCAAAGTAACCAACAGTCACTGTAAAGCCTGGCTGGCCAATGTGAGAACAGCAGCTGAAACCGAAAGGCTTCTGTCTACTCCAAAAACAGATGAGTGAGAGGGGCCCATGGCAAAGTTTAAGGGGCTAAACTACAGAAACTGCTCCCCGAGGACTCACACTCAAGATTGGACCCCATACTGACAGGAAACTGCTGGACATGGAATCAAACATGAGCAGAACAGGGAAAGGAAAGAGAAGGTCCGGATGAAAGAGGAAGAGGGGAACAAGCCAGGAAATCTCAGAAAATAAGGTACTGCATTTTTTAACAGCTTCATGAATATATAATTTACATATCACAATTTTCGCCTTTTTAAAGCATTCAATTCATTGGTTTTTAGTATATTTACAAAGTCATGCAGTCGTCGCCATTACCCAATTTTAGAACATTTTCAACACCCCAAAAAGAAACCTTGTACCTATCACCAGTCACACCTCCATACCCTCAACCTTCCTCCATCCATTCCACTCCTGGAAACCACGAATCTATTTTTCTCTATTTATAGTTTTGACTATTTTGAACATTCTATATAAATGGTGTCATACAATATGGTCTTTTGTGACTGGCTTCTTTCACTGAGCACTTTTTGAGGTTCATCTATGTTGTAGCATGTATTAGTAATTCATAAACTTCATTCCTTTTCATTGCCAAATAATATTCCATTGTATGGGTATACCACTTTTGTTTATCCGTTCATCACTTAATGAACATTTGGATTGTTTACACTTTTTGGCTGCTATGAATAATGCTGTTATGAACATTCACGTATAAGTCTTGTATACAGTATGTTTTCATTTCTCATGCGTGGATACCTAGGAGTGGAACTGTCGAGTCATATGGTAACTCTATATTTAAACTTTTTTTTTTTTTTTTTTTTTTTTTAAAGACTACAGGAAGTTAGTATCAATGCTTCACTTCTTTTTAAATTTATTTATTTATTTATTTATTTATGGCTGTGTTGGGTCTTCGTTTCTGTGCGAGGGCTTTCTCCAGTTGTGGCAAGCGGGGGCCACTCTTCATCGCGGTGCGCGGGCCTCTCACCATCGCGGCCTCTCTTGTTGCGGAGCACAGGCTCCAGACGCGCAGGCTCAGCAATTGTGGCTCACGGGCCCAGTTGCTCCGTGGCATGTGGGATCCTCCCAGACCAGGGCTCGAACCCGTGTCTCCTGCATCGGCAGGCAGATTCTCAACCACTGCGCCACCAGGGAAGCCCTATGTTTAAACTTTTGAGGAATTCTCAACTGTTTCCCATAGTGGCTGCACTATTTTACATTCCTACCAACAGTGTACAATGATTCTAGTGACTCCACTTCTTTCTCAGCACTTGTTATTGTCTGTCTTTTTCATCATTGCTGTTCTTGCAGGTGTCAAGTAGTAACTTGACATTTCCATAATGTTTTGATTTGCATTTCTATAATGGCAAAAGATGTTGAGCATTTGGCCATTTGCATATCTCCTTGGGGAAAATATCATTCAAATACTTTGTTCATTTTTTTTTTAACATCTTTATTGGAGTATAATTGCTTTATCATGGTGTGTGTTTCTGCTTTATAACAAAGTGAATCAGCTATACATATACATATATCCCCTTATCTCCTCCCTCTTGCGTCTCCCTCCCACCCTCCATATCCCACTCCTCTAGGTGGTCACAAAGCACTGAGCTGATCTCCCTGTGCTGTGTGGCTGCTTCCCACTAGCTACCTATTTTACATTTGGTAGCGTATCTATGTCCATGCCACTCTCTCACTTCGTCCCAGCTTACCCTTCCCCCTCCCCATGTCCTCAAGTCCATTCTCTACGTCTGAGTCTTTATTCCTGTCCTGCCCCTAGGTTCTTCAGAACCATTCTTTTTGTTTTTGGGGGTTTTTTTTAGATTCCATATATATGCGTTAGCATATGGTATTTGTTTTTCTCTTTCTGACTTACTTCACTCTGTATGACAATCTCGAGGTCCATCCACCTCACTACAAATAACTCAACTTCGTTTCTTTTTATGGCCGAGTAATATTCCATTGTATATATGTGCCACATCTTCTTTATCCATTCATCTGTCGATGGACACTTAGGTTGCTTCTATGTCCTTCTGTTCATTTTTTAATTGGATGATTTGCTTTTATGAGTTGTAATAGTTCTTTATATATCTGGTTACAAGTTCCTTTAGACATATGATTTGCAAATATTTTCTCTCATTCTATGTGTTGTCCTTTCGTTTTCTTGAAAGTAAAAGCACACAAGTTTTTAATTTTGATGCAGTCCAATTTAGTCTTCTCTTTTGACCTTTATATTTGGAGATCATATCTAAAAACCACTGAGTAATCCAAAGTCATGAAGATTTGCTCCCACATTTTCTTCTAGGAGTTTTATAGTTTTAACACTTACATTTAGATCTATAAGCCATTTTAAGTTAATTTTTGGATAGCGTGTGAAGTAAGCTGCAACTTCATCCTTTTGCTTAATGGATATACAGTTCTCCCGGCACCGTTTGTTGGAAAGATAATTACTTCCCCATTGAATTGTCTTGTCACTCTAGCCAAAAGTTAATTTACAGTAAGTATAAGGGTTTATTTCTTGACTTGGAATTCTATTCCATAGATTCGTACGTCTGTCTTTATGTGAATACCACACTGTCTTGATTACTGTAGCTTTGTAGTAAATTTTGAAATTGATATATGTGAGTCCTCCAACTTTGTAATTTTTTTTAATGTTTTGAGTATTCTAGGTCTCTTGAATTTTAGAATCAGCTTGCCAATTTCTGTAAAACAAAAAAAAGCCAGCTGGGATTCCAACAGGGATTGCATTGAATACATTAATCAACTTGAGGATGTCATTTTAGCCATATTAATTCTTCCAATCTATGAACAAAGATGAATTGCCATTTATTAGACCTTCTTTATTGTTTTTCAATGACATTTTGTGTTTTTAGTGTCTAAGTCTTGTACCTCTTTTGCTAAATTTATTACTAAGTATTTTATTCTTTTTCATACTACTGTAAATGTAATTGCTTTCTTAATATCATTTTTAGCTTGTTTATTGCCAAATGGAAATTTCAGGTCTTAATCATTTCACCCAGAGTAAACTCTAGACTCTCTCTCTCTCACACACACACACAAACACATCCAAATATATTAAAATACCAGTTTTTCCGAAAGAACTACTGATAGTTATCAGTCTTATCTCAATAAAACTTTTATTCAAAGTTATACTTTGAATATATAAATGTGTGTACACATAATTATATACATATGTGTATTTTTTTAAGGCTAGGAGTCTACAAACAAAATCTTACCAATGTTCATATCACAATGACGGCTGCTTATAGGCAATTTTTTTCATCTTTGCTCAATTTGTTTTAAAATTTTTTCTATAATTAACATATACAATTTTTTTCTAATTTTAATTTTTTTATTAATTTTTAAAAGTGTGTTTTCACTTCTGTCCAGGAAGTTTGTCAACTGCCCCAATTTAAGACTAAGAAAATAATGACTGGGTTTACAATTATTTTGTTATTCCATTTCAATAGTCTTAGCAAACATTTGATTCTTTTCCAGTGTGGATTTATTCAAAAATACTCATTAGGCTTTTTTTCCTTCAAAATACTCTGGTTGATAGGTAATTTAAAGTATTTGGGCCCTTCTTGTATTTTTACAAATTAGTTCATTCCAGTTTGAAGTGCACAGTTTGATTCAGATTGATCCTTAGTGAAGTTTCACAGTAAAATAAACAAAATCCTAAACATCACTTTAAGGAACAAAACTAAAAATCTCTTTAATAAATTAATATTCTGTTGCCTACAAAGACCTTCAAAGAGGTCGTGAATGTTCTCTGTAATCCCAGCTTCTCTTTAGACATTTGTATAACTTCAATTGATAAATTTTACAACCCCTTTTCCAGATAGCTACAAAAGTTTCTTTTAATCTTAGGATGTTAAGATACTACTGTCAAGGACTTCCCTGGTGGCGCAGTGGTTTAGAATCCACCTGCCAATGCAGGGGACACGGGTTCGAGCCCTGGTCCGTGAAGATTCCACATGCCGCGGAGCAACCAAGCCCGTGCGCCACTACTACTGAGCCTGTGCTCTAGAGCCGTTGCTCCACAACAAAAGAAGCCATCGAATGAGAAGCCCTTGCACCACAACAAAGAGTAGCCCCCGCTCGCCACAACTAGAGAAAAGCCCTCGCGCAGCAACAAAAATCCAATGCAGCCAAAAATAATAAGTAAATAAATAAATTTTTAAGAAAAGATACTACTGTCAGTTTATCCTTATTCTGCTCTGTCACCTCTGGGGGAAATGAATCTGAACGCAAAACTTTTAAGCGTTCTGATCCACTTCACAGAAGCTATAAAGAATTTACTCAACTCCAGGATTTTAAAATTTGTTCCCCAAATTCATGCTCATTTACATTATCCCGATTTGCCACAGATCTAAACTTCAGTTGCCTATTTTGGACAAAGGAAATAAAAGCCCTCTCAGAATACTGTTGTGAGCTTTAAATAAGCTGATATACATAAAGCTCTTAACACAATGCATAATCACTCAAAAAATGGTAGCTCTAATTAGTACTATTTAATATATTTTTCAAAGCTTTCCTATATTAT
Organism: Balaenoptera ricei; assembly: GCF_028023285.1. Taxonomy (NCBI): domain Eukaryota; kingdom Metazoa; phylum Chordata; class Mammalia; order Artiodactyla; family Balaenopteridae; genus Balaenoptera; species Balaenoptera ricei. The sequence continues at coordinate 53,085,353 of NC_082656.1, forward strand.
CTCCCCCTTTCATACTCAAAGCCCTATGCTTTCAGTCTGTCTTCCTCATGGTCTGCCTAAACCACACCCACCATAATGTGTATAGTAATCCAGGTGTGGACACACCTCAGTGTTACACACACATAGGACAACGTGTCTTCTTCTGTCTCCTTCTCCTCAGCTAACCCTTAACAATTGCAACCCTTAACCCTAGTGCATTGTGCCCCAAATAAACTAGAAACCAATGAAGATTAGAGTTCAAAACTATAAATAAACTTCACACGTGCTATATTTGCTTAAGAAGATGGGTCATAGCACACTGCAAAGAAGAACGCCACTACATGATATGCAGATCTATATTTGGTTACCAAAAAATTAAACACCTGTTTTGTTTTTTCCGAACTATCACATGGAAATTAATAGTGAAATTAACTACCTTAGAGATACTGAAAGGGGAAATTCACAACCTACATTCTAAGCATAGATATAAAATATTTTAACCAATCTCAAATACCAGACACTTCACACAAACTATGAAGTCAAGTGGCAAAGGCTATATCAAGCCACAGAGATAAAGCCAAAAGTACCCTAACACAGTGCCACATATTTTACAAGTGATTTAAATATTCTTCACAGCTGTTCCTTTGCTTTACTGAGCCTAAAAGGCAAGCATATGGTAAATACGATAATTCAAATTCTAATGCAGGTAATTAGAGTGAAAAAAAATACAATACTATTCTTTCCACCTTTGCAAGGCAATGTAATGAAATGGAACTAGTTACCACTTAGTAGGAAATACGAGGTCTTATGTAAAACCCAATTAATAATATCAATATTATAATTGATATAATTATATATCAATATATGATATACCAACAAGGTCTCCGCCCCATGAGGCCTTTAGGATCCCTCTCAAACCCACAAACATTTGGGGGAAAGGACTTTTCCCTAAATGCTTCAGAGGCAGGACCTTTGACCAAAGTATTTGGAAAGAACAATACTGGAATTATCGTATAAAGCTGTAATAGCAGCCCCAAGCACAGGATGCCTACAGTGTCTCTTAAGACCCTTAGGGCTCAAACAGCACTACCTCTATTTGCAATATTAACTTTACTTAATCTTATGAATTTTCTGAAGGCTAAGGATCAATCAGTCAACTTGCCTGGGTATATTCTCAGTTTTTCACATGAGACAGGGAGGATTCTATACCGAAACCAGTGGACAATCCCGACTGAGTTCTGGATGATGCTACTAAAATAGCTGACTTTATTAAATAAAGACTAGTTCACTCTGTAGAAAGTCTCAATAAAGAGCACCTAAATCTCCTTTTACATATGGAAACTCAAGGGCATGGCAGAGGAAGAGTTCTCAATAAACTGAACTAAGAGATGAATTGCCTACAAAATCAGACTAAGCCCAGATCACATCCTATAAGCAGGAAGAGCCATCCACTGAAAGATTTTTAGTATGTCGAAATGATGGAAGTACTTGAGAAACATTAATCTAACCAGGAGCTAGAGCAATCAAAGCTTGTGTGTGTGTGTGTGTGTGTGTGTGTGTGTGTGTGTGTGTGTGTGTGTGTGTGTGTCGGGGAGGAGAAAATAGAGGAAATAGAGGAAGGTAGACTACTTAAGACACTATATCAATAATCCAGATATGAGGTGATCCAGCTCTGGACTAAGGATTTGGAAGTGGAAAGGAAGAAATGCATACAAAAACCATTCAAAGTCAAAATGTGAAAAATGAATGCAAGGGTGGAGAGAAAGAAAATCAAAGGTAAAGTATGAGGCTTGAGGAGAGGTCACTGAATTACTACCATAGATTAAAGGGGGATGTCAGGAGAAATAATCATGACTTTAAGAGATGAATTGGTTTTAGACATACTGAGTTTGCAGTGATATTCAGTCATAGACAGTCACCAGCACTGGTAGCAGGTATGATGTAAAGAGTCCCAATGACTACAACACCGGGTAGTCTGAGAATGGGTAACACTAAAAAAGTATTAGATTGACGAAATTTCCATTACAGGTCATTAAGCTGTCTGCAAAAACAAGTTTATCAAGCCATTTTTACAGAGGCATACCATCTGAGAGTACTTCTAACCTCAGCATTATTTACCTTAATGCTTTAAACTGTGCTTATGAACACATAAATATTAAATAACAGATCACCAAATGCAGTTCTGGCAAACAGTGAAGTATCACGTTATTAAAACAAAACTGATTTTGTTGCTTGAATTTATTTTAGACTTTGGTTTTTCAAATATTTTTCGTACATTAGCTAACTTTTTCTTGCCGATTATTTTGTGGGGAAGATCACACAATTTGTTTGGATCAAGGATATAAAGCCAGGCTACATAAGAAGGAAAATTTCTTAGGTTAAAAAGTTTTACTTGATCACCTCCTGATATTTTATGGTTTGGAACGCAACCACCTGAACCAAAAATAACCTTAACTTTTCATTTGTGTTATTTCTGGCAACAACATGAAGCAATCCATCATGGAATAAAGAAAACGACAGCTCACATAAATATCAAGTTCCTCCTTAACCATTTTTAAAAAAAGCATAACTACTTGGTGAAATTCAAGGGTCAAGGGACTGAGTGATATGATTCACTAGGAATTTTGCAAAATACTTTTACAGCTGAAATTAGGAAACACATTACTTGTAGAAATCAAACTCTTGGAGAAGTTTAACAAATACTTAGTATAAACCCTTGATCCACAAATCGAAATGGCTGCTCTTTGAAATAAATACTATGGCATGTTTTCCTTTATTTTCTCCTACTGTAAGAAGTAAAATATGTACATATAAAAAGCAATCACTGGTTCATCAGTAGTGACAAATATACCATATTAAAGTAAAATGTTAACAATAAGGGAAGCTGAGCATGAGATATGTAGGAACTCTGTACTATCTCTGTAATTTTTTTGTAAATCTAAAACTACTCTAAAATTTACAGTTTCTTTTCAAAAAGTAATCACTGTACTTTTTTTGCTTTTTAATTAAAGGTCACATTTTGCTTAATCTCATAACCAAATATTCATTCAGTACGTATGTATTGAACAAATGGGTGCTCAGCTCTGTATGATTTACGATGATGACTGAGACCTGAGGGCTAAGAAAGAAATCATATCCCTGTAATTTCCAACGGCTCACGCTCAAGGAGCTTAACAACTAGGAGAGAAGAAATAAGACCGAGGACACAAAGTGTAACACACAAAAGTCATAAAGCAACTTTCTCCCCCTTCCCCAAGCACTCCTGTACACCTCTTCTGCCAGGCTAAATCTTCCTCTGGCCTTAAATCTAAGACAGGCCTCACAGTTGCGTGCCAGGTGTTGTTGGATAATAAAAAGTCCCTAAAATAGTCTCAGTACAGTAATTAAATACCCAGTTCACGTAAAAACCAAACTCTGGACTTCATTCAAAAGTAAGAGCGTCGCCCTCCCCTGGCTCAGGTCAGCTGCTTTTCTTTCACTTGACCAGCAGATCTCCTGACCAGTTGCTACCCTACTGGCTGATGTGCAGTTGCCCCTGACCCCCTCGGGGGAGGTCATGGGACAGAGAAAGTCTTAACTGCTCTGCAGATATTTGCAAGGTTTGCCATGCAGATGCCCAGAGTTGACTGCTCCACTCACGGGGATGGGGCTCCCTGCCCCATCCTTGACAAGCACCAGCATACCTTCTCTGGATGGTCTTTTACGATTCCAGGGACTATCTCTGGCCCACTGTCAGTGGGAAAACAATTACTTCCCATCCACTGTTCTCTACTCTCTATCATTGGCTACATCAGCCAGCTTCTTCCCCTTTAGATCGCTCTGGCATGACTGATACGTGGTCCCCTCTGTTCCCCAAGCTGCAGGGCACACAGAGCTGGTTATCTTTCCTTTCTTTCTCTCTCCTTCCCTCCCTCCATTCTTCCCTCCCTCCCTCCCTCATTCTCACAAGCACAAATGGATATTATAACTATAATAACTCAAGGCACTTTTACAGTAATTCAAATTGGAATATGACCTTTACCTAAGGAACCCCTTTACTATGCAACTGATTTTACAATTCCCTCAGCTGCAACTGATTTTACAATTGCTTAAGAAAGTCTTGCTGGAGCTTGTTTTGCTAGTCAAGCTCTGCTGCAACCTAAGAGGTGTTTTTAAGCAATCATCTGGCCTCTTTACAGTTCTGCCCTCTTCCCAGTCCAGTGCTGGAGAAAAAAGAAAAGAAAGCTGTTGAAGATATTGCAACATTCTTACACCCTGTTCCTTGGATTGCTACTTAAAAATGCATATATCTCATTAAGATCACGGATTTTACCAACTTTTTAGTCTTAGTAGCCTATTAGCAGCTTTAAGAAAAAACAGACTGAAAGAAGGCAAATATCTTAGTTCAGATTAAGCATACCCCAAAGTTATATGTGAAAAGCTATTAAAAATAATATTAAATGAGAAAAAATATTCTTCCAAATACTCTAATAAGTATGTTTCTTCCATTACAAAAGGAAATGAATGAGAACCACATGGTAGTAAAAGGGTGAATAACAATTTACAGTCTGCTGAAGGATGAGGCTGAAGTGGGCTATGGTCTCCCAGCCATGGCCACCTTATGTGTGGTGGTACATTTGGGACTCACAAATTTCATTAAATCCAAAAATCTTTACTGAGTGTTTACCATGTGCCTGATACCAGGTTACAGGCTACAGGGAACAGAAAAATAAATTCTATGATATGGTGGCTCTCCTCAGGGGTGGTAAGGTACATACAAATAACCACACAATACCATATACGATAAGCACTAAAAGGCCATTATGCCACTAGCAGAGATTACATTTTCTGGAAGGATCAGAAAACCTCGCGCAGGAAGAGGCATTTTGCTAGGTTTTAAAGAAGAGCAGGATTTCACTAGGCAGAAATGGGAAGAAAACTCCACTAACAAACACAAAGAAAGAGAAAAGGGGAAAATATATTTGAAGAACGACATGTAACACATTTTAGCAGAAAGAGGATAGGCCAGAGAAGGGCAGAGAACCTGGGTCTGGAAAATTCCTCAGGAAGGAGTGGGTGATGAGTGCTGGGCAGAGCGGTACAAAACAAAAGGGAAAGGAACTCCTCTTATTGGAAAGACACTTGACCCCAGAGAAGTTCCAGTCAATGAGGGCTGCCACTCCTTACCAGCTGTAGCCAGCCTTCCAACTACATGGCCCTTGCAAATTCAGAGAGCGGTGGAAGCAGTCATATATACGGTATGTAAATCCTAAGTATGGCGTTAGCATCCTAAGTTTTGGGTTTTAATAGGTCTGAATTTCTTTTCAGAGTGCTGCTTCAGTGCATAATCAGAAAATCTACATGAGTAGCCTTCCTTCTGTAGTTTGAAACTACCTGACTCTCAATGGAGATTTGGTGTGGCTAATAAGCAAGACATTTACAAGTGCTAAAAGCAACCTGAAATGCAGATAATTCTATTTTCAAGAAGAGAAGGAGGAATCTTAACCAGATTGCAGTTAAAGCTTCCTGGAACATAATCAGAAATAACAAAGGTTTCAAACAACCCCACACAATTATGCCTTGTGAGATCCTTGTGAATTCTACACAATGATAAAGTAATGTCACATCTAATACAGTGAAGTAAGCAGATGCCATGGGGACAAAGAAGAGAACAAGAAAACATAAAAGCAGGAAATGGTTCAGGAAGAAGGAGTGAACAACGTCTAGAGGAGGAACGTGGCACATACAAGAGTTGAACGAGGCCGTTAGAACACGGAACTTGAGTGACTACAAAACGCAAAGCAGTTAACAAAAGTAGGAATGATTTAAGCAGATTCACACACCTGGTTATTTTTAAGAGCCCAACCTTAGATATTCTAACAGTCAACAAATAAAAATCTCTCTTCACTCAAAATTCAGATGTTTACTTCTCAACAGAAACCCCACCCACTTATCCAAAACGAAGCCCTGAGAAAATCTTGGCAAACCTACCGCACTGGCTTCCAAGTTTCTTTCAGAGAAGCGATGAGCCAGAGGAACAACTGGGTGCCACCAGCACAGCATGAGCATTTGAGGTGCTTCTGCAAATCTCACAACGGCACAAACGATATCTCAGAACAGTGACAATAAAACAAACCACTTGCTTCACAAAGTCTTTTCTGACCCTGTTCTTGGCCACATACGATCTTGCCATCCTTGGAATCACTGTAGTTGGTTTAGGTCTCTCTGACCCCATTTCCAGTCTCCCTACCTGTGGGATCTTATCCCTCAGTCAAATTCACAAAAGTCCTCGAGGACTGGAGTTGGGTCCCACTCATCTTTGCAACCCCTGAGGGCCTGGAATAGAGTCTTCAGGGATTTCTTGTTGAATTGGAAACCCTGTTACTAAATATTTCTTTGGAGTATATTTATACATGCTTTCCTGTTATAAAATGTTCTATAATAAGGACTGTAGAATAATTATTTTTGCTAGGAACAATTACACGTCAAAGGAGCACTAATGGTTATTCCATAGGTCGCGTGTAGAGTCTTAGAAGAAAAACATGATATGAATCAGCATATCATAGATGAGTCAAAGAAAACTTCTCTAATAAATCTTGTTTTCAATGAAACAATTTGGGGTTTTTAAACAATGTGCCTCATTTTCCTTAATATTAAAAACAAGTAAAAAAATTTTTTAAATAAAAACAAGTATGGAAGTACTTTGAAAGTGACAACTTTTTTAGCAAAAGAGAACCGTATTCTAAATCTATAAAAGATACATATTTGTTCTAAAGTTAATTATTGCAACTTAGCCTAATCACTGACATTGGGATGAATCAATTGCTTATGGTTTTTGTTCTTCCATTTCATCAAATGTTCTACAAAGACCTTTCCTGCCCCCTCCCCCACAGGTACATGGGGTACAAAGGCTATGCACTAGAATGCACATTTACTGACCTAAGGACTGTTTTTAATGCCACCTATTGTAATACACACAGACCTTATTTTAGGGGGTTAATACTGTTGATCCACATTGTGAACTACTGAGCAAAGATGAATCCATCTGTCCCCTGACTTCACAGAGTTCCCTGGGATGCTATCTGAAAAATACAGTGTTAAGAAAAAAAAAGTCAAAATAATTCAGGCCTGACCTCAGAAAGCCACTGCTTCTGGGACAGCTACAGGATGATATCAGAGTGTCCTTTTTTTCTCATAACCAAGATGAGAAGCTACAACAAACCACCCCAGATACGATTTCATTTATCTCCATCATAAAATACCCTTTGATAAGCACATTACCTTTTTGTCAAGCAAAGACTCATTAATCATTTCATATGGAAAATTAATTAACTTTGGATAAGACAAAAATCAAAAGTTCATTTAAAAATATTGAGAATTTCTACTGTATATGTTTCATTATCAAAGAAAATTCTTTTCTAAAATTCAATCCTTTCCAATATTTAAAAATCTATCTTTTTAAAAACTGCTGTACTTCTGTTACACATTTATTGGATTACCTTTTATAACTGTGCCCAGAAAGACTGTGAAAAGGAACTTTTCTGGGCATTTATGTTAAAGGTAACATCAATGTAATGTGTCTTCTAATAAAAATAGTTTTTTCTAATAAAAATAAGGACAGGGGGGCTCTTCAATGCATATCTAAATGTCACAGATTAGGAGATCTTTAATCTGATACTTTGTCTTTACAAGCAAAATAGAAAATTCAATCAAGTATCAGCTATTTTTGGATTTTAAAATGGATTTTTGCTTTAGTTTTCCATTAGTTTGTATATCTAGCCACCATCTGTTTATCAGTTTTCCTTTAATTTACCTTATAGTTTTAATTCAAATTATACTTCAAAAAATCAAGCCAATTTTAGAGCTGCATTCTCTACTAGTTAGCCTAAATGACCCAGTTGACAGAGAAAATGTATTATAATGGCATAATACCAGAGCTAATTTGGGGAGGGAAGGTTTGAAAAAGCAACAACACTCTAAATTAGAAACTAAAAACATTGGCCCAAAGTAATAATCACAAACTAGATCTAAACAGGGAGCTGGCATTTGCCCTTAGTCAAGAGAAAGTTGCTACCCTTTTATTGTAATGTAGCTATATTAATGTTTAATTTATATAGATATCTATATATTTAAGGGTCTCTTCTCTGTTTAAAGCTAATTGGTAAGTTTTAGGGAAATATCTCAGTAAATTCCCATATAACTGATTTCCAAAAGAAAGTGGCATAATAACATGTATATTTTTCCTCTGGTTAATACAGCAGTAAAAATACACAGAAGCACTGTTTTTAATAAGAGGTGGTTTGTTAGGACTAATAACTTGCTACAATTTATGAAAGAGAGTTTTCTTTTCAAATTGAGAAAATAAATAAATAAAAAGGCAGTAAAACTGTGAAAGGAAAGGAGGAGATTGAAAACCAAGTTGGAGGAGGAATAAACACAAGCAGATGAAGATATCAAGCAGTTCCAGACATTACTCTGCAAATTCTAGGTACTGAAGCCTGAGAAGGAAGGCTTCTCTGTGAGACTGTAAATGAAAACTTCCATGACCTAGTAGCTCCACAGCTACTTCTTCTGTTCACTACCCATTTTAAGGCCTTTCTAGTGTAATTCCTTTGGGGGAGGTCTTTGCTCTATTTCTATACCACAGGTTTTATTCTCCCTCAATATAAATTAATTTTTTAAAATTATGAAAAACTGATCCAAGAAAATAGTCATTTAATGAATTTTAAATCTTTTAATTATATTGGCTTTTTGCAACTGCTTTTTAAAAATTATTTTAGATAATGCTTAAGGCAAATCATTTTTTCGAAACTAATACAGTGATTGATTCCTATTACTAAATGATTTCACAGGAAGCATCATGCATACAGCTAACAACTGAGTGGAGGTTAAACTTTTTGTTATGTTTCGCTACTGTTAACTCTGTGATTCTAGACATATTAGGATAAACACATATAAATCAAATAATTCTTTTCTTATTCACCTCAAATTTAAATTCATTTCCTAGCAACAACTGGTATGAGATTCTAGGAACTACTCAGCCACTGGCTCAACTTTTTACCTGATTTGGCAAATGTCTACACAGGCTTGGAAGCAGTCTTACTCAACCCAATGTCTAGTAATAACCACAAAAGGCTTTTGATGTCCAAAAACTATACGAAAGGGAAAACATCCCCAAATCAAAAATCTTCAAACAAAAGTAGAAAGAGTGAATATCTGCAAAGCACTAATTTTGAAGTACCACGTAAATCAATATTATTAAAACAGATCTTCCAAAGCAGCCCATTAACCTCACACTGCTGTTACCCCATCTTGAAGCTTGAGGCTGGCTTCTTCTGTATTTAGACGTCACTGGGCATGTACCCTTAGTCCCACGTTCACTCCCTCGAATTATTCATAAACATCGCTCTCCTCCAGACTGGAAGGTCATGTAAGGGCTGGGACCACTGTTCTCACTCACCTTTGCGTCCACTACAGCATTTACAATAGTGCTTTATTCACTAAGTGACAAATCTTTACATTTCTGTTGCTTAGAGGAGCAAAAAGAAAATGCTAAATTATTTTTCTCATAATAATTAATTTTGTGAACTATTAATCAATTCCTGATGCACTTTGGGAAACACTCCCCTAATACTTTAGCAATAAGAAAAAGGACTTGGGCTTCCCTGGTGGCGCAGTGGTTGAGAATCTGCCTGCCAATGCAGGGGACACGGGTTCGAGCCCTGGTCTGGGAAGATCCCACATGCCGCGGAGCAACTGGGACCGTGAGCCACAACTACTGGGCCTGCGCGTCTGGAGTCTGTGCTCCACAACAAGAGAGGCCGCGATAGTGAGAGGCCCGCGCACCGCGATGAAGAGTGGCCCCCGCTCGCCACAACTAGAGAAAGCCCTCGCACAGAAACGAAGACCCAACACAGCCAAAAATAAATAAATAAATAAAATTTAAAAAAATAAATAAATAAGAAGGACTGAAATAAGGAATAGACTACAAGAGTATGAGCCATAAAAATAAAGTCAGGAAGCAAGTATTTAGTACTTAGTATTAAATAATATAAAACTTGGTTTTTAATACCTGGTATTCTCTAGAGGTATAAAAACTTACAGGGGACGTTAAAATACAGGCTTTACTAATGGAGCACTTCAATACTGTTTGTTTGTTTGCTTGTCTGTTTGTTTATTATAGTTTGGGAGGGTTTTTGTGGGGGGGGAGAGCAAGGAATAAAGCAAGCAAAGCTCACACATTACAGTATAAATGCTTCATCTCAAGAGACAGATCTCAAACATATATCTGTTTTGCACCATTCTACACTAAGGTCTGATGTTAACGACCGAATCAGACTTTTAAGGAGAAAAATTTGAAAATTTACCTGGGAAATTGTCATATGTTTTATGTGCCTCTCCAACATGTTTCTGCTCTACCCTTACTTTTTTTAATGGTATATATAATAACAAGTATTGGAAAACTGGTATGGTGTTTGCTGATCTGAATCTATACTAGACTTTTCTAGAAAAACAACCAAGTCAGGAATTAGTGTATAGTAGTCTCATTTAACACTTACGAAGAAAAATAATACTCTTAGAAGCTAAATCACTCTCTGCACAGAATCAGGAACTGAACACAACAGAAACAAAACTATAATAGACAAGTGAGAAACAATTTTCTTCCCAAGTAATTTTGGAGACACAGTTCCCTGAATTAGCTCATTTGTTCATTCTGAAATGGAGTCACACAGCATATGAGGCAGTATTTAAAAAGTCTTTGCCTTCTAGGAACAAAGCTTGCCACAAACATCCACAGGGCAGATTGAGGGAGAGGTAAATAGGAGGTCACAAGTTGTCACTGAGACCTTCATCACACTTTTCCTATGGCTCCCATATTTCCAACCATTACAGCTTTGGTCTTCAGTGGCTACCTTTCAGAGAAGTAATGATGATGGGAGGCCCACCGCCTAAAAACCCATGCATCCTGGAGATAAGAATAAATTAACTGTGGAAACTGCCACTGCTGAATCACCCAACTATCACAAAATCTCTCATACCACATGTCCAGATTACCATTACATGGAGTCGCAAGTGGTGACAATCCTAGCTTTGTGTGAGAAGCTTTTTGGTTTTTCATTCTTAAGCATCAGTGAGAAAGTAAAACCATCACACTGTGCTTTCATACCATAAAATCACCTGCTAGAAAAAGAATGAAGCCTGTAACAGACATCAGGACCTTATTCGTAGTTTGAGTATCAAGAAATGTCACAACAGTCTCAGATGTAGAAAACAAACTTATGCTTACCAGCAGGTGAGGGGAGAGATAAATTGGAAGATTGAGATTGACATATACACAGTACCATATGTAAAATAGATAACTAATAAGGACTTACTGTATAGCAGAGGGAACTCTACTCAATACTCTGCAATAGCCTATATGGGAAAAGAATCTAAAAAAAGAGTGAATATATATATATGTATAACTGATTCACTCTGCTGTACACCTGAAACAAACACAACATTGTGAATCAACTATACTCCAATAAAAAAAATTTTTTAAAAAGGAAGGAAAGAAAGAAATATTGTAACAACAATTTGCTCAAACTTAGCATTTTGTGTGCCTTTGCATGTGTGTGGATGCATGCTTAGAAATGATATACAAATGCATAAACTTAGAGAAAAAAATGCAGAGGCATAAGACATTTACTCATATTGATAGTCATGTCCATTATCAAAGGTCATGGATGGAAAAGAGCAGATATGCATGCATCTTTATATCCTTTCACAGGTTCATCATTTACGAACACACGGAATGAAGAACACAAATAACAAATGTTGGTGAGGATGTGGAGAAAATGGAACCCTCGTGCACTGTTGGTGGGAATGTAAATTGGTGCAGCCACTGTGGAATACGGTATGGAGCTTTCTCAAAAAACTAAAAATAGAGCTACCATATAATCTAGCAATTCCACTCCTGGGCATATATCCGAAAAAAAACAAAAACAATATTTCAAAAAGATACATGCACCCCAATGTTCATAGCAGCACTGTTTACCATTGCCAAGGTATGGAAGCAACTTCAGTGTCCATCAACAGATGAATGGATAAAGAAGATTTAGTACATATATACGATAGAATATTACTCAGCCATAAAAAAGAACGAAATATTCCCATTTGCAGTAACATGGATGGACTTGGAAGGTATCATGCTAAGTGAAATAAGTCAGATAGAGAAAAGACAAATACTGTATGATATCACTTATACATGGAATATAAAAAATACAACAAACTAATGACTATAACTAAAAAGAAGCAGACTCACAGATATAGAGAACAAACTAGTGGTTACCAGCGGGGAGAGGGAAGAGGGGAGGGGCAAGATAGGGGTAAGGGATTAAGAGGTACAAACTACTATGTATAAAATAAATAAGCTACAAGGATACATTGTACAATACGGGGAATATAGCCGATATTTTATAATAACTATAAATGGAGTATAACCTTTAAAAACTGCAAATCGCTATATTGTACGTATGTAACTTATATTTTATAACTATACTTCAATTAAAAAAAAGAATTTAACAAAAAAGACAGGGCTTCCCTGGTCGCGCAGTGGTTAAGAATCTGCCTGCCAGTGCAGGGGACACGGGTTCGATCCCTGGTCCGGGAAGATCCCACATGCTGCCGAGCAACTAAGCCCGTGCGACACAACTACTGAGCCTGCGCTCTAGAGCCCACAAGCCACAACTACTGAGCTCGCATGCCACAACTACTGAAGCCCACATGCCTAGAGCCCATGCTCCGCAACAAGAGAAACCACCGCAATGAAAAGCCCGCGCACCGCAATGAAGAGTAGCCCCCGCTCGACACAACTGGAGAAAGTCCGCACACAGCAACGAATACCCAACACAGCCATAAATAAATAAAATAAATACATTTATAAAAAAAAAAAAGAAGACAAATACCCTTGAGTATCCAAATCTATTCAGTTCCTTGGTGTGTATAAAGTACCTTTAGTTAACTAGGGATACCTGTATTCCAGACTGCTGGAAAAAAAAACCTTCAAATACCAGCTCTCCACTGGCAGGCTCCCTCTTGCTACTGGCTGTAAATGTCCTGTTTTGTTTTTTTCACCTTATGACCAATGAAGAATCGGTTCCGCTTCACTGTGCCCAAGAAGTTAAGCCGGTTTCTACAAAAACTGTATGTAAGACATAAAATCTAATATTTCTTATTCTGTTTAATGGCCAGTACTCATTTTCCAGCCCCATTTTTCATCTTACTAAAAAGTATATCATACAGAATATATCAGAAACTATAATAATTAAAAAATAAAGCAAACTGAAAAGTCTGGGGGCAATTAAATTTTGATACATATTCTTAAGTATTGATTTTGTTTAAATTATCTGTCTGGTGATAAAAAATTCAACTCTCAAAACTGAGGTATTATGTGACTTTTCGAGGAGGGCTCACTAACCATAAGTATGATATTCATGGTTGTAAATTTTAATTAATAGTAATCTAAGAGTATTCTGAGCAACCTAAAATATTAATTATTGTTTTACATATTCTGAAGAGGAACTATTTGATAACTGGAAAAATGGTCTCAAGAGAATATATTCATACCAAATAAGAAACTGAGAAGATTATCACACTAAGTGAAGTAAGTCAGAAAGAGAAAGACAAATACCACATGATATCACTCACATGTGGAATCTAACATATGACACAAATGAACTTACCTACGAAACAGACTCACAGACATAGAGAACAGACTTGTGGTTGCCAAGGGGGAGAGCGGGTAGGGGAGGGATAGATTGAGAGTTTGGAATTAGAAGATGCAAACTATGCAGGGCAGAAATAGAGACACAGATGTGGAGAACAAACATATGGACACCAAGGGGGGAAAGTGGCGGAGGTGGTGGTGGGATGAATTGCGAGATTGGGATTGACATGTATACACTAATATGTATAAAATGGATAACTAATGAGAACCTGCTGTATAAAAAAATAAATAAAATTTAAAAATTTAAAAAAAAAGAAGATGCAAACTATTATATATAGAATGGATTAACAACAAGGTCCTACTATATAGCACAGGGAACTGTATTCGATACCTGTGATAAATCATAATGGAAAAGAATATGAAAAGGAATATATATATGTGTGTATGTATGTATAACTGAATCGCTTTGCTGTACAGCAGAAATGAACACTACATTGTAAATCAAGTATACCTGAATAAAATAAAATTTTTAAAAAAGAAACTAAGGAAATCCCTTTTTTTACAAATAAGCCTAAGAGAAAATACTAAATTGAGTGGAGGAATTATCACATTAAAAAAATTAAGTGCTTCTTAAAGGGATCAATAGATGAACAAATGAAATGGTCAAGGGACAGATTTCAGATTTTTCCGCCTTAACTCTTTCAAGGTGGAAAAATGCAATTCTAAAGCTACAGAGCAATTACAGATGTCACACCAGAATTCTACAATCCTGCATCTGCAGCTTCGAACCACTATCCCCTGGTCACTTATTTCATTAGGTAAAAATCTTAAAAGCCAGATGGAGTGGGAAGGTACTATTGATACGTAACAAAGGGAACACATTTTCACTACAAACCTCAAGACTGATCATGCCATGAACACTGCCTCCTAAAACTCCAATGTGAAAATGATTATACCACCCTTTTAATCAAATGTCAATAAATCAAGTTATCCATGTTAATGGAAATTGGTTATTTAAAGAAGCCCTATGTTGCAATTTACTGTGACATTTAATATCTTTCTATAAAATTAATAGTCTCCATTGCAGAGGAACATCATTTATTGAAAGAAAAAAATCAAGCCAAGCAAGAATCCTGTGTTCTAATCTCAACTCTGTCTCTAAAGCTGCTGTGTGATCTTTAGCATTATATTTAACTCTCAGACAAAAGCGATTTTCATATCTGTAAAATCGAGATAAAGACATCTGTCATGACTACTTACCAGGCAGCTGTGAGCTTCATATGACATGATTTATACAAAAGTGCTTTAAAAATCATATCCAAATATATTAGCTACTACTTTCATTTCCTTCTAGAGTTAAAGCAGATTAAGACAGACTGTCAAAGAGAAATACTCGAATTTTAATGATGCTTGGGTTAAGTCCTAAATTGTTATCCCATGCCCATGTCTAAAGAAAACTGTATAAGAGTAGAGCACATAGATTCAGGAAAACCACATTTGCACAGTAAGAATCTATAAAGTCAGTGAAGTATCTCATCAAAAAGAATAAATATCTTTTAACATTTTATATTGTATGTTTCAAGTTACCATTAATATTTCATATCTATGACATCCTCAGGCTTGAAGATTTTTTCTTTCAGGTAACATAGCAAACAAAGTTAAATGTTTATAAATGTCTTACCCTACTCTTCAAAGTAAGTCAGTATGGAAATCAACAGTCCAGAGAAGATAAAGCAAACTTCTCCCTCCATAATCTCTATCACTGGAAGTAAATCTTACTTTCATCTGATCACAAGAAGACTCCAGTTCCACAGCTCAATTAATAAACCCAAGGTCCTAATGTGGGACAGAACTTCTGGGGTGTGTTTACAAAACAGCGATCCAGGGTTAACCCAGCGCTTTCGGGATCTTCTGGTATGACCTTGCACATCTAAGGCTTCAAGGCTTGACAACTGTGGTGCTATCTGCCAGGACTTCCATGCCCGAACATTTATACTTCTGTCAGATAAGAAAGTCTATACAATTTTTCTTCACAAGAAATCCTTGGTAAAATAAAATTAAAGTTATCCATTTAAATGATCCCCAAACAATTTTCAAATTTATTTATGGATAACTGCTCCTAAAAAGAAGAAGGAAAAAGAAAAAAGAAAACATCTGGGGCAAACCAGAAAAAATGGGGGAAAAAAACCGTATCATACTTGCTATAAACTGAATGTTGGTGCCCCCTCCAAATTCATATGTTGAAACCTAATCCCTCAACATGATGGTATATTTGGGAGGTGATTAGGTCATGAGGGCTTGGCTCTCATGAATGAGATTAGTGCCCTTGGAGACCCCAGAGAGGTCCCTCACCCCTTCTGCCATGGGAGGTTACAGTAAGAAGACAGCCACCTATGAACCAGGAAATGGCAAACAATGAATCTACCACCACCCTGATCTTGGACTTAACAGCCCCCAAATTGCAAGAAAAAGATTTCTGTTGTTTATAAGCCACCCAGTCTATGGTATCTTTGTTATAGTAGCCTGAATGGATTAAGACAACTGTGAAATGCAAAGACAAACTCAGAAAAACCATAGACCAAGAACCCACAGAACTTCAGAGAGTGGGGGAGTCCTGAAGAACTTGAACAGAATGAATAGATCTTTAGATTAATTTTGTAATCTATACAATAAAGTATTCCCCAAAATACCCATATGGAAAAGGAGGAAACCTAAACTTAGCCCATACAGAATGAGCAATATTGGTTAAAGGTATTTCACTCTAAATCTCCAGATAATTGAGCGGGACAATTTATTCATTATTGTACGTAGCGAGCACCCTGGTGAACATGATAAAATTATGACAAATGCATATGACAGTGGAGAATCTGAGTTTACACAAAACATTCTCATAGTATCTGTAGCTATATCGCACCACAGATTTACTCTGTAACCAGAAATTACAAAATTTTCTCTATAATCTGGATAAAGAGATGACAAAAATTACACTTTAAGTTGGAAGACATTCCTTTCTCACTGTGAAATGCACATGTCTTTAAAGGCTGAACACTTTCTATTCTGAAAATGGAGTTTAATTTAGCATTGTTTCATTGCTTCAAAATTAAATAAATGGGATTTTGTGAATTCTAAGTTAAAGAGGCCATTTTTCAAAGAGTCTACATTGCTCCCTCACCTCACCTAAACACACATGCTAAAATATCTTTTCTTTCTTATAGCCCCATCTTCTTTCCAGGTATAACCAAAGGATCACTACCTGAATTTAGGGAAGAGGTCATTACAAGGGCTTTTCTTGTTGTGTTGTTGTCTTACATCAGTTTAGTACCCCAGCTCATCAGGAGGAAGATGGAGAAATCACATCTTACCAAATGTTTATCATACATACAGATGGCTGTTTCTGTTTTGAATCTTGCATTCCTTTATGTCCCATTTGATCTGGGTGCATGCTAAGGCATAGCACCTCCCTCACTCTCCACCCACTCCTCCCTTTAATATGGCCATTGCGGCTCCATCCCTGGGTGTGATTGCTCAAACTTGTCTTCCCACACTACTCCTCACAATTCTGTTCCGTAACTGAGAAAATCCTTGCTGATTTTCATTCAAAAACAAGGTGAACCAAAGCCTTGTGGCTTAAAATGAGCTGGACTCAAACTCAGCTCCTGGGGAACCCTGGCAAATGAATACACATAGCAAGCTTAAGCTAAGCTAATTCTGGGCGTGTCCCAGCCAGACTAAAAGTGAAATGAGGTTGTAATGGGCTTTGAACAGCTTTCCTAAATACTTCTAAACAATCAATTATAAAACATGGCCTAGAAATTATAACTGAGGGAATTTGCTAGTTGATTTGTAGAAGGAAGGAATAATGTGTACAAATTATTATGAGCAATCTGAGTGTTGGTTTTGTTTCTATGCAATTTTCAGTCTTGAGAACTCTGAGGAAACAGATGTCATAAGTCTATCAAGCATATGGGTGGTAGGATTATAGGAAGATTTTTGGTACATTTTCTAAATTTTCTAAATGATCATCATTACTCTAATGATCAGAGTTAAGCAACAGCTGTAATGATAACAAAAGGAATTTTATGTTGCATTCTTGTTACCAAAGATCTTTATTAAGGAACCATTCGCATATAATTAGCAGTAGGCAAATCCTTCCCTTGCCATTCAGTGAATTAAACAAACAATTATTGAGAATCTACAGTGTGCCTGAATCTGTATTGGTACTAAGGGCTCAGACTATTTATATTCCAGGAACAGAATATAGTGGAAAACATAGACTTGTGCACATAGAAATTTCAAAATAATGTGTTAAGTATTAAGAAAGCAGTATTGGGCTTCCCTGGTGGCGCAGTGGTTGGGAGTCTGCCTGCCAATGCGGAGGACACGGGTTCATGTCCCGGTCTGGGAGGGTCCCACGTGCCACGGAGTGGCTGGGCCCGTGAGCCACAATTGCTGAGCCTGCGCGTCTGGAGCCTGTGCTCCGCAACAGGAGAGGCCGCGATGGTGAGAGGCCCGCGCACCGCGATGAAGAGTGGTCCCCACTTGCCGCAACTGGAGAGAGCCCTTGCACAGAAATGAAGACCCAACACAACCAAAATAAATAAAATAAATAAATTAATAAAGAAAGCAGTATTGAGAGCAACTGTGAAAAGAGAAAGGCAACTTGGTTCAGTCTAAGGGTTAAGAATAGACTTTTTAGAAGAACTGAATTAGCTTGAAGTGAGCCTATTACATGAGTAAAATGTCAACTGGAGTGGGAGAGAGAAAGATTCCAGGCAAATCCCATATTCTCTGGTGAAAAGTGGCACAAACCCAACTCAAACTGGCTTAAGCAAATAAAGAGAACTCATTTTCTTTGTTTAACAAGAAAGTGTCAGTACAGAATTGGCCTTACAGACACCTGAAACCAGGGACCCTCCATCTCTTACCACCTTTGGCTTCCTTCCCTCTTGGCTGCAGGGGCCCGTTCCAGCCCTGTCACAGCAGAGGATGGGCTCACATGTGAAACAGCATGAAGAGAAGAGCTTTACCTGGTCTGGACACCCCCAGAGCAAGCACTGTGGCCAAGGTGTAAGTGTGCTAACTGCCCAGAAGAGGTTCTCCAGCCCTGGGACCAGGAGAGCCTGTGACTGCAAACTTCACTACAACCAGAAGTTCTGAGGCATGGGTTTCCTGCAGCTGACTGTGGCCCTGAACAGACAAAACAACAATGACCATGACACAGCAGGAATGTCAACAACCACCCAGAGAAATGAAACGTCATGGATGAGGCAGAGAAGAGCATTAGGGATGACAACAAGGACAGAGTTACCAGCACTCGGCTAGCACTATATGGGAAGCTGAAGTCTGGCTGGGGGGAGGGCGGTGGTGTGGACATATACAGCCACTTTTAGATAAAAATGAAAATGGCACAGAGAGAGCAATTCACAAGGTGTCATTAATACATAAACTGTTTACAAGTAAAGATGCAGAAAAGGGTAACTACTATTTTTGCATTGGACTTACTTTCTATATCCTCATAAACATACCATACGGTTGGTATTATCATCTTCCTTCTACGGATAAGTAAACTGAGATTGAAGACTCAGCCTGTAAAGGACACAGAGCAAGAAGTGGAGGAAGCAGTAAAAATCATGCCTGTGTATATTCCTTGCATGCTGCCTCTCATAAAGATCAGCACAAATAACTGAAAAAAAATAGAACGTACTGACATTTAATTGCCTCAAATCTCACCTGCCATTCCATGCCATTCAGTAAATATGAGTACCTTGTTTGCGTGAGTCCCTTTCCTTGTCATGCATTTTGCCACCATTCACTGCATCTATCTCAGGGACCGCTGGCATTCCTCAGCCTAGTCTCTCCTACACGATGGAGAAGACAGGAAGCTACTCCGGTCCACTTACCCAGAACGTGCTCTGAACCATATTGCCCTGTTATCTAGTACTGTACTTTTAAGTATATGTGGAAGTGGAAATTTTTAAAAGAACTTATAGATTCTTTGCACAATCTGTTCCCACTTCTGTCCTAATATTCTCATCAAAGCATGAAGACTACAGACAGCATAAGTCATAAAATGAAAACAATCTACTTTCCCTTGTTAAGGCATGAAAATGCAAGATTTTCTCCCCTTTTACAAACACTGAGGTGTATAAGTGTAAGGTAAAGGCAATGAATGTTCTTTAATCCAGTAAATAAATTACTTAAAGGAGAGATAGATATTTCCTAATGTATTTGACTCATATAGTATACTGTATATAATACTGTATTAGACGGGCTCACACTACAAGGTAACAGAGATTCAATGGCAAATTGAAAAGCTTCAAACAGATAACTAAAAAATATTTAATATATAAGATTGCAAAACATTTTAATAATGCAGATTCAATCTAAGAAAGAATGTGAGATGCTGTATATTTTTAAATCTATAGAATGAAAAAGTTCAGAGAACTTCACAGAACTAAAAATGGTTACTTTCATTACTTCTAGTTACATTTAACACATAAAGAGGAGAGAAAAAAAAATACAAAATTACATCTAAAAAGTATTCTGATATCAGTGATATAATCAAAACCTCTTCACATAAAGACATAATATGATTCTTTAATGACAACTTCAAAAGAAGATTTCATCAATAAAAACTCTAACAGGGGTTTTTATTTCATCTTTACAACCTTTAAATATGAGACTAAAATGCTAAGGCAAGCAATAAACTCTATCACAAGGACATCATGTTGTTTCTATCACTTACTTTAAAAATGTGAGACTAAGTATCTCAGTGCAACTAGTATAAACATGCCACAGAAAACAGCAATAGTATCTCATTCTTTATGCATTTGCCAATCCATGTGAAGTTGCCAAAATGACCCTACATTTGGCTGGCATATCTGACATGTTCATTGGGGCTGAAGCTTTAGCCAGTCTGGTTGGGACTGAAGAGGTATCACGTGTGATCAGGAGACTACATGGTGAGGACTAAGAAAGCACCCAACTCATTTAGAAAGTTTGTTACATACACGGAGATTAAGCAAATACGTCGATATTTGAGAATATAAACAGTTGAGGATAAGGAAAGACAGGTTTCCCACTGATGAAAAAGGGAGTAGCAAATTAAAATGGGAGTATAGAATAATCTGCGGTGTTGGGTTGGAATTGGAAGTATTAGTGTGAATGTATGGTTTTAATATCAATAAATATCTTTAATAATATTAAAAACTCATAGTTTTTAAGAAACAAGAAAAATATATAGGCACAGAAATAGATGTATATAAATGTGTATGCATGCTATATGGACTGAATTGTGTCCCCTGAAAATTCACATGTTGAAGCCCTAACCCCCAAAGTGATGTTATTTGGAGATATGGCCTTTGGTAGGTTATTAAGTTCAGATGAGGCCATGAGGGTGAAGTCCTCATGATGGGATTTGTGCCCTTAAGAAAAGAAAAGAGTGATCTCTCTTGTGCTCTCTCTCTCTCTCTCTCTCTCTCTCTCTTCCACACACACCCCTATCCACCATGTGAGGATATAACAAATCGGAAAGAGGGCTCTCGCCAGACACCAAATCTACCAGCACCTGAATCTTGGACTTCCCAGCCTCCAGAACTCTGAAAAATAAATGTTTGTTGTTTAAGCCATCCAGTCAGTGGTATTTTGTCTTAATAGCCTGAATTAACTAAGACAACACATACATACATATATTTTATAAGTCTGTCCGCTGAGAGACCCTAGAAGCTATGACACCCAGGAGCAATGAGCAAACCAAATGCCCAGGTCTTGGTTTCTGAACACCTTTCACCACCACAAGAATCTGGGTCTCCTTGAAGAAATGGCCGATTCCCAGGCTGGGGCAGGGTAAATGAGCCTGAAACATGCCTTTGTGCCAGAATAAAGCCCACAAAGAATGATAGGGGCATCTAAAACGAGAGAGAAGTCAGTGTGAAGGAGTTGTAATGGCCAAATCTGAGACAAGCCAACCTCCAAAATAATAATGTCAGTAACAGATTATAGCCCATTGCGCAAAATAGAAATCCATGAATTCATACTGGTAGAAAAACAGAAGGATTAGATAGATAGATAGATAGATAGATAGATAGACAGATAGACAGACAGACAGAATATAGCTCTACTTGATACAGAATGCCAACTAATTCCTGAAGATAGAATGATGGAATAAAAAAAATTACCATTTCCCAGCCATTATAGCAATAATGGATTCAGGTAAGAATCATCAATGAATGCTAATGGGTAAAAGTCTGAAAAGTTATCTCCTCACAATATATTTATGATTAATTGACAAGCACAAAATTCTTACTAACTTTACACAGGAGAAACCTGGCAGGCACTAACTCAACCAAGTGATAAAAGCATCACCAGCTATGGGACAAATCAACATCTTGTGTCTCTGGATATGATGAAGGACACATGTCTGTGATATTCCTTCCAAAAATGCATAAATTGAATCTAATCATGAGGAAAGATCAGTCAAACCCAAATTGAGAGACATCGTACAGAATAACCGGCCTCTTCCGAAAGTAAACGATGCTTTGTAAAACTGTGAAGGTAATAAAAGAGAAGAAAAGATTAAGGAACTACTCCAGATTGAAGGAGACTAGAGAGACATTGGATATGGATCCTGGACCTATGAAGGGTATTATGGAGATCATGGATGAAATCTGAATGACGTCTGTGGATTAAATGGTAACAATAGATCAATGTTAATTTTCTGATTTTGATGCTAGCACTTCCGTTCTATAGTGGTGTCTGTTTCTAGGAAAAACACACAAGTATTAATCGGGTAGTGGAGCATCACACCTGCAACTTTCTCTCAAATAGTTCAAAAATTTCATTAAAATATTTAAAAATAAATAAAGAGAGAATTATAAGGCAAATTTGGCAAAAAAAAGTTAACAAATGGGAAATCTGAGCAAAAGGAATATTAAAGTTCTTTGTAATTTTTTAATGTTTCTGTAAGTCTGAAATTATTTCAAAACAAATGAAAAAGTTTTTTAAAAGTAATTTTTTAAAAATCTACTTCAGCTGGCTAAAGCATACACATTCCTTAAGTCCAAGAGGAATATTATTCCCTTGGGGTAAATTCCGTGAAGCTATATTCTCATTACAGTCAGTAAAAAACGTGCGGTTATTTCTAACTCTTCCACAAAACACCAACATGCAACTTTTCAGATTTGATACACTAAAAAGTTAAAAGTTCTCCAGTGGATAACAGACTCTCAGAGAATAGCTAACTCACCAGTAGCAGCTAATTCCTCTATAAAACTGAGCAGGCTGTTAGGGGTCCTGACCTAACCAGTGAGAAGTTGCTACTATTCCCTGTGAACTACTGGAAGATACCTTAACTCTTTCTGGTTGCTGGCAGAGGGTTGCCTAAGAGTCTCCACTTGTGCTACAAATCATTTATAAACCTGTTTTAAAAATCTTTTCTAAACAATTTTAGAGAAAATATATCTGCAATTATTGTAATTTGGGGGAAATGCTGTTAGCCTAGAAGATATTCAAAAAAGCTAAACTAACGTGGCAAAAAGAAAATCTGTACACTTTTCCATCACACCCCAATTTACTAATTTCATAAACTTTTTATCACTCTGCTTTATCCAATAATTAAAATGACGCTGAACTGTTCTTTCAAAAGACAACTTCCACCTTCTGAATTTTCACAGTCAAGCTTTCCTCTTGAAGCTGTGCATAGTCTATTAAAATTTCCTGGGAACTACTGGAAACTTACAGCTGATAAAGACTAAAGCAAATAAGAATCTCCATTAATTTGACCATTTAAAAAAAACACATTCCAATTTATTTGAGCAATGCTTAAGTTCAGTTTTCTTTAGAAACATGCCTTTGAATATTAGCTGCTCCTGAAATACCCACCGTAAGAAAGCCTAGTCACTTGTAACTGCCTAAAGATGGGAAAATGAAAAATGAAGCAAATTCAATCAACATCCTCCAAGGCACCTTTTTTTTTAGGAAACATAGCCATCAAACTTGCAGGTGAATTCTATAACAATGGTAGAGATCTAGGGACATTCCCTGGTGGTGAAGTGGTTAAGAATCCTCCTGCCAATGCAGGGGACATGGGTTCGAGCCCTGGTCCGGGAAAATCCCACATGCCCCAGAGCAACTAAGCCCGTGCGCCACAACTACTGAGCCTGCGCTCTAGAGCCCACAAGCCATGACTACTGAGCCATGCGCCACAACTACTGAAGCCCGCGCGCTCCAGAGCCAGCATGCTGCAACCACTGAGCCTGCGCACTGCAACTACCGAGGCCTGCGTGCCTAGAGCGCATGCTCCGCAACAAGAGAAGCCACCGCAATGAGAAGCCCGCACATCCCAACGAAGAGTAGCCCCCGCTCGCCGCAACTAGAGAAAGCCCGCGAGCTGCAGCGAAGACCCAATGCAGCCAAAAACAAAACAGGACAAGACAATGGTAGATCTAACAGAGAAACAGATGTAGAGAACAAACGTATGGATACCAAGGGGGAAGGAGGGGGCGGTATGAATTGGGAGATTAGGACTGACATATATACACTATTGATACTATGTATAAAATAGATAACTAATGAGAACTTCCTGTATGGCACAGGGAACTCTACTCAATGCTCTGTGGTGACCTAAATGAGAAGGAAATCCAAAAAGAGGGGATATATGTATATGTATAGCTGATTCACTTTGCTGTGCAGAATAAACTAACACAATATTGTAAAGCAACTATACTCCAATTAAAAAAAAAAGAATAAATGCTATCAACATGTCTGTTAAAAATTTAAAAAAATAAAAGGCAAGCACATGGAAGGCCATATAACACTGAAAGTTACAAACAGTAAAATATTTCAGAACACTTTTACAACGTTAAGCCTTTCATCCAAAAGCATGGCATATCTCTTATTCTTTGTAACAGCTTAATGTCAACTTCATTCACTGCAGATAAACAGTGGCTAATCCAATTCCCTTAGATTCATATTTTAGAAAATGCAGAAATAGTTTCATACAGCTATGTGCCTGTATAGTAAAAAGGGCATAAGATATGAGAAAAAAATATTTATGGTTTGAGGTAATTTAAGTGGAGACCTACATTTTTTAGTGCCAAATATTTAATACTCTAGCATTTTGTGCACCATATATTTTGAGAGCAAAGAGCTTAGTTGCTGCAGCTATAGATACGCTCAAGCAACATAACTATTAAAGCTTCTATTTGAAAGTTCTATAAATATATTTCCCATAGAGAAAATCTCTAGAAAAATAGCCTTGCCTTGTTCTTCACCCAACAGGTTTCCAGTTTCTTGATGGAAACTTTAAGTGAAGTTTGCCATATCTAAACATCTTCATGCTAAATTTTATATATAAATTTTAGCTCTTACAATATCTTATGCTGATTTGTATTCATTTAAGGCCAAGTATTGTGATAAAATTTATGTTTTTTACTTTTAACAGCTCATATGTAATACTTTGTCATCAGCCTGAATATGCTACTCCTAACTCTGCAAACCTAATAAGCTTGATCTTTTAACCTTGTGTTCTTTCTCCAATGCAAATTATACTGCTCACTCAAAGGTAATACATTAATTATACGAAATTATAAGGTTGTCTAGTATGAAGAGTATTTAACAGAAATTATAAACCACTGCTATGTCTAAATCTTGGTATAAACAGGTAAATACTTCACATGTGGGTGCTTAGAACCCATCCCTTAATCTATTCTTCTTTCTGTCAATTACTATTTCTGCTTTGTTGCCTGTTTAGGAAAACAAGTAAGTTTTTAAGAGAGTTTAATCAGTGTGATAGGCAGAATAATGCCTCCTCTCAAAGATGTCCATGTTCTAATCGTCACTACCTTACAGAGCAAAAGGGACTTTGCAGGTGTGATTAAATTAAGGATCTTGAGATAGATTCCCTCACTACCTTACAGAGCAAAAGAAACTTTGCAGGTGTGATTAAATTAAGGATCTTGAGATAGATTATCCTGGATTATTCCAGTGAGACCAATGTAATCACAGGGGTCCTTATAAGGGAGGGAGAGACGCAAGGGAGTCAGAGAAGAAAGAAGACTGGAAACAGATGTCAAAGTGAAACAGTTGCTGGAAGGGAGCCACAAGCTGAGGAATGCAGGCAGCCTCCAGAAGCTGGAAAAGGCAAGGAAGAGATTCTCCCCTCCAGATTCTTCTGCCTCCAAAAGGAAAGCATCCCTGCCAACACTTTAGTGTCTTAGACCTATTTCAGACTTCTGACTTCCAGAACTGTAAGACAATAAATTTGTGTTGTTTTAAGCCTTTAAGTTTGTGGTAATTTGTACCAGTAGCAATAGGAAACTAACAGTTATTTTTATTAATTACCTATACAGACTGTGTCAGTATGAAATTAAAGTTGTGTATATACAACAGTCAAAACCACTTAGAAAATAGTATACTAAATGTTAGAATTAATGTCTGACTTTCTGCGGAATTCTGAGGACAGTACACAATCATTAGACAAGCATTTTTTAATCTATTTGTCAAACTCTGGTATTTAAAAGATGAACAATATAAATATTTCAAGGCAGAAATCACCTTCAAGTAGTTCCAAAGAGTCATACAAGTGAATGAATATTTACAATAAGGTGATAAGCACTTTAATTGGGAAGAAGGAAAGGGCATTTCCATTGAGGCTGGAAGACACACAAATGAAATGGCTAAATCTTTAAGGGGGAATAGGTCCCTTGAGAAGTCTGAGGCTAAGCTGAGCAAGGTCACATCGTGAAGTGGGCAGTAAGCCATGCATAAAATTGGACTTCATCTTTCAAGTAATGAGAAACCAGACAGGAGTTCTAAGTAGTGGAGCGACTGACGCAGTTAAATTTTAGAAGGATAAAAACGCTGCGTGTGTTGTTAAGGATGTGAAGCCTGGCCTGAAAGCAAGAAATATACAATGAAGCTTGAACCTATGTTTGTAACACCATATTTTAATATTCATTCACAAACGTTCAGTGATCAAATGATCACCTTCTATCAACCAGGTGCTTTGCTAAATACTAGGTGATATAAAAAAAGAGACTAAGACATGATTAGTGCCTTTAAGATAATACAAAAAAAACTATAGCTTTATATATACAACAATATACAAAATGGATACAATGAAAAGCAGCTATCTCTACTTTGGGTACTCATCTGGAAACCATATTTTCAGAAGTAGGCACCAATGGGGATATATGTATACATATAACTGATTCACAGCAGAAACTAACACAACATTGTAAAGCAATTATACTCAATAAAGATGTTGGGAAAAAAAAAAAGAGTAGGCACCAGTTTCATGCCACAAGAAACCACAAATTAATGTGAAGAAACAATTATGTGCTACTTTTCAAAAATGCAATCTAATCAATCTCAAAAATAAAAACAGAGGTAACAGCATTCTCACAAAAAATTCAAATAGCTCCCCGACACACAGGCACCTTAAAAGTATTCTTCTTTGCCATAACTCAGTAAGGTCTTGTACCACAGTGCACAGACAGCATTCAACATCGACTTCGTTGGAATATTATGTTGTCATGACAATTTGAACTAATTTAAAATTGCAAGTTTCAACAAGATCAGTTAAATCCAGAGACAGAGTGACAACTCTACAGCTTTCCCCAATCCTGCCAGTAAAAATCGATCATCATATTCTCTCTGTTCCCACTGCAATTTCCCCCCTAAATTACAGCAACCAACCATCACACTCTGATCTGTTACAGTTTATGTGTCTGTTCCACCCATAAGAAGACAAACGAGACTGTCTTACACCTCTCGTATCTAACGGTGCAGTGTAGCTATACTCGATATTTAAGCGCAATCAACATGTCAAAGAGAACTGAGCTAAATGTAGCTAATAATTATTAGTCAGAATTTCCATTTTAGGGCTACTCAAATAGTGATTTCAGAAAATACTTGGATACTTTATAAACTTCACAATATACACAATATGCGCACGTTTTTGGCGCTTCCTCAATTATATAATGAGTAACCTCCAAACAAAAATGTCAGGTCTCAAAGGAGAGGAAGTGGTATTTGGTTTCTGCCAAATGCCATTTCACATTTAACCTCTTAAAACCTCAGTTTTTTTTTCATCTGTGAAACAGCGCTAATAATAAAACTCATCCACAGAATCATCTTAGAACTAAATAAAATGTTCAGTAGAGAATTTAGCACGTAATCAATGTCAATAAACGTTAATCACTGTGGTTGTTATAATTAATGTTAGTATAATGAAGATCCTGATGATCATCAGTAATAAAATACAGCAATGCTAGAATACCCCAAAATAGAAGACAAGTGTAATATCACTTATTTTTGGTTCTGGAATATAATGGAAAACTAACATTTAAGTATGACTGATTTGGGGAGAAAAAATGAAGAGAGGATAGTGAAAAGTGACAGGAAAAAAAATAATCACAAAACAGTGCAAGCTCCCTATCGTGCTGGCTCTGAGACCTGTTTTCTGGGGTTCTGGTCTTGCTAAAAGCAGCACCACTCAGCCTGATGAACAGCACCATTACAGATAAAGTGCTACGGGTAATCACTGCTCTGCTTAGTTTATGAAGTTCATCATAGCTCCTCCGGGCTTATGTAAGATAACTAGTTACTTCGGCTTAGAGGCCCCTAGTTGAAATGTGGGCAGATGGAAAAGAGAATACAGTGGCCACAATGTGTCACTGACAAATAACTGTGTAACTACTTTGTTCCCTGTTGAGTTTAACCATCAAGAAATTAAAAGGCAAGTTTTGTCATACAGTTTCTAAAGTTTACTAAAAGAACATGAAAATTAGATTATAGACACAAAGGCGGCTAGGTTTGTCAGATGTCTGGTTTTTAACAAGATGACGTTTGCACTTTCCATTTGAATTTATAAAGTGTTTCAGTATTTTGGTTAGAGTCATCTGAAAGTACTAAAGACAGCATTACGTTAAACAAAACCATAATTATATATAAATCAAAACACACTGCCAAGTGTGGGCAAGATCAAGTAAATGGTTGGAAAAGTTCTCATCATAATGTGTCCAAATTACAAGGGAGCTGGGTGTCCCTATCAGAGGCCAACAGAGTACCTGTCAAACTCTGCCTTCCAGCCACCGTTCCAAAGCTGAAGTCACAACTGAGGCAGCGGAAGGACTTGTTCCTCTTTCTTTTTTCTGCATCAGTGATTCTCAACGAAGGGAAAAGGAAGAATGCTCATCAGAACCCCCAGGGAGGCTTTGTCCCTCACCGAGCAAAGATATTCCTTCTTCTACCTCATACCTGAAAGTACTGTTTTGTATTTGCCAGGGACCCCTGTCCCTACTCGGAATCATAGCCATCAGCAATCACAGAGACCAGGAAAGGTGAGGCTAAAGGTACAACGTGTCTTCACCTGCCTCACCAAGCACTTCAGACCACCACCAATTCTGAAATCCAGATGGAGGGAATTAGAAGAACATAGACGCATGACAAGGGGGTAACTTTTGAAGTTTGCTTAAAGCATTTTATAGGCAGATAAACTAGGAAAAAAACAAACACCTGAAAAAAGCAGTAGCTGTTAGAGTAACAGAGAACAAAGGCAAAGTAACCACTGATTTTAGGCATTCCCAAATGCTCAAGAAAGTAAAATAATATTTAGTTGCTAATAACAATATTTAGGGAGAGGTAGAATGTGGTGGTATAAATCAAAGGGTGCTCCTTAGTAAAAAAATAATTATAATAATACTGTGATCATCAATTTAGATAAGAGAATAATACAGTGCAAAAGAATAGGAAAAAAAGTGCATCAAAAGTTTAATAATTTCACATTGTAAATAAGAAAACAATTTTTGTTCATGTTTCATTCCTTTATTTTATTGAACACCTTGATGACACATGGAATCCTGGGTTTAAAAAAAGCTATACTGTAATCCCCAGCTTTTCTATAAACCATCTAAAGACTTATAACACAACTCAAAGGAGAAAAAATAAATAAAATCAAATGTCTCTGGTTCTAGGGTTGATCTAATTTCAAGTTCTGTATAAGTATTATGTTAATACATTAACTTATAATGTGAATTAAGTATGACTTACAGGTTTTTACTTTATATTTCGGTATTGGAAGGAAATTATATTAATGACAACCATTTACTGATTGCTTCCTATGAACAAGGAAATTTTCTAAGTCCTTTCTATACATGATGTCATTTAATCCTCACAAAATCTCTGTGAATAGATACAATCTTCTCTATTTTCCAAACAACACCCAAAAAGAAGCCACTTGCTCAAGGTCACAGACACTTAACCAATGAAAGAGCTAAGTGCTGGCATCAAGGCTATGTGAATCCCAAAGTCCATGCTTCTTCCTCATACGACACTGAAACTAGAATTTTCTGATATTTCTTTGATATGCATACATCAAAGAATATAACCACACAGATAATGCTATTTCTCAATTTTACATCTTTACAGAATTTGAAAGAATCTACAGATGTATACTGTACTTCTCTGTGTCCCATACAGCACATAGAATAATGCATAGCACTGTTCTGGAAAATGCTCAAGTTGTTACTGAATAATTAATATCTTCAAATGTGCAGAACAGAGCACTTCCTTTTCCACTTGGCCCAATGGACTTCTCGTGGCGATTTGAATATGAACTAGTTATGGACCTTGGGCAAATTATTTCCTCATTTGTACCAAAAGGCATAACAAGGGCATGTTGACTGATGACACAAAATTTTCAAGCCTAAATGGAATTTACCAATACTTCCCAGAAAGTGTGAACAGATAAAAAGTTGTCAAATATTGCTGCCATCCTACTATCATATTTACAATCTAGATCAGTGACTGCTAATTCAATAAGTCTGACTGAAAGCCTAGAAACTTTTATTTTTGAAAAGTTATTTCAGGTAATTCTGAGTCACAGCTGCTTTGAGAACCGCTTCAGTAGGCTCTCCTTCAAATAATTACTGTCATTAATCAAATCTAAGATGCCATAGATAGTAAGACACATCCAGATTGCAGAGGTATTAAAATGGGGAGAACATAGATATCCTAGAATTAATGAAATATACTTCAATTGAAGACTACTGCCTTTATTTTAAGAAAACCCAGAACACTAGATGGTGCCCAATTTAGTAGCACCGTGGTTATACTTGTATAATCTGAACAGCTCGTCGTTTTAAAAAATCAGAAATAACCCATATTCTGTTGTATTTTTATAATCAGATTTCATTGTTGTAACTATTTTTGCAGAAACACACTACAGTACATTGATTGCATGGATATTAACTGTTCTCAAAATAAATGTTCCTTTATAATATCAAGACCAGTTGGTTGGTCTTTGAAAGATTTCTCCATACTCAAATTGTTCTCGGCCCAGGCAAGTTACTTCAGACAGTCACTTCAGTGATTGTTGTTTCATCTGTGAAGACAGGGGATTGGGGTAGATTATTTCTAAAATTCCTTCTAGATTTAAAATTCTATTTCTACATCATTGTTCTTAAGTTTTTCTGGTTTTCTTGTTTTTTTGGCCGCACAGCATGTGGGATCTTAGTTCCCCAAACAGGGATCAAACCCACGCCCCCTGCCATTGGAAGGCACAGTCTTAACCACTGGACCACCAAAGAAGTCCCTTAAGTTGTTTCTTACATGTAATTGTCATGCCTCCAAACAATCAATTCCTTAAGGGTGAAGACCTTACATAACTTTCTCTGGGGTGTACACACACACACACACACACACACACACACACACACACACACCAGAAGTACCTGGTACAATCATCCTGGGCTGAGTCTCTGCCAGGCAAGCACAGGCCTCTTCTTCTCACACTATCTGCTCTGGTCCACACTTGGGACCCTCCCCTCTCGGGTCATGGCAGTACAAGTTCCTTCCTTCCCTTCCTGTCCAGAATTTTCCAGAACTCTTGCTCACAGCCTCAGTGGTCAGATAACAAATGCAAACATCTGGTGCCAGCCCCCAATTTCTACTCTTGAGCTCTTTCTACAATTTTGTAATTTCCTATAGTAGATCTTCTCTTTATTTTTAATTCCGATTGGAAAAACCAGAATGGTATCTGTTCCCTGCACTGACACCTGACTAACGCAACATTCAATTTATATTGTTTGTGTATTCAAACAAAACTACGTGAAATATATCAGAGTTGGTTTACCTGGAATCATCACAATGTCAGGACACCACTATATCACCAGCTACTTAGTCTCAAAGGACTATGTTAAAACTACAAATTATCTGCAAGCCAGAAGGGAGTGGCAGGACATATTTAAAGTGATGAAAGAGAAAAATCTACAACCAAGATTACTCTACCCAGAAAGGATCTCATTCACATTCAACGGAGAAATTAAAACCTTTACAGACAAGCAAAAGCTAAGAGAATTCAGCACCACCAAACCAGCTTTACAACAAACGCTAAAAGAACTTCTCTAGGCAGGAAACACAAGAAAAGGAAAAGACCTACAATAATAAACCCAGAACAATTAAGAAAATGGTAATACGAACATACATATCGATACTTACCTTAAATGTAAATGGACTAAATGCTCCAACCAAAAGACATAGACTGGCTGAATGGATACAAAAACAAGACCCGTATATATGCTGTCTACAAGAGACCCACTTCAGACCTAGAGACACATACAGACTGAAAGTGAGGGGATGGAAAAAGATATTCCATGCAAATGGAAATCAAAAGAAAGCTGGAGTAGCAATTCTCATATCAGACAAAATAGACTTTAAAATAGAGATGATTACAAGAGACAAAGAAGGACACTACATAATGATCACAGGATCAATCCAAGAAGAAGATATAACAATTGTAAATATTTATGCACCCAACATAGGAGCACCTCAATACATAA
This sequence comes from Balaenoptera ricei, assembly GCF_028023285.1. Taxonomy (NCBI): domain Eukaryota; kingdom Metazoa; phylum Chordata; class Mammalia; order Artiodactyla; family Balaenopteridae; genus Balaenoptera; species Balaenoptera ricei. The sequence continues at coordinate 53,117,858 of NC_082656.1, forward strand.
GGCAAATACTAACAGCCATAAAGGGGAAATCGAAAGTAACACAATCACAGTAGGGGACTTTAACACCCCATTTTCACCAATGGACAGATCAACTAAAATGAAAATAAATAAGGAAACACAAGCTTTAAATGATACATTCAACAAGATGGACTTAATTGATATTTATAGGACATTCCATCCATAAACAACAGAATACACATTCTTCTCAAGTGCTCATGGAACATTCTCCAGGATAGATCATACCTTGGGTCACAAATCAAGCCTTGGTAAATTTAAGAAAATTGAAATCATATCAAGTATCTTTCCCGACTACAATGCTATGAGACTAAATATCAATTACAGGAAAAAATCTGTAAGAAATACAAACACATGGAGGCTAAACAACACACTACTTAATAACCAAGAGATCACTGAAAAAATCAAAGAGGAAATAAAAAAATACCTAGAAACAAATGACAATGAAAACACGATGACCCAAAACCTATGGGATGCAGCAAAAGCAGTTCTAAGAGGGAAGTTTATAGCTATACAAGCCTACCTTAAGAAACAAGAAACATCTCAGATAAATAACCTAACCTTACACCTAAAGCAATTAGAGAAAGAAGAACAAAAAAACCCCAAAGTTAGCAGAAGGAAAGAAATCATAAAGATCAGATCAGAAATAAATGAAAAAGAAATGAAGGAAACGATAGCAAAGATCAATAAAACTAAAAGCTGGTTCTTTGAGAAGATAAACAAAATTGATAAACCATTAGCCAGACTTATCAAGAAAGAAAGGGAGAAGACTCAAATCAATAGAATTAGAAATGAAAAAGGAGAAGTAACCACTGACACTGCAGAAATACAAAGGATCAAGAGAGATTACTACAAGCAGCTCTATGCCAATAAAATGGACAACCTGGAAGAAATGGACAAATTCTTAGAAATGCACAACCTTCCGAGACTGAACCAGGAAGAAATAGAAAATATGAACAGACCAATCACAAGCACTGAAATTAAAACTGTGATTAAAAATCTTCCAACAAACAAAAGCCCAGGACCAGATGGCTTCATAGGTGAATTCTATCAAACATTTAGAGAAGAGCTAACACCTATTCTTCTCAAACTCTTCCAAAATATAGCAGAGGGAGGAACACTCCCAAACTCATTCTACGAGGCCACCATCACTCTGATACCAAAACCAGACAAAGATGTCACAAAGAAAGAAAACTACAGGGCAATATTTCTGATGAACATGGATGCAAAAATCCTCAACAAAGTACTAGCAAACAGAATCCAACAGCACATTAAAAGGATCATACACTATGATCAAGTGGGGTTTATCCCAGGAATGCAAGGATTCTTCAATATATGCAAATCAATCAACGTGATACACCATATTAACAAATTGAAGGAGAAAAACCATATGATCATCTCAATAGATGCAGAGAAAGCTTTTGACAATATTCAACACCCATTTATGATAAAAACCCTCCAGAAAGTAGGCATAGAGGGAACTCTCCTCCCTATAATAAAGGCCATGTATGACAAGCCCACAGCCAACATCATCCTCAAAGGTGAAAAACTGAAACCATTTCCACCAAGATCAGGAACAAGACAAGGTTGCCCACTCTCACCACTATTATTCAACATAGTTTTGGAAGTGTTAGCCACAGCAATCAGAGAAGAAAAAGAAATAAAAGGAATCCAAATTGGAAAAGAAGAAGTAAAGCTGTCACTGTTTGCAGATGACATGATACTATATACAGAGAATCCTAAAGATTCTACCAGAAAACTACTAGAGCTAATCAATGAACTTGGTAAAGTAGCAGGATACAAAATTAATGCACAGAAATCTCTTGCATTCCAATATACTAATGATGAAAAATCTGAAAGTGAAATTAAGAAAACACTCCCATTTACCAATGCAACAAAAAGAATAAAATACCTAGGAATAAACCTACCTAAGGAGACAAAAGACCTGTATGCAGAAAATTATAAGACACTGATGAAAGAAATTAAAGATGATACAAGTAGATGGAGAGATATACCATGTTCTTGGATTGGAAGAATCAACATTGTGAAAATGACTCTACTACCCAAAGCAATCTACAGATTCAATGCAATCCCTATCAAACTACCACTGGCATTTTTCACAGAACTAGAACAAAAGATTTCACAATTTGTATGGAAACACAAAAGACCCTGAATAGCCAAAGCAATCTTGAGAAAGAAAAACAGAGCTGGAGGAATCAGGCTCCTGGACTTCAGACTCTACTACAAAGCTACAGTAATCAAGACAGTATGGTACTGGCACAAAAACAGAAATATAGATCAATGGAACAGGATAGAAAGCCCAGAGATAAACCCACGCACATATGGTCACCTTATCTTTGAGAAAGGAGGCAAGAATATACAGTGGAGAAAAGACAGCCTCTTCAATAAGTGGTGCTGGGAAAACTGGACAACAACATGTAAAAGAATGAAATTAGAACACTCCCTAACACCATACACAAAAATAAACTCAAAATGGATTAAAGACCTAAATGTAAGGCCAGACACTATAAAACTCTTAGAGGAAAACACAGGCAGAACACTCTATGACATAAATCACAGCAAGATCCTTTTTGACCCACCCCCTAGAAAAATGGAAAGAAAAACAAAAATAAACAGATGGGACCTAATGAAACTTAAAAGCTTTAGCACAGCAAACGAAACCATAGACAAGACGAAAAGACAACCCTCAGAATGGGAGAAAATATTTGTAAATGAAGCAACTGACAGAGGATTAATCTCCAAAACATACAAGCAACTCATGCAGCTCAATATCAAAAAAACAAACAACCCAATCCAAAAATGGGCAGAAGACCTAAACAGACATTTCTCCAAAGAAGATATACAGATTGGCAACAAACACATGAAAGAATGTTCAACATCAGTAATCATTAGAGAAATGCAAATCAAAACTACAATGAGGTATCACCTCAAACCAGTCAGAATGGCCATCATCAAAAAATCTACAAACAATAAATGCTGGAGAGGGTGTGGAGAAAAGGGAACCCTCTTGCACTGTTGGTGGGAATGTAAATTGATAGAGCCACTATGGAGAACAGTATGGAGGTTCCTTAAAAAACTAAAAATAGAACTACCATATGACCCAGCAATCCCACTGCTGGGCATATACCCTGAAAAAACCATAATTCAAAAAGAGTCATGTACCAAAATGTTCATTGCAGCTCTATTTACAATAGCCAGGACATGGAAGCAACCTAAGTGTCCATCAACAGATGAATGGATAAAGAAGATGTGGCACATATATACAATGGAATATTACTCAGCCATAAAAAGGAACGAAACTGAGTTATTTGTGGTGAGGTGGATGGACCTAGAGACTGTCATACAGAGTGAAGTAAGTCAGAAAGAGAAAAACAAATACCATATGCTAACACATATATATGGAATCTAAAAAAAAGAAAATGGTCAGAAGAACCTAGGGGCAAGACGGGAATAAAGATGCAGACCTACTAGAGAATGGACTTGAGGATATGGGGAGGGGGAAGGGTAAGCTGGGACAAAGTGAGAGAGTGGCATGGACATATATACACTACCAAACGTAAAATAGATAGCTAGTGGGAAGCAGCCACATAGCACAGGGAGATAAGCTCGGTGCTTTGTGACCACCTAGAGGGGTGGGATAGGGAGGGTGGGAGGGAGGGAGATGCAAGAGGGAAGAGATATGGGGACATACATATATGTATAACTGATTCACTCCGTTATAAAGCAGAAACTGACACACCATTGTAAAGCAATTATACTCTAATAAAGATGTTAAAAAATAAAAAAATTTAAAAATTAAAAATACTACAAATTATTTTTGACATAAATATATATGTTAATATTATATGTGTTAATACTACATATCAACGAATTGGTGTATAATTATAATCAGATAGTATATATAATTATATGTATTTAGTTCAAATGTACAAATGCATATGCAGAATTCTTATCAAAGATAAGAATTTCATAAGCTGTGATATGAGTGTCATTTTCACATTTTAGAAGTCGTAACTGGAGCAACTTGTACAAAAGTTCACATATCTGTTATTTTAGAAGACTGATTGAGTTTGTTTTTAAGGCGAGGTAGTTTGATAAAGTTTATTAGTTACTAATCATGACCTGGGGAAGTGTTTTAGATCCACTGGAGAAAAGTGCCTGTTTATATTACCTTATTTTCTCATTACCAAAACACTTGTTTCTTCTGCAAAAAGTCTACTCATTTCACATGCTTTATGGTTTACATTTTAGCATTTCATCCATTTAGCCGTAAATAAAATACTTATTTTAATTAATATGTTCAATATAAAGTATAAAGTGCTTTGTAAAAGCTAAGAAATCAAACTAATAAATGAATTCAGTAAAGTTTCAGGAAATAAAACCAGTTGCATTTACATACACTAACAACAAACTATCTGGAAATTAAGAAAAAAATCTCATTTACAACTGCAACAGAAAACATACTTAGGAATAAATTCAACCAAAGAGGTAAAAGACCTGTACAATAAAAACTATAAGACACTGTTGAAAGAAATTGAAGAGGGCATAAATAAATGGAAAGATATTACACGTTCTTGGATTGGGAGAATTAATATTGTTAAAATGTGCATACTATCCAAAGCAATCTACAGATCCAGTGCAACCCCTGGTCAAGTTTCCAATGGCATTTTTCACAAAAAAAAGAAAAAAAAATCATAAAATTTGTATGAAACCACAAAAGACCCCAAATAGCCTGTGCAATCTTGAGAAAGAAGAACAAAGCTGGAGGCATTATGCTTCCAGATTTCAAACTATATTACAAAGCAATATTAATCAAAACAGTATGATACCAGAATAAAAACAGACACATAGACCAATGGAACAGAACAGAGCCCAGAAATAAACCCACCCATATATGGTCAACTAATCTCTGACAAGAGCACCAAAAACATACAATGGAAAAAGGACAGTCTCTTCAATAAGTGGTACTGGGAAACTGGGTATCCATATACAAGAGAATGAAACTGGGCTTCTACCTTACATCACCCACATAAATTAACTCAAAATAAATTAAAGACTTAAATATGAAACCTAAAACTGTAAAACTCCTAGAAGAAAACATAGAGGAAAACCCCTTGACATTGGCTTTGGCAACAATTTTTTTGGATATAACACCAAAATCACAGGTAACAAAAGCAAAAACAAACGAGTGGAACTATATCAAACTAAAAAGGAAAGGGAAAAATCAACAAAATGAATATGCAACCTATAGCGTGAGAGAAAATATTTGCAAACCATATATCTGATGGGGGTTAATATCTAAAGTATACAAAAAACTCATACAACTCAATAGCAAAAAAACAAATCATTTGATTTTAAAATGGCAGAGTACCTGAATAGACACACGCACACAAAGTAACTATTTAAGGTTATGGATGTGTTAATTAACTTGATTGAGGTATTCATTTCATAATGTGTACATACATTAAATCATCACATTGTGAACTTTGAATATAGACAATTTTGTCAATTATACCTCAATAAAGCTGGAAAAAAATAAAAGATAAGAAATAAATTTTCACATAAATTCAATGTAACATTGCATCTGACTTGAAAGAAAGAGGCCTGTATCCCAGGTCATTCATTTATTCACTCAATAAACTTTTATTATGCATTTACTCCATGCCAGGCCCTGTACTAGGTAGTGGGAATACAACAATGACTAAAATAGTCTCTGTAGAGGAGAGTCACATACTCTCAAAATAACATCCCATAGCTTCTTTATTAATTGCAAAGGAAAAAATTTACCTGTAGGTGGAAAGATCTGGCAATACCACCTTAACCTAGTTATCAAATGCAGCATCACCAAAAACAGAACAAACGACATTTTAAGTGTCTATTGGTGCGATGAAATGGAAAGAACACAATCTCACTTATTCAACATTCTTGTCATAATGTTTAACCTCACTCTAACAGGAAATACAATCAGACAAAACCAAACTGGGGGCATTCTATAAAAAAACTGGCCTGCACTATTCAAAAACTATCAATATTATGAAAGATAAAAGGCAGTAAAGGCTTTTCTAGATTAAAGAAGACTAAAAAGGCATGACAACCAAATGCAAGGCATGTTCCTTAATTGAATCTTGGATTGGGGAAAAGCAATAAAGGACGTTTCTGGGACAGCTGAAAAAATCTGAATACAGACTGTATATAGATAACTGTTTCAATGTTAAATGTCTTGGTTGTAATAACAATAGGGTGGTTGTGGAATGGCTGAAAATGTCCTTATTTTTAAAAGAAACATGCTGACATATCATGACTACAACTTACTTTCAGATGGTTCAGCATTTAATAAAGGATATAATACAAATGTCCCAAAATGTTAAAAATTGGTGAATTTACATGAAGGGAATACTTAATTTTTTGAAATAAAGTTTAGAGTAAAAAATATATAGACCATGCCCATCAGCTTATAGTCTGATGTCACTATATTACCATGGCCTTCAGTTTCCTCTTCTAAAAAAATTAAGCATTTTATTACATTAGAAAAAACTGTTAATGATTATACCTAGTGCTTACAAATATGCAATGAAACTGGAATTCTCTTAAACTGCTAGTTGCACTGTAAATTAGCAAAACTTTAGGAAAAGCAACTAAAAATAGGTGTACAGAACCAATAAAATCTACTCTAATCTTCTCATACTTACACTGTTGGTAATACATTTAAATTTACCAAACATAAATAAGGAAATTTTTGCCTGTAAATATTCCCCAGTTACTTCTAGGTTTGCCACACACCATCCACTGGCTGAAACAAGTAACCTCTGTAACCATGTGCAGTAGTTGTGTATCTTTGCGCACAGTGAGGTTTATACTTTATATCATCTACATACACCTCATTACATAAACATATAAAAAAGACTTTAGCCTTGAAACTATATTTCACTTAAAACATACCCCTGGTCCAACCAGGCTCCCATCCCCTCTGGACCTGCTGACAGAGATCTTCTTAAGGCTTCCTGCCAACCTCACATTCTGCCTTTTTCTAGTCAAAAAACAGCATCTGGACTATCTGGAGATCAAACAAGTAGAAGTCAAATATGTGTGATTCTGGTATACCTAAAATTCCTATCATCACCTCACAGAATAAGAGTGTGTCCTTAGCTTTTACTGAAGGTTATTTCACAAAGAGTCATATTTAAAATGCTTCAGTATCCACTATAAAACTCCAGTCACTCGATGTCACATCAAGTCCCAAATGACAAATTTCATTTAGAACTGAGTGTTAAGAAAAACTGTTTCCACTGAGGAGCTAGTATTCTTCTCTTATCAGATGTACCTTATTGCTCTGCTGCTGGGAAGCCTAAGAATCAACCCTGACGCTGAATAAAAACGACATTAATGTTTATAAATTACATACTAGCCTCCTTCTCCTTTCCTTGGTTCTGATCTTCCATTGCTATTTTATTAATAGTCTGTATTAGACACCATTTCCTAGCCCTTTTGAGAAAGAAGCCCAGTATAAATTTGGTAAATAAAATTTTAAAGTATAATACAACATAGCGATGAAGATGTTTTAGAGTTAGGCAGAGGTGACGGTTACAGCACACTGTGAATGTACTAAATGCTACTGAATTATACATTCTATTTAAAATAGTTCCCTTTATTTTCTATAAAGTTTACCTCAGTAAGAAAAGAGTACAGCATAATCCCAGCAAGTAGCATATGGTCAGCAGCCAAATAATCATAATACATTCTTCCCATCCTCACTGTGGTGTGTGGAGAGAAAACTAATCTGTCCTCTGCCATCTGTATTGCTTCTCCCTTCCTTGTACTCCTTTATGTTCTAGTATCGTTTTCAACTGCTCAGTTTATGTTAAAAATCCTTAAACATTCTCTTGGGCCAGCAATTTCTGAACAAGCCTGATTTTTGGACTCAAGAGAATTCTTTTTTTTAAAGGATGTTTTTCACAGAATCCCAGTATATAAATCAAATAAAACCAGCTGCTCTGGTTGAAGACAGTTTGTGAGGGGTCTAAGACCTCCAGACACTACAGCCCTGGTGGTCCTCCTCAGCTTACACAGGCCACAGAGAAAGCTGGAAGCAGACGCTTTACGAGCAGAAAAAAGACTTTCATTTGACACTTCTAGAAAACCACAACGAAAATGTTATCTTACCTCCTGTGATCCAGATAATTACTTCACTCCTCCACTTCATGCACATATGAGGGATTGAAGTGTTTTAAGATACAATATAGATTAATCTCTACCAGTTTCTCCGGTGAAAATTGCTTGCGGCAATTTGTAACAACTTTTATGGAATAGTTAGGCAATGGAATGTCGATTAATATTTAATCATAATAATTGACAGTTTCCCAGAAAACTATGAAACAAAGATGATTTTTCCATAAACTACTTACTCATTTTTATTGTTTTTACTGCTACAGTTAATAAAGGTTTCAAATGATACTTCCTCATTTTTAAATTGGTGTTTTAATTCAGCTTTGCCAGCCAATGTGACAAGTTCTAGAAAGGTATGCTCATAGTTGTATAAAGATATGCTCATATCATAGGTTCATAGTTTCTGAACACATGGAGCTTTCATATATTAATTTGGGTATTTTGGTCATAAACTCCAAATATCATATCTTTACCTTCTATGGAGGAAGTACAAAAGTTAATCTAATTTCCCATTTCTGGGGAGACAATAGCATATACTGAGTAACTCCAGACATTATAAACTGATTATAAAACACCTGTAATAAATAGTGAGTTTATCTGGAAGAAAGTTTAAATGCAAACAGGTGCGTAACTAATGTAAGCAATTAGAAAATAAAAATACAGTCAAATCTCAAGTAGCTGGTGTAATAAAAGCAGTCAGGAGGAAAGCTACAAAAAATTGGTCAAAATACGGTATAAAAGAGATTCACTTATTTAAAATTACATCCTGTACTTAAGAATTAATTTACAGATGTCATCTAAAAATATAAAGCTTATTCAAGTAGAACAGTTTAAAACACCAATCATTAATTGATTTGCTTGACAAGAAATGGCCAAATGTCAAAACAGTCATATTATCAGTTTCTCGGCTAAACACTCCTTTCAATATATATTACACATATATAATATATACTTTACATATACATTATATATTATATTTATATTTAATATATTCATATTTTTACTAACATATTTGTTTTATATTTTTATGTATTAGAAATATATACTAAATTATAATATAAATAACATATTTTGTATAAGTATTAGTATATTTATATATTTAATATAATATGTAAAATATATAATAATACAGACTTAATATATATGTTACAAATAGGAAAAAAGTTGGACAAAGACAGTCCTAGCTGTATGCTTATAAGTAGCAGGAAAAAATTATCTACTGATTCTTAATTATTGCATTTTATTATAGTGCAAATGTGCACATAATAATGGTTATTATTTTATAGAGTTATGTTTTATTTTTAGACACTCTGTAAGGCATTTTGCTTTTTCTCTAATAAGTAGGTTCTATTACCTCCATAATAACAGACAAGAAAACTGAGCCTCAAACAAGTTAAGTAATTTAATCAAGGCCACATAACTAATGGCAGAGTAAAGTTCTAGAAATGTTAAAGAAATGATAACATAGTTCAGTTTTGCATACACCTAATAAAATAAGCCGTACTATACCTTCAGGGGGAATAGAAGGGTCTATAATAAGAATTTGGCTGGCTTCTAAACCCTTGGAATTTCCCAGGTAACAGGAGTATCCTTGTTATTCACAGTGGGCCCTTAAGACCATACTTGATGCTTAGGACGTGCATGCTTCCAAGGTGACTTGTGGTAAACCCCTTAGACAGTTTATGCTGCAAGAAGACTCACCAGAAGGACCAACCATATAATTAGAGGGTGGGGCTTTGTGATATCAACCTGAGAGGGGAGGGGGCTGGGACTGACTTCAATTACATGCCCAGTGAGTCAATCATTCATGCCTATGTAGTGAAGACTCAAGGAAAACTGGATGCTGAGGTTTTGGGTGAGCTTCCTTGGCTGGCAATACTCTGTGTATTGTCACATACTGATGTTCCAGGATGTAAATCAGAGTACTGAAGACATATCAGAAGAACGTAAAGTTACCAATTTTATCCTTTCTCTTTGTAATTTCCTGGCAGGGGAGGGGGCAGGAATGTAATATGATGTATCTGTTAAAAATTAAGGAAATATAAAAGGTGCTATCAAAAAGCCTAGCACTAAAGGGCTTGACAATTCTTTCTGAAATTGTAAAGTAAAGGCAGGGGCAATATTAAAATGTGATACATGCATAGTCTCGGGAATGTTGCTATTACATTAAATGAAGTACACCTCTAGAGGAAAGACAGCAATTCTGACAGCACAAAATAATGAAGAAAAACAAGGGAAACAAAGCGCAAGAAATGAATGGCAACTGCAGCCACTATGATGTAAAGTAGCAGCTCAATAAATACAGGTTTAATGAACCCATAAAATGACAATTATGAAAATATTAGCATTAGTAAATTGCAATCTTCTCTACAAAAAAAAAGAGCAAATTTTCAGGAAAATTATTTTCAAATGCATTAAAACTCTTATCAGCTTGCACAAGTTTTATTCTTCGTATCGCCAATGTACCTGGCACAAATTAGCCACAGTAAATGACTTCTGATTTCTAATTAAATCTGAATTACATTGCTTTATGAATAGTATAAATAAAATTTTTAGGTAGACTGTTTTTTGTTTCCAAATATCTTTAAGCATTGAGATGCATACTTAGAGTTAAGCTGGCTACAAGATCTTCTTGGCTACTCAAATCCAAATTCCCTAAGGATCTCTAATAAGCAATACATTTCATATATCATAGCCTTTATTTTCAACACAATAATTAAATTATACAATTAAAACTCAAATTTGGATTTTTCACCAATTCATATTTTCCCTCCCAAATACTGCCAAATAATTGAGTTTCACTCAGACATATTTAAACCAAGTTATTTAATTTTCTTGAAACTATATTAATTGTAAGTATAGTAATGTATATGCTTCTACTAGGGAGAAGAAACATTTTCTGTTTTAAAAGATGCTCATTTAATGATGTGAACAAGAAAAAAAATCACATGGGGATTCTGGAATTGCCAGCAATAAATAATGCAAAAATGAAAACAAAAGGAGTATTTTGTGAAATACAATTATTTCTAAAAATGCATCATAAAATAAATCTCATTTGTGATCTTTTAAAGTATATAATTCACCATTCCAAAATGTAGCTTAAATTATCTACTCATATTATTTAATAAGGTTCTTTCTAGTTTTTTTTAAATTGATACAAATGTTAGCACAGATGTTCCATTTTAAATTTTTATGACTTCTCCTACAGTGTATAAAAATATTGTTCATGTGAAATTAAAGCGTCATGCAAAAATTGCTTCCAACTTTTAACTCGAAGATTTTAAGTAAATGATACTATCACTTCCAAAATTAAACAGATTTTATCTTGCTATATTTATTCAGCTTCTACAGAAAACATATAGAAGCTGCTAGACTTTATTAAGCAATAGACAACTTCAAATTGGCAGACCACTTTTCAACAGAACTTACGGGGTGGTATCTGGTGTGTTAGTACAAGGCTGACGCCAGATTCAGACAAGACCTGACAAGAGCCTGCAAGTCCCCAGTCCTTTTTCCCAGGGTTTACAATGATTTGACCTAAAGGTACACATACCTTTAAAAGATATATTATGATCTGCAAAGTACTTTACATAATTACATTGGAAACGTGCTCAAATATAATCTTTTACATTTGTCAGATTCCTCTATCTATTCCCAAACTGTTACTTCAAATTTGAAAATTAAGTACTCTCTAGGAAAAATGCAAACATGAACACCTGCTTTCCCTAATTAAATATATGGCTACTTTTTTATCTACTTCTGATTCTTTTCAGAAAATATGAATTGGTGAGAAATCCAAATTTAAGTTTTAAGTGTCTAATTTAGAGAAGTTAGAGAAAGTAAAGGCTGTTTCTATGTAACTAATCAAAAAGATCAAAATATCTGGTGTTCCCTCCCTCCTATCCTGTCTTTCAAATTACACTGGCTCACTGAAAACTGAAAGAGCTTTCTTAATCAACCTTCCTGTACATAAGTTAATGAATTAACCCTTGCTCTCAGTGCCTCTGTAAAACATGCATGTCCTGTGTGCCCAGAGCCCCCTGCCAACTAGTATTTAGGGGCCCACCCTCCATGCGGGAAAGTTTATCTGTCCCCCTAGTTGAATCCTATGCTTATAAGTCAACTGTGTCTGTCCCTAGCCCTCTTTGTACTCATTATACAGCTATTATAATCATATTCAAGTAATTACAATGTAAACTGATAAGATGAGTTCTAAATGAAAAAAAAAGTGTCTTATAGGACTGAGACAAGTCACTAAAACAAAAAACTGTTGTCAAATCAAGTATAGAGGAAACAGGCATAAAGGAAAATGAGAAAAATTGTAAAAGTGTAGGATGACTTGGCAGTCAAACCAATTCACAAGTGTTCTTACATTCCAGCTCCATTTTAAAGGACTCTTTAAAGTGTGATTTAGTCAAAAAATAGAAAAGAAACTCCACTCCCATTACATACCCATTTGCAAAGCAAGGGCCTTGACGTGGACCTACCTCAAAAGTCTAGCAAATGGTTGGCTTTACTTTTCTTGACATATTCTTTTATGTAGAAATGTTCTACATCTTAATATGGATGGTGATCCCATGAGATATATATACCTCAACTTAAGACTTAAATTAATTGGCTGATTGTTAATTAATACTGACGGATCTTAAGGGTTAACCAGGGTTTCTTGACCTTAGCACTGTTGGTATTTTGGACAAGATAATTCTTTGTTTGTGGGAGGAGGTCCTGTTCACTGTAGAATAGGTACCTGTAACACCCACAGCCCTAGTATGACAACCAAAAATGTCTCCAGACATTGCCAAATGCCCCCTGGGGGATAAAAATCCACTCCCCTCCCCAGTTGAGAACCACTAGGTTTAACTCCTGGTCTAACAAGGAGAATACAGTAAACCTTTCTTATGACTTCTCAAAGTCTGAATCAGAGTACAATCAGACCATGACTTAGTAATGAAAACTAGAATCCCTGACCTACAAGGATAGAGGAATTTAAAAGGCTTTTATTTGTCACAAGCAATATTTATCCAAGTTGCCTGATCACAAGAAGTACTTGGGATGCTTATAAATATGAATTCCAAGGTGTTTTCCCTAGAAATAAGGTAGGTCTGCGGTGAGACCTAGAAATCTAAATTGTCTAACAAGCACCTCAGGTGATTTTTTACAAACATGCAAGTTGGAGAACAGTAATCTAAGACTGCTGTATTTAACGTATATACCTTAGGTAGAAAATGTTTTGGCTATATTGCATGACAAAAATCCTAAACATTTCCAAAAGCATAATAAATAAGACTTTCTCTTTTTAGCTCATACCTAAAAAAATAAAATAACAATCTACTAAAGCTGAAACACTGGGCATAGAGGCTGTCTAATATTTTGAGAAAGACAGGCCAAACAAGTGACTGAGGACTCCCCTAGGGGCCCAGGAGACAGACACCATCTCTGGATTGCAAGACCTTGCCTTTCAAACCTAGGGCAGTAGAAAGAAAGCCCTATGTAAACTTAAACTGGGATCCTGTTTCCAATAAAGCTTTTAGCCATTCTTTTGCCTCAACAATCTCCCTACTTACCTCCATCACTGCCCTATCTCTCGTCACAATCTGCCGCTACCGCAATTCCCCCCTTTCCACAAGTCCCGCTAATGACCAGCTAGCTCACTCGTTCTGGACACCTGCTCGTACCAGCGGAGCGGGCTCTCGGGCTGGGCATGCTCAGTGATGGGCTCCAGTCCCAGCCGGAAGCAGATCTTTTTTAAACCGCCCGGGGCAAGCACTGCCTTAGCTTCAAGGTCGTCTTCTTTTCGCTAGTTCTTTGTGTTCAGTTCTCCACGGCTCTTCACACTTCTCTGCTTTTCCCTTCCCCCAACACTGACCAGATAACCTGTTCATTCCCACTTTCATCTGATCTCTGACCTACTACCTTGCCTTCATTTCTCTAACTGGGTTTCCCACAGATTGTCTGGCTTCGCTTTCTATGGTTCCCTCATAAAGGTGTGTTTTTATGCCTGGCCACTCTAATTTAATCACAACTCTATACTAACAATAATAATAATGGATTGCTACCACGTGAGCGTTTCCTCCGTTGCAGGTATTATGCTAAATGCTTTACATGAATTGTTACATCTCACTTCCTTTTTATAATTCTGTAGGGCAGATACAAATATTATTCCTACTTTATAGAAGAGGGAAAGAGATTCAGATGAAGTAATTTGCTAGTTGTCCCAATTCCATGTGGTCTCTGTGCTCTGGCACTGCCTTTTTTCTTGCTTTTCTTCCTCCGAACTACATGCATTTTCTCCATCCCACTTCCCCATACCTCTCCTCTTCTGTATAAATATAACATCTTTTACCCAGTTCTCTACTGAGGACCTATATGCTTTCTCCGTGTTCTTTTTCTTAAAACAGTGGTAGTACCATTCGCTGTCTTTAATTATTTAACATTTTTCCTGCGTGTCTCTTCTCTTCCAAGAGCAATATAAACCTCTAAGGCCCAGGTCGACTGTCACACTTCTTACAGCCCTGGATATAGCACAGTCCTACTCAGAACAAACACTCTAAAACAACAAAAGTATATATTCTGTTGAAATCATTTCAACAAAGCATATAATGAATGCCGAATACGTATTAGTCATTACGTCAGATGCTAAAGACAGAAAAATGGCATTGTCTCTACCTTCAATGAGTTTACAGACTAGTGGTAGAGAAAGGCTTGCAAATGAACACTAAGAATATGAGACAACTTCCATAATAAAGGAGTATGGGAGCCACAGAGGAAGAAGCAACCTTCACCTGGGGGCTGGGGGTTGACATCAGAGACTTTCCAGCAGAAATGACTTTAGTAGCATTTGTGATGATTAGGACCCCACAGCACCAGGATGGTGGATAAGAGGATATTCCCAACAAAAAGACCAGCGTGTGAACATAAAGATGTGAAAGGCCAGGTGGGCATGAGGAATAGTGAGAAGGCAGAGCTGGAGTACAGGGGTGGGGCGGGGGGCGGGAAGGGGCAGAAGTGAAGCCATGTTAAGGAGTGTGGGCATTCTCAGAGTAACCAGGTTAGGCATCAAAAAGGAGAGAAACAAGGACTGAAGTATACGGTTGGACCAAAATTATCCCATTGATGACTAGAGTCTTACAGACGGGACACTAGCATTATGCAAGACTAAGCTGCACCCATTCGGAGTGTTTCCATGAGTAGTCAACATGATTTTTCATCATCACCTTCAATACCATGCTGATTACTTAAGCCACTAGAGCTTACAAAAGAGAGCATCTGGGGCTTCCCTGGTGGCGCAGTGGTTAAGAATCTGCCTGCCAATGCAGGGTACACGGGTTCGAGCCCTGGTCTGGGAAGATCCCACATGCCACGGAGCAACTAAGCCCGTGAGCCACAACTACTGAGCCTGCGCGTCTGGAGCCTGTGCTCTGCAACGGGAGAGGCCGCGACACTGAGAGGCCCACGCACCACGATGAAGAGTGGCCCCCGCTCGCCACAGCTGGAGAAAGCCCTCGCACAGAAACGAAGACCCAACACAGCCAAAAATAAATAAATAAATAAATTTATTATTAAAAAAAAAAAGAGAGAGCATCTAAAATTCTGCTGTATGGGAATTCCCTGGTGGTCCAGTTGTTAGGACTCTGCACTTCCACTGCTGGGGGCCAATGTTCAATCCCTGGTCCAGGAACTGCATGCCGCACAGTGAGGCCAAAATATAAAATAAAATAAAATAAAATTCTGCTGTATGTTTGGGGGCCAGTGAGTGTCTGTACCACAAAAAGTAAGCAGCAAAGCAATCAGGAGCTCATTATCAGTTTACTACTACTTTTTTTAAACTTTTTTTACACCTCTTAGAATGTACAATACACAATGGCCTAAAAGAAATGTACATGATAACTTAAAAGAAAAAAGGTTTAGGGACTTCCCTTGGTGGCAGAGTGGTTAAGAATCCACCTGCCAATGCAGGGGACACGGGTTCGAGCCCTGGTCTGGGAAGATCCCACATGCCGCAGAGCAACTAGGCCCGTGAGCCACAACTACTGAGCCTGTGCTCTAGAGCCCTCGAGCCACAACTACTGAGCCCGCATGCCACAACTACTGAAGCCGGTGCGCCTAGAGCCTGTGCTCCACAACAAGAGAAGCCACTACAATGAGAAGCCCACACACCACAACAAAGAGTAGCTCCCTCGCACAGCAATGAAGACCCAACGCAACCATAAATAAATAAATAAATAAATAAATTTATTTTAAAAAAAAGAAAAGAAAAAAGGTTTAAAGACTATCTATGTTTAATTGTTCCTCCCCACATTCCAGAAAGGACTCCAAGTGAAGGACTGTCTGTGGATTTCAATTACCACATGCTCTTGAGCTCCCATTTCCATATATAATGGAGCTATAAATCTCTTTAATACTACAGCTTCAAAAAAATACTAGGTGCTATAAACTTTGTAGCTCTACCAAGCTGTTCTTTTGAAGTGGCATGATTACATTTCTGAGCAACTTGGAAATCACCATGAAGCCATTTAAAGAAATTTTTAACTTGATTAAACCAATAAATGCCACATTCTTTATAGAAATTTAAGAATGACAGAAAAACCACCATCATTAAAATTTCCTAATCACTGAGTTCTTCATTGCTACATCTAGACAGATGTATTGACTTTAAAAAGTCTCAGACAAATTAAGAGTCACATTTCATTTAGGAATATAAACATACAAAAAACCTTAAGTCTTAATTATCTGCCATTTTTCTCTAAACTCTAGAACCCGGCCCTGAAACTTCTGCATTCCTGGAGACTAACTGCTGATCTCACATCAGGGGATACGGAGAAGCCCAACAAATGTGTATTCTCTGAAGACCTTTCCGACATAATTAACACAAGCTTATGCTACTACCCTTGTTTATCTGTTTCTGTAGAAACCTCTTACTCTCCGTGGCTAACTCGCTAATCTTACACTTGATTAGCCTCAACCACTATTTGCTAATGGCCATGGTGGAGCTGATAACAATGGTGGTGACAAGGAAATTTAAACACTCTGACGACTACAAGGTTTTCATGCTTCCACTGTATAACACATAACCAAAAATCTCCTCTAAAAATCCTACACTGATACCATTATTGTTTTTGCTTCTCTCCAATGGACGAATGTTTAAATATAAAAGTCAGTTCAATTAGGGATAGCAAATTGAAGCAGAGGAACAAACGCAAATGTGCCCAAAGTTCTAAAGCTTAATATGACACCTAAGATAACTACTAAAGTGTATTATCACCTCAAAAATAATAAATAAGCAAAGAGAATAGTGTTATATTTACGTCTTGCTTTCTTTCTGGGGAAGATAAGCAGAAACCTATCTCTCAGGAGGTAGAAGAGTTAATATGCTGCTTCCTTCCAGCACGACTAAATGTTCTCCTTTCACCACTCATAAACCTATGAGGGTAGAGGTTGGGGAAAAAAACAAAAAAAAAAAGATGTGGCAAAGCAGAGATGAATTTCCCCCAAAATGCCTGAAGCCTCATTTTCCAAAGCTGAGAGAATCATTACCACCTTCCTCAAATTGCCTGGCTGCCAAGGCAGCCCCAAATGGCCATAAATAAAACCTTAATTACATTAATTAGAGCAACTGCTTCCTGCAGAGCATCTCTTTATTTGGGGGCCCTGTGTCAGCCCTGGAGCCAGGACTACCCTCCTTGGCTCACCCCCAACCCAGACATCTCACTTCCCCACTGCTTATAACAAGGCTCCTAATTATGCTTCAATATGTCCTTGACTGATTTCTTCTCCAAGACACCTTCTCACTGTTGACAGGAGACATCATCCACTGCTATTCTATTCTCTAACTTCGGCAGAGCATGAGTAATAATGTCCATACAATGACAATAGACCATAACCTTTGACTGGAGGCTGATCTGCCACCTAATTTCTCCTGGGATTGCCCAGCTACTGAAACGTAAAGTGATACTGTAACTGCTATTCAAGTAACAGGTGCTCTAATAACCATCAATCAAGCACCTAAGCATTTGGTAACTGTTAATATACTCATAATATCTCCAACATGCCAAGAGTCAAAGAAAGTGTTTTGATTATCACTCTAGAAAGAAAACGTCAGAACAATTTGACTAGAGGTAGTATCAAGAAGCAGTAGTGTCCTGATGGCAGCTGAGGCATTTTAACAAGACTGTGCTGTGGCCACCCCTACTGTACATGCTGTTTCCTGGGCTTAAGTTAACTGAAGCTGGTTCCTGGAGTTGTAATCAAACACCCTATACAGGGGGAGCGCTGCTCGTGTGAGGAGGCGGGCGCTGGTGTGCATGGAGGCCACTGCTCGCCGGGCAGCCTCCAACTGCCCAGTGGCCAAGATAGCCGTGTGGCTGACAGGGTCTTGGTGCTCCGGCCGTGTGTCAGGCCTGTGCCTCTGAGGTGGGAGAGCCGAGTTCAGGACACTGGTCCACCAGAGACCTCCCGGCTCCACGTAATATCAAACGGCGAAAGCTCTCCCAGAGATCTCCATCTCAACGCTAAGACCTAGCTCCACTCAACAACCAGCAAGCTACAGTGCTGGACACCCCATGCCAAACAACTAGCAAGACAGGAACACAACCCCATCCATTAGCAGAGATGCTGCCTAAAATCATACTAAGTTCACACACACCCCAAAACACACCACTAAACGTGCTCCTGCCCACCAGAAAGACAAGATCCAGCCCCACTCACCAGAACACAGGCACCAGTCCCCTCCACCAGGAAGCCTACACAACCCACTGAACCAACCTTACCCACTGGGGGCAGACACCAAAAACAGCAAGAACTAGGAACCTGAAGCCTGTGAAAACGAGACCCCAAATACAGTAAGTTAAGCAAAATGAGAAGACAGAGAAACACACAGCAGATGAAGGAGCAAGGAAAAAAACCCACCAGACCAAACAAATGAAGAGGAAACAGGCAGTCTACCTGAAAAAGAATTCAGACTAATGATAGTCAAGATGATCCAAAATCTTGGAAAGTGAATGGAGAAAATACAAGAAACGTTTAACAAACACCTAGAAGAACTAAAGAGCAAACAAACAATGATGAACAACACAATAAATGAAATTAAAAATTCTCTAGAAGGAATCAATAGCAGAATAACTGAGGCAGAAGAACGTATAAGTGACCTGGAAGATAAAATAGTGGAAATAACGACCACAGAGCAGAATAAAGAAAAAAGAATGAAAAGAATTGAGGACAGTTTCAGAGATCTCTGGGACAACATTAAACACACCAACATTCGAATTATAGGGATCCCAGAAGAAGAAGAGAAAAGAAAGGGACTGAGAAAATACTTGAAGAGATTATAGTTGAAAACTTTCCTAGCATGGGAAAGGAAATAGTCAACCAAGCCCAGGAAGCACAGAGAGTCCAACAGAGGATAAATCCAAGGAGAAACACTCCAAGACACATATTAATCAAATTATAAAAAATTAAACACAAAGAAAAAGTATTAAAAGCAACAAGCGAAAAGCAACAAATAACATACAAGGGAATCCCCATAAGGTTAACATCTGATCTTTCAGCAGAAACTCTGCAAGCCAGAAGGGTGTGGCAGGACATACTTAAAGTGATAAGAGGGAAAAATCTACAACCAAGATTACTCTACCCAGAAAGGATCTCATTCACATTCGACGGAGAAATTAAAACCTTTACAGACAAGCAAAAGCTAAGAGAATTCAGCACCACCAAACCAGCTTTAAAACAAATGCTAAAGGAACTTCTCTAGGCAGGAAACACAAGAGAAGGAAAAGACCTACAATAACAAACCCAAAACAATTAAGAAAATGGTAATAGGAACATACATATCGATAATTACCTTAAATGTAAATGGATCAAATGCTTCAACCGAAAGACACAGACTGACTGGCTGAATGGATACAAAAACAAGACCTGTATATATGCTGTCTACAAGAGACCCACTTCAGACCTAGGGACACATACAGACTGAAAGTGAGGGGATGGAAAAAGATATTCCATGCAAATAGAAATCAAAAGAGGGCTTCCCTGGTGGCGCAGTGGTTAAGAATCCGCCTGCCAACGCAGCGGACACAGGTTCGTGCCCGAGTCCAGGAAGATCCCACATGCCGCAGAGCAGCTAGGCCCGTGAGCCACAACTGCTGAGCCTGCAAGTCTGGAGCCTGTGCTCCGCAAGGGGAGAGGCCGCGACAGTGAGAGGCCCGCGCACTGCGATGAAGAGTGGCCCCCACTCGCCGCAACTGGAGAAAGCCCTCGCACAGAAACAAAGACCCAACGCAGCCAAAATAAATAAATAAATTTATAAAAAAAAAAAAAAGAAATCAAAAGAAAGCTGGAGTAGCAATTCTCATATCAGACAAAATAGACTTTAAAATAAAGAATATTACAAAACATATGGACACCAGGGGAGAAAGCAGGAGGGTGGGGGTGTTGTGGGGGTGGGATGAACTAGGAGTTTGGGATTGACATATATACACTGATATGTTTAAAATAGATAACTAAAAAGATCTTGCTGCATAAAAAATAAATAAAATTAAATTAAAAAAAAAAAAAGGCTATTACAAGAGACAAAGAAGGACACTACATAATGGTCAAGGGATCAATCCAAGAAGAAGATATAGCAATTGTAAATATTTATGCACCCAACACAGGAGCACCTCAATACATAAGGCAAATGCTAACAGCCATAAAAGGGGAAATTGACAGTAACAAAATCATAGTAGGGGACTTTAACACCCCACTTTCACCAATGGCCAGATCATCCAAAATGAAAATAAATAAGGAAACACAAGCTTTAAATGACACATTAAACAAGATGGACTTAATTGATATTTATAGGACATTCCTTCCAAAAACAGCAGAATACACATTCTTCTCAAGTGCTCATGGAACATTCTCCAGGATAGGTCATATCTTGGGTCACAAATCAAGCCTTGGTAAATTTAAGAAAATTGAAATCACATCAAGTATCTTTTCCGACCACAACGCTATGAGACTAGATAACAACTACAGGAAAAAATTCTGTAAAAAATACAAACACATGGAAGCTAAACAATACACTACTTAATAACCAAGAGATCACTGAAGAAATCAAAGAGGAAATCAAAAAATACCTAGAAACAAATGACAATGAAAACACGACGACCCAAAACCTATGAGATGCAACAAAAGCAGTTCTAAGAGGGAAGTTTATAGCAATACAATCCTACCTCAAGAAACAAGAAATAACTCAAATAAACAACCTAACCTTACACCTAAAGCAATTAGAGAAAGAAGAATAAAAAAACCCCAAAGTTAGCAGAAGGAAAGAAATCATAAAGATCACCAGATCAGAAATAAATGAAAAGGAAATGAAGGAAACAATAGCAAAGATCAATAAAAATAAAAGCTGGTTCTTTGAAAAGATAAACAAAATTGATAAACAATTAGCCAGACTCATTAAGAAAAAAAAGGGAGAAGACTCAAATCAATAAATTAGAAATGAAAAAGGAGAAGTAACAATTGACACTGCAGAAATACAAAGGATCATGAGAGATTACTACAAGCAACTGTATGCCAATAAAATGGACAACCTGGAAGAAATGGACAAATTCTTAGAAGAGCACAACCTTCCAAGACTGAACCAGGAAGAAATAGAAAATATAAACAGACCAATCACAAGCACTGAAATTGAGCCTGTGATTAAAAATTTTCCAACAAACGAAAGCCTAGGACCAGATGGCTTCACAGGCGAATTCTATCAGACATTTAGAGAAGAGCTAACACCTATCCTTCTCAAACTCTTCCACAATACAGCAGAGGGAGGAACACTCCCAAACTCATTCTATGAGGCCACCAACACCCTGATACCAAAACCAGACAAAAACGTCACAAAGAAAGAAAACTACAGGCCAATATCACTGATGAACATAGATGCAAAAATCCTCAACAAAATAGTAGCAAACAGAATTCAACAGCACATTAAAAGGATCATACACCATGATCAAGTGGGCTTTTAAAGGGGATGACTATAGCATGGGAGACAGCATTTCAGATAGCTCTGAGAAACTGCTCCAAAAAGGTGGAGGGGAAGGTCAATATATATGTGATTTTGGTGAAGGAGGATTCAACTCAGGTCTTTGTGACTCTAAAACATATTCTTTCCATTACTAAATCACATTCTATCCCTGGAATTTATCTTTACTCTTTACTTTTGTACTTTACTTTTGTTGTCATATCAAAATATACTTAAAAATCAGTATAGATCACTTAGGTGTTCATAATCTGGATTTCTGAGAAATAGTTTAATTTGACTGAAATGCAGTTTCACTGCTAGCATTTCTCAAAATAAAGTCACTTAAAATCTTATATGTGGACCCTGACTTCCAGTGAGAGTGATAGCCGTTGATGCTCTGGTTGCCCTGGTTATGTGGACACTGATTTCCCATGACAGTGATAGCCGTTGTCTTTGGTTGCCCTTGTTATCCCAGTAATCAAGGATTCTTCAATATATGCAAATCAATGAATGTTATACACCATATTAACAAACTGAAGGAGAAAAAGCATATGAACACCTCAACAGATGCAGAAAAATCTTTTGACAAAATTCAACACTGATTTATGATAAAAACCCTCCAGAAAGTAGGCATAGAGGGAACTTACCTCAACATAATAAAGGCCATATATGACAAACCCACAGCCAACATCGTTCTCAATGGTGAAAAATTGAAATCATTTCAACTAAGATCAGGAACAAGACAAGGTCGCCCACTCTCACCACTATTACTCAACATAGTTTTGGAAGTTTTAGCCACAGCAATCAGAAAAGAAAAAGAAATAAAAGGAATCCAAATCGGAAAAGAAGTAAAACTGTCACTGTTTGCAGATGACATGATACTATACATAGACAATCCTACAGACGCTACCAGAAAACTACTAGAGCTAATCAATGAATTTGGCAAAGTAGCAGCATACAAAATTAATGCACAGAAATCTCTTGCATTCCTATAAACTAATGCTGAAAAATCTGAAAAAAGAAATTAAGGAAACACTCCTATTTATCATTGCAACAAAAAGAATAAAATTCCTAGGAATAAACCTACCTAAGGAGACAAAACACCTGTATGCAGAAAACTATAAGACACTGATGAAAGAAATTAAAGATGATACCAACAGATGGAGAGATATACCATGTTCTTGGATTGGAAGAATCAACATTGTGAAAATGACTCTACTACCCAAAGCAATCTACAGATTCAATGCAATCCCTATCAAACTACCACTGGCATTTTCCACAGAACTAGAACAAAAAATTTCACAATTTGTATGGAAACACAAAAGATCCCGAATAGCCAAAGCAATCTAGAGACAGAAAAACAGAGCTGGAGGAATCAGGCTCCTGGACTTCAGACTCTACTACAAAGCTACAGTAATCAAGACAGTATGGTACTGGCACAAAAACAGAAATATAGGTCAATGGAACAGGATAGAAAGCCCAGAGATAAACCCACGCACATATGGTCACCTTATTTTTGATAAAGGAGGCAAAAATATACAATGGAGAAAAGACAGCCTCTTCAATAAGTGGTGCTGGGAAAACAGGACAGCTACATGTAAAAGAATGAAATTAGAACACTCCCTAACACCATACACAAAAATAAACTCAAAATGGATTAGAGACCTAAATGTAAGGCCAGACACTATAAAACTCTTAGAGGAAAACATAGGCAGAGCACTCTATGACATAAATCACAGCAAGATCCTTTTTAACCCATCTCCTAGAGAAAGGGAAATAAAAACAAAAGTAAACAAATGGGACCTAATGAAACTTAAAAGCTTTTGCACAGCAAAGGAAACCATAAACAAGACAAAAAGATAACACTCAGAGCGAGAGAAAATATTTGCAAATGAACCAACTGACAAAGGATTAATCTCCAAAATATACAAGCAGCTCATGCAGCTCAATATCAAAAAAACAAACAACCCAATCCAAAAATGGACAGAAGACCTAAATAGACATCTCTCCCCAGAAGATATACAGATTGGCAACAAACACATGAAAGGATGCTCAACATCACTAATCATTAGAGAAATGCAAATCAAAACTACAATGAGGTATCACCTCACACCAGTTAGAATGACCATCATCAAAAAGTCTACAAACAATAAATGCTGGAGAGGGTGTGGAGAAAAGGGAACCCTCTTGCACTGTTGGTGGGAATGTAAATTGATACAGCCACTATGGAGAACAGTATGGAGGTTCCTTAAAAAACTAAAAATAGAACTACCATACGACCCAGCAATCTCACTACTGGGCATACACCCATAGAAAACCATAATTCCAAAAGGGTCATGTACCACAGTGTTCACTGCAGCACTATTTACAATAGCCAGGACATGGAAGCAACCTAAGTGTCCATCAACAGATGAATGGATAAAGAAGATGCGGCACATATATACAATGGAATATTACTCAGCCATAAAAAGAGACGAAATTGAGTTATTTGTAGTGAGGTGGATGGACCTAGAGTCTGTCATACAGAGTGAAGTAAGTCAGAAAGAGAAAAACAAATACCGTATGCTAACACATATATACATGGAATCTAAAACAAAACAAAACAAAACAAAAAACTGGTTCTGATGAACCTAGGGGCAGGACAGGAATAAAGACGCAGACATAGAGAATGGACTTGAGGACACAGGGAAGGGGAAGGGGAAGCTGGGACGAAGTGAGAGAGTGGCATGGACACATATACACTACCAAATGTAAAACAGATAGCTAGTGGGAAGCAGCCGCATAGCACAGGGAGATCAGCTCTGTGCTTTGTGACCACCTAGAGGGGTAGGATAGGGAGGGCGGGAGGAAGACGCAAGAGGGAGAGGATATGTGGATCTATGTATACATACAGCTGACTCACTTTGTTACACAGCAGAAACTAACACACCATGTAAAGCAATTATACTCCAATAAAGATGTTAAAAAAACAAAAAACCTTGTACAGGAAGGGGCCTTACATCCCTTAACGCAGTGGTTCCCCAAATCTAAACTGCATATAAGTGCCAAGCTGGCTGCATCCCAGCTCCCAGTTTTTAAATAGATTTCCAGGTCCTACCCTAGAGATTCTGATGCAAGGTATCTGGGGAGGGGCCCAAGAATCTAGTAGACCATATACTTTCTGAAACTCCCCACAGGTTCTTATGTGCAACTGGGTTGAAAAACACCCTCAGATCACCCTCCCCACCCCCTGCTGAGACTGATGTCATTAGCCCCAGTGTTGGTGAAAATGGTTGCCAGGGCTCTAGAAATCATAATTTCTGATGGAAGGATGTAATCTCTCTTAGGAATATTCGGTCAGAAAAAGAAATCACTGCTAACATCCAGCCCTCTCATTTTACAAATGAGATTTTTGCCCTAAAACCTATTTCTCCCCCACTCCTCCAACCTGCCTTCCTCTTATCTGTAAATGGTAACAAACCCACCCATTAGTAAAAAAAAAAAAAAAAGTCAGCAACTTGGGAATCATCCTTAATTGTCATCTCCACAGTAAGCCTTCCTTGACTCATCTCATACTTTTGACTATGAGTAGCAGAAAACACAACTCAACTCACATAAACTGAAAAAGTCTGCATGTAGGTGGTAATCTGGATTGTTCCTATCAGAGTTTAGTTTTTCTCCAGAGTGCCCTCCTCTGTTTCATCATCACTCTGGCAGTGAAATAACAATAACAGTTCCAGGCTTTAAATCTACACACAATAACCAAGGAGGAAACAACAACCAAGTCTCCTTTCTCAGGAGCCCCAAGAAAATTTCTCTCATCTTGCACTGGCACAAACGGATACATTCCCTGGGACTACTGGGTCTCCAGGTACAAACTTATAAAACTGACTTGGTGCAGGAACCCTGGACAAATCAATGGCATTTCCCACTTTCGACAGGGGATGGGGCCAGCCTTTTGTAGCTTATGGGCTGAGTGGCAGAGGGAGAGATAAATGAAGAAAATTTTAAGGTTTTATTAGGAAAAGAGAGCTGGAGAATCTACTACACAACCCAGCCAGAAGTTTCCTCCTTTTATTCTCTCACAGCACCACGTTCTTTTCCCTCATAGCCCCTATCATCTTTGAAATTGGACACTTGTGGACATGTAGCTAACATTTACCGAATACTTTGAGACGGCAGTGTTCAATGCCTTACATAAATGGACTCACTTAACCTTCATAACAATGCTACCATCCCCATATTACAGATGAGGAGACCAAGGTACAAAGAGATGCAGGAACTTCCCCAGGGCATGGAGCCCACAGCGGTAGAGCTTTGAGTCTCAGTGATCAGACTTCAGAGCCCAGGCACTCAACTACTACAATATGCTATTCTTTGTACTCACTTTTGTCTCACTCCTCCACAAAACTCTAAGATACATGAAGCAGGGAATGTTTTTGTTTTATACATATCAGTCTCCAATGGAGTGCCAGGCACACAGGAAGCATTCAGTTCCCCTGATAACTGAACAAATGAATAGATGGTTGAAAGAATGAGTGAATGAACAAATGAGGTAATGAACAAAGGAACAAATTGTAAAACCATGACCCAGATTAACAGAGCATTTGTGTTACATGTTTAATTATGGAAGAGTGGGGTCCAGAGCTTCAATTTCCTGTGTCCAGTCCAACTTCTCTAGTTGGAGGTCTGTTATCTCTGTTCCACATGGTCACACCTGCAGAGTCAATAGTCTTTTCTTCTTTGCAAAGCTACCAACCAGCAAATGAAAACTCCAGCAGGAGACAGTCATTTCTTTTGAGATAGATTAATATGTGAACATGTCCAAAATAGAGAATGATTTGAGTAAAGGATGGGCTTTTCCCTCATTTAGCCTATGTGCATTAGACACTTTTGTTCATTAAGAGTAAGAACCAAAAACTGAAAACATATACAAAGCCCTTTGTAGTATCAGGTACTGAGGGAATTTAAACATTTTTTTAAATCAACAATTTTAATAAACCAATCAAAGTCTCCACCTGATTTATAGAGATCTGAGTATCTGCAGACCATTTGTTGTAATTTTCTTTCATGGTGACAGCCTGACTTTTAAAAATAAATCATCTGGAAAATGTAAACAGCTAAGAAAAAATTATGGGACATACATATGTCGGTTCCCACTGTCAATGTTCAGAATTAACTCCACTCTCAGCAGAAAAATCATAGCCTAATCACAGCAAACAACGTCTCCAGAGAAACTACTAATTGGTACAATCACATTCACACAAAAGCTATTAACCTGCCTGGTTCCTAAGTAAACAGGGGTAATGTGAACCGGGTAAAGTAAATCCACTGCTGACAGACATCAACTTTCACGCTCAGTATGTATATTACAGCCTGTCCTTCTACAGAATGACTTGTGAGTTTACCTTCCACTCCAGGAGCAAAAGAAAACAACCTACTAAATAGGCAAACCCGCTATTAAACTACTTATATGTTTGCCTTTTGCCTTAATAAGCAGCTATATGTTTGGTCTTGAAAAATGCACCATCAGCAATATTTATGTCTTCAAGCCAAGCTTACTAATGGAAAGCTGGTTTTCAAAGATCATTTCCATCATTAAAAAGAGGGAGATGACGAACCAGAAATGCTCATTTAGTAAACACACTGCTCTATCAACAGAGCAAAAGGGTCTCCTACCCCATGCAAGGGACCACACATTGAAGAAAATGTGGAGATGCTCATGGATGGACAAATTATGCCTGAAGGCAATGAGGGAATGAGGAGAAAATGCCCTTTTTGAGGATGAGAAGAAGAGACAGAGGGCCTATATTTATAAAAGTAAATGACTGTGGCACTTTTTACTTTTTCGTAGAAAAATAAGGTTATCTTTCCTTGTGTTGTTTATTCTTTAAAGTCGAACCCCAACCCATGGGGTTACTGCCGAGCATGAATACTACCCTTATGTGTGTCTTGGTACATGTCCCACTGGCCGCTGAAAACTATAATCGAACCTATCAACTGCTCTAATTATAAACATTAGATAAAAAGAACACAAGGAGAATAAAAAAATATATACTCTGTCACAAGGACATGCTGTTTAAGCAAACAAAGAAATCCAGAATACGAACCGTACATCTTAATATTGGTCAACAGTTCACCGTGGGCATTGGCCATAGTTTTTTTTCTTTCCCATCCCTGGTCTCACCCTGGTGGATCTCCTCTCCATTTATTCATTTCCCTTTTTGATTTAAAAAAATTTTTGAGACACCTCTTAGGCACTTCCAGTAAGGTTTAAAAATCAGTGCCTAAGAAAATGGTCCATGTAGATTTGGGAGTAAAAACTTACAGACGCCATTCGAAGTATTTTGAAACTAAACAGCCTTCCAAATGAGATTGTATTTCCACAGAGAAGACTAAATAACAACTGAACTGAAACTAAAAAATATCCAATTCGTGCAAGGATGTATTTACAACACCACTCTTGCTGATCATCTTCCAGATGCGTGAATGCTTGATTCACATTATTCAAAGAAAAGGCCATGGAAACGCCTATTCTCATGTTGGCAGCTTCACTAAACTTCCTGTGTTTTGATAGGGGAGGGAAAAGTCCATCTCAAATTAGTCTACAAAATTTTTTTCATAAACTACACAATTTACTTATTAAAGAAAAGTCTGCCTTATAACCCCATTTAATGTCGTAAGCTGGCTTCCCTGGTGGCGCAGTGGTTGAGAATCTGCCTGCCAATGCAGGGGACACGGGTTCGAGCCCTGGTCTGGGAGGATCCCACATGCCGCGGAGCAGCTGGGCCCGTCAGCCACAACTACTGAGCCTGCGCGTCTGGAGCCTGTGCTCCGCAACAAGAGAGGCCGCTATAGTGAGAGGCCCACGCACCGCGATGAAGAGTGGCCCCCGCTTGCCACAACTAGAGAAAGCCCTTGCACAGAAACGAAGACCCAACACAGCCATAAAAATAAATTAATTAATTTAAAAAATATATATATATATTGCAAGCAGTATGATGTCTCTACAATTATAAACATTCCTAACAAAAAATATTGTGCAACCAATACAATAAACACTTATTAAAGTTAACGAAAGGCAACAAACAAGTTTGAGAGCATATGCATATCGCTGCCAATAGACTTTAAGTTCTCACCAGTGGATTTAAATTCCTTGAGGGCAGGGACCAATTCCTACTCACTCAATTTGTTGGAATGGACCTTTACTATAGAACTAGGTCTGGGGCGTACCACCGTGAACAGACAAGATTGCTCTCCCTTTAGAACTTACATTCTAGAGGTGGTGACAGTACCCACAAAAAGTGTTTTAAAAATTAATTTTAAATGTGTAAGTGCCAAAAGGAAAATAAATAAAAGGCTGAAATAGAAGTGAAAAATTGGGATACTTACCGACTTTATGAGATAGAGGGTCACTGGAGGCCAATCTGAGGAAGTGACATTTGTGAGTTAAGCAAAGAACTGAAACCTGAGAAAAAAAAACTAATCTAGCAAGGAATGGGAACCACACATGCAAAGACTTTGAAGTGATCTGACTTGGGCTTGTTAAGGATGGCTGAAACATAGGGAGCATGCTGGAGAGGGGCAGTCTAAGAGAAGACTGGAGAGACAAAGGGAGCGGAGTCGAGCAGAGTCATGTGAGAAGCAATCTGCGTTATTACTCTGAGAGCAAAGCGAACCTGCTCTGGTTTGTGCTTTATAAGCACGACTCCTACTGCTCCACTGAAGAAGGGATTGATAGGAGAGCAAGAGTAGAGCAGGGAGAATAGTTGAGAGGAGTCTAAGAGTCCCAAAAAGACATGATGGGAGTTAGACCTAGGTGGTGGCAGTGGTCATGAAGAGACATGGACATATTAAAAACTAAGTTTTGAAGGCAGAATCAACATGATGACTTCCTTCAAGGGCTGTAACTGGGAAGTGAAAAGCAGGACTCAAATATAATTCCTGGGTTATAAGCATCAGCAACTACATATTCAAGTGCAGATGTCAAGTAAGCATTTTAGATGCTGAAAGAAGCTGGTGCTCAGAGGAGAGGGCTGAGCTATAGAGATAAGTGTGGGAGCCATTAGCAAAAATTAACGAAGTAGCTTTTACAAAGTGCATGAGGTTTGGAAATCCAGATCTGCTGTTACTTGCTGGCTTGTGTCTTTGTAGGAAAATTACTGACTTAGTTTTCTCACCTATAAAATGGGGATAAAAAACACCTGTTTTTAACAGGCTTGTCTAGAGCAGGGGTCAGCAATCATTTTCTATAAAAGGCCAGATAATAAAGATTTGGGGCTTGGTGACCATAGGGTCTCTGTCAAAAATACTCAGTACTGTCATTGCAGCATGAAAGCAGCCATAGATAATAAGTAAACAGATGAGTGGGGTTGTGTTCAAATAAAACTGTATTTACAAAAATAAAGGGCAGAGTTTGCCAGCCCCTGGTCTAAAGCAGTGGTTATCAAAGTGTGGTCTTGGACCAGTAGCACCAGTATCACCTGGGAATTGTTAGAAATGCAAATTCTGCACCTCAGCCCAGACTAAGTCAATCAGAAACTCTGGGTTGGGGATCCAGCAATCAGTATGAAAACAAACCCTACAGGTGATGCATGTTAAAGTCTGAGACCCTCTGGTCAAGAACATTAATAAATATATACTGCTTAGAGGCATTATTATTATTAATACATATCTATTATTGTTTTAACCTGGCTCCTAGAAGTTTAGAGTATAATTTCTAAAGGTAGAATCAAATGTTAGATAATTGTGGTGGATCAAGTAAAACAGAAATAACAAACTCTGTTAAACTACAAGGTGGACTTAAGTAAGAATAGTTGAGAAATTAAAGATTGTTTTTATATACTCTTTATTTCAAAGAACGCCTATATTTTCTCATATATTAAGATAGATTTAATTTAGTCATGTTCACACTTCTCTTATTAAAATGAACAATATAATTTCCAATATATATCTTCAACCTAACTTCCAATAGAAAGAAAGGTTAACACCAATTAACTTCCAGACCCCGAATGGCATTTTAGCTATGGGTTAGTAGTCTACTGCTATAACGAACACACTTAGAACATAGAACAAGCAAATTTATCAAATGCCAGTTAATATTTTAACAGAAAAATTTGACCATTTGAATTTAGGATCAATGGGGGAAGTTAAAATATAAAGGGCTGTCAAGAAACTAAATATAATATCACCCACTTTCATATTGCTTTACTAGTACTATTAGAAACTAGGCAGAAATCTGGTTTCCTAGATCCAGCCTATTGAACCTTCCTATTGAACCAACCAAAATTTTAATCTCATATTTTTTCCCTTTCTGTCATAGGATCATAGATGACTGGAATCATATTAAATAACACCTGAAAGTTTAAGCCAGGAGTTTTCCAAACTTATAGTTGTTCAGAATCCTTTTAAAGGTAAAGTAAGGTGTTAACATAACTATTTTACTGTTACTTTATTTAAATATGTTCACAAAAATCTAGATATAAACTTTAGATGCTTATAGCTCTAGCTTTTAAAAAGCTTTTTTTTTTTTTTTGGAGCAAATTATAACCACTTTATTCAGAAAGTCAAGAGTCTGAGAAGATGATGGACTAGTGTCCTAGAGAACCATCTTACTGGGGTCTGGGTGCTAGTTCATTCCACAGAACAAAGAAAGGGGGAGGTGAGGAGGTAAAATATAAAAAGCTTTAAAACCAAAACCAATTTACAAAATACCCACAAACACAAGCATAACTAGTAACAATTATACTAACAAGCTAAATTCAATGGGATGAAAGGAAAGATGTTATTTTTCAAAGCACATGCCTACAGCACTGAATGTGCTACAGCACAGGTTCAGCATGCTAATGTTACTGTGGACCCCAAGATTGCTTTTTTATGAACCATTTTTCTCTACTTGAACTCTTACAAAACCATACATCAGCCCATTAGGTCACTGGGCTTTATCTAACCTTAAAATTTACATATTGTTTTCCCTTTAACCCAAGGTAATTAAAATAGCACAACTTGGTGCCAATATTTCTTGCTTTATTGTATGTTTTATAATGATGGTAAGATGCATTATTTTTATAGTATAATTTTACACTTTATATTATTTAATTATATACTTTTATATTATAATACAGTTTATAATTTATACTTTGTACTTTGTTATACTTTACAATATTTGTATCCTTTACGAGTCAATAAAATATATTCAAATGCATGGTTGTACCTGTTCTTAAATACATACCCTAAAGATTTTTTATTCTGAAGTAGTTATAAAGGCTGCAAACAGACTCTCATAGTTTACTTCCCTGCCACTCCTAAGGACACTACATAAAAGATACACCAGAATTCAGCTACACCAGCCTAACAAATCATACCGACGTTTTACTTTCCATTAAAACAAAAATACACATTGGCAAAACTATATCCAAGCATGCATTCAGCATTTCATTATTATTTTACAAATTTAATGAGCATATTTAACTGTGGAGATTTTTAATATAAAAGTGGGGGAAAGTGGACAAATACTGCATGATCTCACTTATATACAGAATCTAAAAAGTCAAACTCATAAATGCAGAGAGTAGAATAGTGGTTGCCAGGGGATGAGGGATGGGAGACATGGGGAGATGTTGGTCAAAGGGTACCAACTTTCAGTTATGCAGGATGAGAAAGTTTTGAAGATCTAATGTACAGAGAGCATGGTGACCATAGTTAATAATACTATATTGTATACCTGAAATTTGCTAAAAGAGTAGATCTTAAGTTTTCTCACCACATACACACATACAGGCAAAACGATAACCATGTGAGTTGATGGATATGTTAATTAGCTTGATTGTGGTAACCCTTTCATTTGATACGTATATCAAAACACCACATTGTAGCTTTAAATATATACAATTTTTGCTTGTTAATTATACCTCAATAAAACTGGAAAACAAAATAAAACAACTATCTTAAAAAAAGAATGGGAAAAAGTGATAGCATAAAACTTCATAAGACTAACAACTAAAGGCTAATTTTTCAACAATTGCATTCCAGAGCAGCAGATAAGAGAACTATCTACCCAGACTGGAATCAGCTTCTATCATTACAAGGCTTGTATCCTTGGGGAAATATTTAACCTTTCTTTACCTCAGTTTTCTCATCTGTAAATGGGTCAGAATCACCTGGTCGGCTTGTTAGAACAGACTGGTGGACCCCACCCTCAGTTTTTGATGATGTCAAGTTCCCTGATGATGTTCAGTAGTTGTGGCTCACAGGCTCTAGAGCGCAGGCTCAGTAGTGGTGGCACAGGGGCTTAGTTGCTCCGCGGAATGTGGGATCTTCCTAGACCGGGGCTCGAACCCGTGTCCCGTGCATTGGCAGGCAGATTCTTAACCACTATGCCACCAGGGAAGCCCAACATTAGAATATATTCCCTAAAAATTGTTTATTCCATCTGCAGAACTTAAAACTTTGGCTTGAAAGGTAAAGTTTTCATTCAACATATGGCTAGTCTTATCACGCCTGGCAGAATAATGTCTATCTAGAGAAGAAGATATGCAAAGCTATTAAGCTAGAAAATGACGAGTTTCTTTAAAATCTTCTGTAGTCACGTATTACTCCTCCTCACACTCACCCTAAACTTTCAAGTCTGAAAACGACTACAAAAATAACCAGGGGAACAGAAGTGGTCATATACCCAACCAGATGAACAAAATCACTGAGGGCAGTGGTTCTCAAACTGTGGTCCCCAGGCCAGTAGTCTGGACATCATCAGGGAACTTGACATCATCAAAAACTGAGGGTGGGGTCCACCAGTCTGCTCTAACAAGCCGACCAGGTGATTCTGACACACACTCAAGTTTGAGAACCTCTGGCTTACGATAAACGAGCCCTGATACTGAACAACCACATCTTCATTATAACATTCCCTTCACAGATGGGAGGCTCTGGGCATACATTTTTACCTTTCCCCCAGATATTGTAGTCAAGATTCTACCACAGAGCCAGGGCAAATTAATCCACCTCAAATCAGAAGGGGAGAGAGGGGCTTCCCTGGTGGCGCAGTGGTTAAGAACCCGCTTGCCAACAGAGGGGACACAGGTTCGAGCCCTGGTCTGTGAAGATCCCACAAGCCGCGGAGCAACTAAGCCCGTGGGCCACAACTACTGAGCCTGCGCTCTAGAGCCCGCGAGCCACAACTACTGAAGCCCGCGTGCCTAGAGCCCATGCTCCGCAACAAGAGAAGCCACCGCAATGAGAAGCCTGCGCACCACAACGAAGAGTAGCCCCTGCTCGCCGCAACTAGAGAAAGCCCGCGTGCAGCAACAAAGACCCAATGCAAACAAATTAAAAAAAAAAAAAAAAAAGACTACAGCAAACAGGAGGAGAGATCTACGCAGAATAGCACAAAGTACTCAGAAAGCAAACAGAGAAGTGTGAACATTTCCAGATTTCTATTTCTCTGGTTTCCTTGCTAGCGTACTCCCAGAGCCACTGACCCTTAACTCTGAGGAAGAACTGAAAATGACCTTTTTGAAGTATATCACTGAAAATTAAGTTGAAAATTGGTTACCTGAGTAAAGCTCAGAAAATACTAAATATTTTAAGAGAAACAAAAAAAAAAACACACAGACGTAGAGAACTTAGTTCTGAAAAAAACTGGTGTCAAGTTCATTTTTTAATTTTAAGAACACAATTTGTAAAATCTCTTTGAAAGTACATTCTTTCGAGCTTCAAGAAATATATACATAAACAAAATCAATGAAAATTATAGCAATGTTTTTGTCTTTTATAGGACTACTCATTCTATAATTATGAAGTATATGCTGTTGTCTAATGGAAATGATAAGTAACACCTTCATTCTCTAACAATAGTTATAAACACTAACAATTCTTGTTTTTTAATATGATAAGAATATATATAACATAAAACAAGTTCTGCTTTTTAATGGAGAAATGGAGATAATGATATATATATATATATATATATATATATATATATACACATAGCCTCTTTCTGAACGTAGGTAAAGGTAAGTAATTTGAGGAATATTAGTGACCTTCCCAAGATGTTAGGTAGAGAATCAGATATTCTTGGTTCTCCAACCAGTTTTAAGTCTACAACTCAATTTATGCCAGTGTGATTTGTTTTTTAAGTTATGTACAGTTCAGCACTTTTACTAGTTCAAATATCCAACTTTGGCTGAAATGCGCTAAGTCTGACATTCCTCCTATGCAAGACTACACATCTTGAATAAATGGGAACCAATCTGTATTGGCATATATTCGATCTGAAACTGGTTCGTATGCTCCCAACCCATACCCCTCCTTGCACCCGGCAGAAGTAGCTCTGCATCAGACCATTCTGGCTGAGCACTGCTTCAGGCTGACTCAGGTTGAGCATCCTTAGGTTGACTCTGACCCGGAAGGTGTGGAGCCACAGGGCACATCACTATGGCAACTCCCCACAACAGACCCAAGCTACTCGCGCAGTGCTCCCATCTCTGAGGTCACATGTAGATCCACCCCCCCCCCAAAAAAAAAGATGTGTGAGTAGATATGCTGCAAGACATTATCGTTTTATATACAGAAACCACAATCCTCCATCTCGGTGGCTTGGCAGAAACACAAACTTTGCCAATTATCTATGGTCACCCATGTCCCTGTTTGCCCTAAACAGTCCAGCTTTATACTTGTTATGCTTGTGTCATTTTAATGATGCCCCCTTTCTTAATAAAAATTGTCCTGGATTAAACAATAAATTATATGGTCATCCTACAGACAGGCCTATTTCAGAAAAGGGACAGGCATGACAGACAAAGCAGAGGCAA
Source organism: Balaenoptera ricei (assembly GCF_028023285.1). Taxonomy (NCBI): domain Eukaryota; kingdom Metazoa; phylum Chordata; class Mammalia; order Artiodactyla; family Balaenopteridae; genus Balaenoptera; species Balaenoptera ricei. The sequence continues at coordinate 53,153,834 of NC_082656.1, forward strand.
GTTTACTTGGGGATGTTTTCAGGCCTTTCTGCTCCAGGCTACCTTCCATGTTTTGTTCAGTGACTGTAGAAAATACTTAGGAGACTTAACAATAATCTTGAAGTCCAACTAAAAAATTCTCTACTTCAAATGTAGAACTCAGCAGCAAAGCAAACAGCAGGTCTTCTTCCTTCTCATTTCAAAGGTGCTCAGAAAAATCCAGAGGTTCTACTCTATATTAGGCATACTGCTGGATGGTAATAATGTGATGAATTCACCCCTCTAACAAGTTCAACTGCAGAATCATCACTTCTGGGAGTTTTACTTATAAATTTTTCCCCCCAAATTACCCTAACTCTCCCCACTATTTCAACAGGAAATGTGACAAACAGCACTCAGTATCTAATGACTGCACTTGTCCACTCAACAAATATTTATGCCCAAGATCAAACGTGGCAGCCCTTAGATCTCTGAAGCCAACCTTCAGATGTGTTTTGTTTAGCCCAGATAGGATTCTTATATGTTTAAAATATTTGCTGATACTTTAAAATGTGGACTCATACATAAAAATCTAGATTTCCATCTTCTCTTGAGAAATCCGAAGCTCCGGCAACACTGGGCTTATATTCTGATAATGTAATTTCCAGTTGGAGCTGAGCAGCAGCTTGAGAAAGGACCTCTCTATCTAGTCCTCTATGGCCCTCACTCAACCCTCTTCGTCACAGTTTGAGTTTGTAACCCCTGATTTATAGCTGGAGATAATCCTTAGGTAGACAACATCTGGCCTTTCAAATTAATGATCCTCTGCCAGGGGCTCTCTAGGTTTGGAGCAAATAGGAATCTATATCTTTAGATCAAAGACTCAACTGGGAAATGGCAATAAACAGGAAAAGTTTGTTTTTTCTTTTATCAAAAAGCCATATGGCTTCCACGGCTCCTACAGGACCAAAGGGGGGAAATAAGCCTAAGCATGTTATTATTTGTAAAGAGCACATCCAGCCTCTAATATCTAAATACAAAATGAAGGTAAATAAAATGGGATATTTTAATTGACCTTCCAATGAGTCCAGGGAAGACTCAACAGCCACTGTTGAGAATTTAAGGTGCCATAACCCATAAACAAACTTTGACCATCAATGAAATTAGTAATGATGTGTCATGCGTCAGATCTGAAGAAAATAACCACCAAGAATCATAAAACATTCCTTAAAGTCCTGGAAAAATGCAACCACTTCCACCTTACTGACAGAACCCAAAAATCTTAATACAATAAAGATGTTGATAACGTTCAGAATAAAGAACATGCTGCACTCCAATTTCAACCCAGGTGAAAGCTAAAAATAAATTTTTAACAAATAAGCATAAAATGAAATTCATTTTAATCATGGTTAGAATCCTGAGATCATCTGTGATAAGGTATTTTACCATAACATAACAGCGGTAACATAAACTAAAATATTGGGAGTTCTGAGCCCTTAGGATATTAAACTAGTTTACAAAGTAACTGATGGAATCCAAGACAATGAGCTTTATTTTCTTCAGCTCAGCTACAGGTCTTTTTGTGAAAAACTATTGGACAGTCTTTCAATTACAGATACTGGAATATATGAATTTTCAAAACTTAAAGCCTTATTTATAGGAAGTTTTTCTCATCTGACTATTAACTTCCCAGCTGCTAAAGAAACCCGCCA